>NC_134356.1:700827862-701142976 GCF_048569485.1 Anomaloglossus baeobatrachus
GGCCAATTTTTTGTGCTAAGTATCTCAATTTTTACATGTTTTTTCATAGCAGTAATGCATGTCTATATTCCCATATTCATTGTTCCACATATCTTAGCGTGCAATTGTCTCCTTTTTGTTACTATGTTTCATATTCAGTTGTCACTTGTTCACATTAGAAAGGTAGTGTAATGCTGCCACCAGGGGAAGCCAGAGCTCTGTAGCCTAATACACTACACAGAGCAATGAGAACCAGGAAGTGAATTCACAGCGTTCTCATGCATTACCTCAAAGCACAGCTGAGAAGCAGAGCTGCAGAGCATGCAAGGAATAGTCACACAGGCTGGGTCAAACACCGTACGGGCAGAAGCTGGACCGGAGGAATGAGCAAAAGCGGAGTCAAAGTCAGGCCAAGGTCAGTACCGGAGGAAGCAACCGAGTGGGTAAATAGGAGAGGGGATAGAGGACAGGAGGGACGACCAGGGGATGGAACACAGACAAGGGCACGGGGCACAGGAACAGACAGATCAGGATATCACTCACAGGACCAGCAATCACAGGCAAAGCAGTGCTAAGCTTATAGCCGGCACTGATTCACTGGAAATGCCAGCTTTTAAGGCATCCAGGATCTGGAAGTGAGGCTCGAGAGAAGGCTCCGCCCCCTAGCCATGTGGACAGGGAGGCGAACCATGACAGTACCCCCTCCTCAAGGGGGGGCCACCGGACCCCCAGACTTCCCAGGATACTTCCGGTGGAAAGCCGCAATTAACCGATCGTCCCGAACGGATCGAGCCGGCACCCATGACCTGTCCTCCGGACCGTGACCCTTCCAATGGATCAGATACTGGAGGGAACGACGAACCCAACGAGAATCGATAATACGCTGGATCTCATACTCCTCCTCACTGTCCACCAATATTGGAGCCGGAGGGGTCTGAGAATCCACCACCGATGGAACAAATGGCTTAAGCAAGGAGGTATGAAATACGTTAGAATACGCAAGGTCTGGGGCAGTTGCAACCGAAAGGCCACCGGGTTGATCACTTCGATGATCTCATAGGGACCTATAAACTTAGGACCCAACTTAGCAGATGGAACCCTAAGCCTAATATTCCGAGTGGACAGCCACACTTTGTCCTCCACCCGAAAGGGGGGTCCCAGAGAACGGCGTTTGTCCGCTTGGCGTTTCTGGGACTGTTGAGCCGTCTCGATGCACTGTTGTACCTCCTTCCACACCTTCCCCAGATGCTGAACGACGGACTCGGCCCCTGGACACCCCGAATCCACTCTAGAGAAGGTCCTGAAGTGAGGGTGAAACCCGTAATTACAGAAGAAGGGAGAAGTTCCTGTAGACTGATGGACTCTGCTATTGAATGAAAACTCCGCAAGGGGCAAAAACATACACCAATCCTCCTGCTGAGCAGAAACCAAGCACCGCAGGATTTGCTCAAGGGTCTGATTCGTCCTTTCCGTCTGCCCATTGGACTCGGGATGATAGGCGGACGAGAAGGACAACTCAATTCCCAACCGCCTGCACAAGGCCCTCCAAAACCGAGAAATGAATTGTACCCCCCTGTCAGACACAATATTCAGGGGCAACCCATGTAACCGAACTACCTGGTCAATAAAGTGGTTGGCAAGGGCCGCAGCATTAGGTAGACCGGAGAGGGGAACAAAATGTGCCTGTTTACTAAAACGATCCACCACCCAGATCACAGTCATACCATTTGAGACAAGGAGGTCCGTAATGGAATCCATGGACAAGTGGGTCCATGGTCTTTCAGGAACAGGTAATGGAACCAGTTCCCCGGCCGGCCGGTTACGACATACCTTAGCACGGGCACATGTAGCACAGGCAGATACAAACCGAGCAACATCTGAGTGAAGAGATGGCCACCAAAACAGTCCAGCAACAGCCCTGCGAGTGGCTGTAACTCCAGGATGGCCGCTGAGTACGGACTCATGGAACTCTTGAAGTACCCGTAACCGGAGGTGCAAAGGGACAAACAGTTTAGTGTCTGGAGCGGAAGATGGCGCTGAGGACTGGGCCTCCCTGACCTCAGCCTCCAACTCGGATGACAAGGCAGCGACCACCACCCCTCGCGTAAGAATGGAGGAAGGAGGCTCTGGAGGTGACACCGGGTCCAAACTACGAGACAGTGCATCTGCCCTCACGTTTTTAGACCCCGGCCGAAAAGTAATACAGAAATGGAATCTAGAAAAAAAAAGAGCCCACCTCGCTTGTCGAGGTGTCAATCTCTTGGCGGACTCGATATTTGCGAGGTTTTTATGATCGGTGATGACGGTAATACGGTGAACAGCACCCTCCAAAAAATGCCTCCATTCTTCAAATGCCAATTTTACTGCCAATAATTCACGGTTACCCACATCATAATTCCTCTCAGCCGGAGTGAATTTCTTGGAGAAGAACGCACATGGTCGCAGATTAGTCAGAGTAGCAGGGCCCTGAGAGAGAACAGCTCCCACCCCCACCTCTGAGGCGTCCACCTCCACAATAAACGGCGCCTCGAGGTCAGGCTGTACCAGGATCGGGGCGGACATGAACCGGTCCTTTAGCTCAAGAAAGGCCTGGACAGCCATTTGCGACCAGTTCTGCAGATCCGCCCCTTTCCGTGTAAGGTCAGTCAATGGCTTGGCAATTTGAGAAAACCCCTTAATGAACCGTCGATAATAATTTGCGAAACCCAAAAAGTGTTGTAGCGCCTTGATATCCCTGGGTTGCACCCAATCCACGATAGCCTGCACCTTTCCTGGGTCCATTTTAAACCCATCACGAGAAAGGAGTAACCCAAGAAAGGCTATTTCCTGAACAGAGAAAACACATTTTCCAAGCTTGGCAAACAGATGGTTATCACGTAATCTCTGTAATGCAGAGCGAACATGCATAATATGCGTATCTCTATCGGCAGAATAAATCAAAATGTCATCGAGATAGATGACCACAAAACGACCAAGAAAATCAGAGAAGATATCATTGATGAAATTTTGAAACACCGCAGGGGCATTTGTTTGACCAAAAGGCATCACCAAATTCTCGAATAACCCCTCTGACGTCAGAAAGGCCGTTTTCCACTCATCCCCTTCTCTAATACGGATAAGATTATAGGCCCCCCTGAGATCTAGTTTGGTAAACCACCGGGCTTCAGAGAGTTGGTTGTAGAGATCAGGGATGAGTGGAAGTGGATACGTGTTTTTCACAGTAATTTTGTTCAATTCTCGAGACATGGCCTTAATCCTCCGTCCTTCTTCTTTACAAAAAAGAACGCAGCAGCCACAGGGGAAGAAGAAGGACGGATATGCCCTTTACGTATACTGTCAGATATGTATGATTTCATAGCAGCCCTTTCTGGACCCGAGAGGTGATATAAACGGGCCTTGGGCAATTTGGTATTGGGAAGCAAATCGATGGCACAGTCATATGGGCGATGAGGCGGCAAAACCTCGGCCTCTGTTTCCGAGAATACGTCTCCGTAGTCCCTCAGGTATTCCGGAAGACCCTCAGGACTTACGGAGAACACAGGTACAGATTGTAAACACCTTTTATGACAAGCAGGACTCCATTTGACTATGGTACGACACTCCCAATCAATAATGGGATTATGTAACATCAACCATGGATACCCCAACACTAATCCAGCAGGGAGATTGGCCATTACAAAACAAGAAATCGTTTCAGAATGCAGAGACCCGATCACAAGAGTAAATTGTTCAGTAGCAAACCGAATGAGGTTTTGAGGCAGCGGTGTTTTATCAATTGCCAGGAGTTGAATGGGTCCTTCTAACCTCACTGTCCCTAACTCTAGTCTTTGGACCAACTCAGAGTCAAAGAAGTTCATAGCGGACCCACAGTCAACAAAGGCAGTAGCAGACCAGACCGACTCCTTGACCCGGAGGTCAACATTCAAAAGTATCTTATTGGAGGAGAAGAAAGGTACCTGATAGTCTGGGCAACCTCCTCGATCGTTACCCAGACTTAGAAGTTTCCCGACGACTGTTTAGCGGAGGGGCAAGCCGGGCAGTCTTTCCTCCAGTGTCCATGGTGTCCACAATAGAAGCACAGCTTGAGATCCCGGCGTCTTCTCTTCTCCTTCTCATCCGGACTGATGGCTCCAACTTCCATGTGCTCCGTAGCCGGCAAAGAAGGTGCCCTGGGTAGAGGGGGTGGAATCTCACGCATGGTGCCCCTTCTTTCCCGTAATCTGCGGTCCATACGAACTGCCTCCGTCATCGCATCATCCAAGGTGCTGGGAGGTGGGTGCAGAGCCAAAGCGTCTTTCAGTGAGTCCGAAAAACCTCTCCGGAATTGGCACCTAAGTGCAGAATCATTCCACCGTACCTCAGTGGACCACTGCCGAAACTCAGAACAATATAGCTCAGCAGTGTGATTTCCCTGAGTGAGACACATGATCCTGTCCTCAGCCACTCGTACACGGTCTGGTTCGCCGTATATCACCCCGAGGGAGTCAAAGAAGAGGTCAACCGAATGCCGTTTCGGGGCCGAAAGGGGGTATGGAAAACGCCCAGGTCTGGGGACCCCCTCTAAGTAACGACATGATGATCCCCACCCGCTGGGTCTCATTACCCGAGGACCGAGGCCGGAGAGTGAAAAGGAGCCCGCAACGCTCCCTAAATGTCCGGAATAGGTTTTTCTCTCCCGAGAATTTATCGGGGAGCATCACCGTGGGTTCGGGGGAGGTCAGTTGGACATCCGTGGGACTATGCTGTCCTACGATTTGTGAAGTAGCTGCCACTGAGGTGGCCCTCGCAGAAGCGGAGACCTCACTCTGCAGCATATTGTGTGAAGCTACCAGGGTGCGATGCTCTGCAGCCAAATCCTGCACCAGCTGCGTAAGGTTGGCTACTTGCTTGCACAAGGTACTGAGTGGATCCATTACAGTTTTTTATGCTGTAAAGTTGGATCCCACTACCAAGAAATAAATGTCTTTTTTTTTTCCCCTATGGGAGATAAAGCCTATAGAGGTCGGCTATACTGTAATGCTGCCACCAGGGGGAGCCAGAGCTCTGTAGCATAATACACTACACAGAGCAATGAGAACCAGGAAGTGAATGCACAGCGTTCTCATGCATTACCTCAAAGCACAGCTGAGAAGCAGAGCTGCAGAACATGCAAGGAATAGTCAGACAGGCTGGATCAAACACCGTACGGGCAGAAGCAGGACCGGAGGAGCGAGCAGAAGCGGAGTCAAAGTCAGGCCAATGTCAGTACCGGAGGAAGCAACCGAGTGGGGAAATAGGAGAGGGGACAGAGGACAGGAGGGACGACCAGGGGACAGAACACAGACAAGGGCACGGGGGCACAGGAACAGACAGATCAGGATATCACTCACAGGACCAGCAATCACAGGCAAAGCAGTGCTAAGCTTATAGCCGGCACTGATTCACTGGAAATGCCAGCTTTTAAGGCATCCAGGGTCTGGAAGTGAGGCTCGAGAGAAGGCTCCGCCCCCTAGCCATGTGGACAGGGAGGTGAACCATGACAGGTAGGGTGTGCCATCAGTCTTTTTCTTAGATTACATGGTCCGATGAACACACCTTCCTCAATTTTGCCTCCGAGAGGCTTGGAAACTTGGTGACCGGGCATTGGAAGCATTCTCCATCTCTTGATTACTTCATCAATCCCAATTTTATGTGGAGAGGTGGTAGAAGAACTTTATGGGAAAGAACCAAAGGTTTTCGAAGGACATTTTTTTTCCCCAACTCTTCTTGATCCGGTGATTTTGTCGGTCTTGATTGTCCCATAGGCACAGAACACAATGGTGTTTGGTTTACCCAGCTTGTGCCCGTGCAGCATGCACACTTGCCAACTGTAGTCTTCATATTCAAGTTTATGAAGAACCAATTCCAAGTTCTCGTAGGTTTCCTTGAGGTGTCCAGAATGACCTACAGGGGTGGAAGCTTAAAAACCACCGTTGTGGAGTAAATCTGCTCGGACACTTCTTTCTGAAGAATCTATAAAAAGACGCCATTGTGCTCAATCAGATTGGATTTTGAATTGACCCCTCAAACCTTCAACATCGATGCAAGAAACCAACTTGTCTTCCAAAGTAAGGAACGAACCATGAAAAGGACTCTGCCGGCAACAAGAAATTCTGGCTTTTGGACCTTGATCCGAGTAACTCCCCAACTGTGCACCTGTCAGCTTCAGAGTTCAGGAGTAATGAGGCATCAATCTGGTTTGGGAAATATTCATGCCGCGTGAACCTGTATAAACCTGGACTCTGGCCGCCATATTTACCGGTGTAACATGATCTGCATGAATGAATCTGCGCTCAATAATACAGAATACGGCTGAACGCCCCCGGATCATCGGTAACAGACGGTCACCGGGGCGCACGGACAATAGTCAATAAAGCAGATATGTTACCCTCCCGTCACCGTCTTGTCTGATTGTCGGTCACTAGCTGTGGAGCGACACTTTCTCTGGGGTTAATCCAAATGGCTGAGCGCTGATACTGCGTGACATGGGGGAGTGGGATCGGGGATTCTGAGCACAATCACAGTCCCAATTATAAAAGGGTGTGGACACTTATGCAAACTTATTATTGTGGTTTTCTTATTTTTATTTTCCTCTCAAAATGATTTGTTTGTTTCTCAATGAATTTGTGCAGAATATGGCGACAATAAACGTGGAAAGAATTGTGAGATGATTCTTCTTGGACGGATTTTTTTACATAACAAAAAACCTGGTATTTTATCAGGGGCGTGTAGACTTTTTATATCCACTTTCTGTATCTCATATCTACACAGATGTCTCCACCATTCACCAGTCATTGCACTTGTTACCCATCCGCTACAGAGTCAGCGACAAACCTATCTTGCTCAACCACAAAGCTCTTCAAAGTTCAACACCACCTTATGTCTCCACCATCATCTCTATCCATCACCCACCCGTCCTCTCCACAGGTCTGCACCGCCCTACATCTCCTTCATCTCTGTCCATCACCCCACCCGTCCTCTCCACAGATCTGCACCGCCCTACATCTCCTTCATCTCTATCCATCACCCACCCGTCCTCTCCACAGATCTGCACCGCCCTACATCTCCTTCATCTCTGTCCATCACCCCACCCGTCCTCTCCACAGGTCTGCACCACCCTACATCTCCTTCATCTCTATCCATCACCCACCCGTCCTCTCCACAGGTCTGCACCACCCTACATCTCCTTCATCTGTATCCATCACCCACCCGTCCTCTCCACAGATCTGCACCGCCCTACATCTCCTTCATCTCTGTCCATCACCCACCCATCCTCTCCACAGATCTGCACCGCCCTACATCTCCTTCATCTCTGTCCATCACCTACCTGTCCTCTCCACAGATCTGCACCGCCCTACATCTCCTTCATCTGTATCCATCACCCACCCGTCCTCTCCACAGATCTGCACCGCCCTACATCTCCTTCATCTCTGTCTATCACCCACCCGTCCTCTCCACAGATCTGCACCACCCTACATCTCCTTCATCTGTATCCATCACCCACCCGTCCTCTCCACAGATCTGCACCGCCCTACATCTCCTTCATCTCTGTCCATCACCCACCTGTCCTCTCCACAGGTCTGCACTGCCCTACATCTCCTTCATCTCTATCCATCACCAACCCGTCCTCTCCACAGATCTGCACCACCCTACATCTCCTTCATCTGTATCCATCACCCACCCGTCCTCTCCACAGATCTGCACCGCCCTACATCTCCTTCATCTCTGTCCATCACCCACCCATCCTCTCCACAGATCTGCACCGCCCTACATCTCCTTCATCTCTGTCTATCACCCTACCCATCCTCTCCACAGATCTGCACCGCCCTACATCTCCTTCATCTCTGTCTATCACCCACCTGTCCTCTCCACAGATCTGCACCGCCCTACATCTCCTTCATCTCTGTCCATCACCTACCTGTCCTCTCCACAGATCTGCACTACCCTACATCTCCTTCATCTCTGTCCATCACCCACCCGTCCTCTCCACAGATCTGCACCGCCCTACATCTCCTTCATCTCTGTCCATCACCTACCTGTCCTCTCCACAGATCTGCACTACCCTACATCTCCTTCATCTCTGTCCATCACCCACCCGTCCTCTCCACAGATCTGCACCGCCCTACATCTCCTTCATCTCTGTCCATCACCTACCTGTCTTCTCCACAGATCTGCACTACCCTACATCTCCTTCATCTCTGTCTATCACCCACCTGTCCTCTCCACAGATCTGCACTGCCCTACATCTCCTTCATCTCTGTCTATCACCCTACCCATCCTCTCCACAGATCTGCACCGCCCTACATCTCCTTCATCTCTGTCTATCACCCACCCATCCTCTCCACAGATCTGCACCACCCTACATCTCCTTCATCTCTGTCTATCACCCACCTGTCCTCTCCACAGATCTGCACCACCCTATATCTCCTTCATCTCTGTCTATCACCCTACCCATCCTCTCCACAGATCTGCACCGCCCTACATCTCCTTCATCTCTGTCTATCACCCACCCATCCTCTCCACAGATCTGCACCACCCTACATCTCCTTCATCTCTGTCCATCACCTACCTGTCCTCTCCACAGATCTGCACCGCCCTACATCTCCTTCATCTCTGTCCATCACCTACCTGTCCTCTCCACAGGTCTGCACCGCCCTACATCTCCTTCATCTCTGTCTATCACCTACCTCTCCTCTCCACAGATCTGCACCACCCTACATCTCCTTCATCTCTGTCCATCACCTACCTGTCCTCTCCACAGGTCTGCACTGCCCTACATCTCCTTCATCTCTGTCCATCACCTACCTGTCCTCTCCACAGATCTGCACCACCCTACATCTCCTTCATCTCTGTCCATCACCTACCTGTCCTCTCCACAGGTCTGCACTGCCCTACATCTCCTTCATCTCTGTCCATCACCCACCTGTCCTCTCCACAGATCTGCACCACCCTACATCTCCTTCATCTCTGTCCATCACCCACCTGTCCTCTCCACAGATCTGCACCACCCTACATCTCCTTCATCTCTGTCCATCACCTACCTGTCCTCTCCACAGATCTGCACCGCCCTACATCTCCTTCATCTCTGTCCATCACCTACCTGTCCTCTCCACAGGTCTGCACCGCCCTACATCTCCTTCATCTCTGTCTATCACCTACCTCTCCTCTCCACAGATCTGCACCACCCTACATCTCCTTCATCTCTGTCCATCACCTACCTGTCCTCTCCACAGGTCTGCACTGCCCTACATCTCCTTCATCTCTGTCCATCACCTACCTGTCCTCTCCACAGATCTGCACCACCCTACATCTCCTTCATCTCTGTCCATCACCTACCTGTCCTCTCCACAGGTCTGCACTGCCCTACATCTCCTTCATCTCTGTCCATCACCCACCTGTCCTCTCCACAGATCTGCACCACCCTACATCTCCTTCATCTCTGTCCATCACCCACCTGTCCTCTCCACAGATCTGCACCACCCTACATCTCCTTCATCTCTGTCCATCACCCACCTGTCCTCTCCACAGATCTGCACCACCTTATGTCTCCACCATTATCTCTGTCCGTCACCCTACCCATCCTCTCCACAGATCTGCACCGCCCTACATCTCCTTCATCTCTGTCCATCACCCACCCGTCCTCTCCACAGATCTGCACCACCCTACATCTCCTCCATCTTTCTCCATCACCCACCTGTCCTCTCCACAGATCTGCACCGCCCTACATCTCCTTCATCTCTCTCCATCACCCACCTGTCCTCTCCACAGATCTGCACTACCTTATGTCTCCACCATTATCTCTGTCCATCACCCTACCCATCCTTTCCACAGATCTGCACCACCCTACATCTCCTTCATCTCTGTCCATCACCCACCCATCCTCTCCACAGGTCTGCACCACCCTACATCTCCTTCATCTCTGTCCATCACCCACCTGTCCTCTCCACAGATCTGCACCACCCTACATCTCCTTCATCTCTGTCCATCACCCACCTGTCCTCTCCACAGATCTGCACCACCCTACATCTCCTTCATCTCTCTCCATCACCCACCTGTCCTCTCCACAGATCTGCACCACCTTATGTCTCCACCATTATCTCTGTCCATCACCCTACCCATCCTTTCCACAGATCTGCACCACCCTACATCTCCTTCATCTCTGTCCATCACCCACCCATCCCCTCCACAGATCTGCACCGCCCTACATCTTCTTCATCTCTATCCATCACCCACCTGTCCTCTCCACAGATCTGCACCACCCTACATCTCCTTCATCTCTGTCCATCACCCACCTGTCCTCTCCACAGATCTGCACCACCCTACATCTCCTTCATCTCTCTCCATCACCCACCTGTCCTCTCCACAGATCTGCACCACCTTATGTCTCCACCATTATCTCTGTCCATCACCCTACCCATCCTTTCCACAGATCTGCACCACCCTACATCTCCTTCATCTCTGTCCATCACCCACCCGTCCTCTCCACAGATCTGCACCACCCTACATCTCCTTCATCTCTATCCATCACCCACCTGTCCTCTCCACAGATCTGCACCGCCCTACATCTCCTTCATCTCTGTCCATTACCCACCTGACCTCTCCACAGATCTGCACCACCCTACATCTCCTTCATCTCTATCCATCACCCTACCCATCCTCTCCACAGATCTGCACCACCTTATGTCTCCACCATTATCTCTGTCCATCACCCTACCCATCCTCTCCACAGATCTGCACCGCCCTACATCTCTTTCATCTCTGTCCATCACCCACCCGTCCTCTCCACAGATCTGCACCACCCTACATCTCCTCCATCTCTCTCCATCACCCACCTGTCCTCTCCACAGATCTGCACCGCCCTACATCTCCTTCATCTCTCTCCATCACCCACCTGTCCTCTCCACAGATCTGCACCACCTTATGTCTCCACCATTATCTCTGTCCATCACCCTACCCATCCTTTCCACAGATCTGCACCACCCTACATCTCCTTCATCTCTGTCCATCACCCACCCGTCCTCTCCACAGATCTGCACCACCCTACATCTCCTTCATCTCTATCCATCACCCACCTGTCCTCTCCACAGATCTGCACCACCCTACATCTCCTTCATCTCTGTCCATCACCCACCTGTCCTCTCCACAGATCTGCACCACCCTACATCTCCTTCATCTCTCTCCATCACCCACCTGTCCTCTCCACTGATCTGCACCACCTTATGTCTCCACCATTATCTCTGTCCATCACCCTACCCATCCTTTCCACAGATCTGCACCACCCTACATCTCCTTCATCTCTGTCCATCACCCACCCGTCCTCTCCACAGATCTGCACCGCCCTACATCTCCTTCATCTCTGTCCATTACCCACCTGACCTCTCCACAGATCTGCACCACCCTACATCTCCTTCATCTCTATCCATCACCCTACCCATCCTCTCCACAGATCTGCACCACCTTATGTCTCCACCATTATCTCTGTCCATCACCCTACCCATCCTCTCCACAGATCTGCACCGCCCTACATCTCCTTCATCTCTGTCCATCACCCACCTGTCCTCTCCACAGGTCTGCACCACCCTACATCTCCTTCATCTCTGTCTATCATCCACCCGTCCTCTCCACAGATCTGCACCACCCTACATCTCCTTCATCTCTGTCCATCACCCACCTGTCCTCTCCACAGATCTGCACCACCTTATGTCTCCACCATTATCTCTGTCCATCACCCTACCCATCCTTTCCACAGATCTGCACCGCCCTACATCTCCTTCATCTCTGTCCATCACCCACCTGTCCTCTCCACAGATCTGCACCACCTTATGTCTCCACAATTATCTCTGTCCATCACCCTACCCATCCTTTCCACAGATCTGCACCACCCTACATCTCCTTCATCTCTGTCCATCACCCACCCGTCCTCTCCACAGATCTGCACCACCCTACATCTCCTTCATCTCTATCCATCACCCACCTGTCCTCTCCACAGATCTGCACCACCCTACATCTCCTTCATCTCTGTCCATCACCCACCTGTCCTCTCCACAGATCTGCACCACCCTACATCTCCTTCATCTCTCTCCATCACCCACCTGTCCTCTCCACAGATCTGCACCACCTTATGTCTCCACCATTATCTCTGTCCATCAACCTACCCATCCTTTCCACAGATCTGCACCACCCTACATCTCCTTCATCTCTGTCCATCACCCACCCGTCCTCTCCACAGATCTGCACCACCCTACATCTCCTTCATCTCTATCCATCACCCACCTGTCCTCTCCACAGATCTGCACCGCCCTACATCTCCTTCATCTCTATCCATCACCCTACCCATCCTCTCCACAGATCTGCACCACCTTATGTCTCCACCATTATCTCTGTCCATCACCCTACCCATCCTTTCCACAGATCTGCACCGCCCTACATCTCCTTCATCTCTGTCCATCACCCACCCGTCCTCTCCATAGATCTGCACCGCCCTACATCTCCTTCATCTCTGTCTATCACCCACCTGTCCTCTCCACAGATCTGCACCACCCTATATCTCCTTCATCTCTGTCTATCACCCTACCCATCCTCTCCACAGATCTGCACCGCCCTACATCTCCTTCATCTCTGTCTATCACCTACCCATCCTCTCCACAGATCTGCACCACCTTATGTCTCCACCATTATCTCTGTCCATCACCCTACCCATCCTCTCCACAGATCTGCACCGCCCTACATCTCCTTCATCTCTAGCCATCACCCACCCGTCCTCTCCACAGATCTGCACCGCCCTACATCTCCTTCATCTCTGTCCATCATCCACCCGTCCTCTTCACAGATCTGCACCGCCCTACATCTCCTTCATCTCTGTCCATCATCCACCCGTCCTCTTCACAGATCTGCACCACCCTACATCTCCTTCATCTCTGTCCATCACCCACCTCTCCTCTCCACAGATCTGCACCACCCTACATCTCCTTCATCTCTGTCTATCACCTACCCATCCTCTCCACAGATCTGCACCGCCCTACATCCCCTTCATCTCTATCCAGCACCCTACCTGTCCTCTCCACAGATCTGCACCACCCTACATCTCCTTCATCTCTGTCCATCACCCACCTGTCCTCTCCACAGATCTGCACCGCCCTACATCTCCTTCATCTCTGTCCATCACCCACCTGTCCTCTCCACAGATCTGCACCACCTTATGTCTCCACCATTATCTCTGTCCATCACCCACCCGTCCTCTCCACAGATCTGCACCGCCCTACATCTCCTTCATCTCTGTCCATCACCTACCCATCCTCTCCACAGATCTGCACCACCCTACATCTCCTTCATCTCTGTCTATCACCTACCCATCCTCTCCACAGATCTGCACCACCCTACATCTCCTTCATCTCTGTCTATCACCTACCCATCCTCTCCACAGATCTGCACCACCCTACATCTCCTTCATCTCTATCCATCACCTACCCGTCCTCTCCACAGATCTGCACCACCCTACATCTCCTTCATCTCTGTCCATCACCTACCCATCCTCTCCACAGATCTGCACCACCCTACATCTCCTTCATCTATATCCATCACCCACCTCTCCTCTCCACAGATCTGCACCGCCCTACATCTCCTTCATCTCTATCCATCACCCACCTCTCCTCTCCACAGATCTGCACCACCCTACATCTCCTTCATCTCTGTCTATCACCTACCCATCCTCTCCACAGATCTGCACCACCCTACATCTCCTTCATCTCTGTCCATCACCTACCCATCCTCTCCACAGATCTGCACCACCCTACATCTCCTTCATCTCTGTCTATCACCTACCCATCCTCTCCACAGATCTGCACCACCCTACATCTCCTTCATCTCTGTCTATCACCTACCCATCCTCTCCACAGATCTGCACCACCCTACATCTCCTTCATCTCTGTCTATCACCTACCCATCCTCTCCACAGATCTGCACCACCCTACATCTCCTTCATCTCTGTCCATCACCCACCTCTCCTCTCCACAGATCTGCACCACCCTACATCTCCTTCATCTCTATCCATCACCTACCCGTCCTCTCCACAGATCTGCACCACCCTACATCTCCTTCATCTCTATCCATTGCCTACCCTTCCTCTCCACGTGGTAATGCCGTGGTCATGTTGGCTAGTGGCATTACTGTGATTGGCCTGTGGCATTGTGTCTTCGGATCGTATATTAAACACTTTATAATTTAATGGTTTAACTGTTGACTTCACGTTATATACTGTGATTTAATACAGAGAAATGAACTTTTCCTTTTTATACTCTATTTCTTGGCTCTAATCTATAGAGTAGTAAGTTATATGATTTATTATTAATCTGTATCTTTTTCTTTTTTTTCGCACAGATCATATTTTTTGGGCAGGTTTGTACTGGCTGCACCGCACGTATAGAAAGATAACCAGTATAGCAATGAATATACCGCTATATACAGTGACTAGAAAGTGAGGCCATATAATGCATGAATGGAGCAAAATCCCAAGGAAGAAAATATTTCAGAGGTGAGCCAGCAAACCTGAGGAAAAGGGATGCCCATGCGTTTCGCCACCTGACGGTGCGGCTTCTTCAAGGGAAGTATAAAAATGCTTAATATTCTAAAAAAAAAATCTATGTATATCGTATAATAGGAAGGGTCCGGCCTTCTAGCTAAATAACCTCTTCTTCTTATTGACCTTTCTCTTATTTTCTTGTTTCTTCTTTTCTTATGTCTCAGTGTCTTGTGAGATTCATTATGGAATCTATGTGATTATTCAAGAATTTAGAGGAGAGAGATTGTGGATGAATCCAGTGCTGCTATCACACAGATGAAGCTCGCGGTACTGGACAAACGGTTTATTCCGTCCACGCGTTTCACAGTCTCAGATTTCTTCATCAGGAGCAGACATACATGGAATAAAGCCGCTGGAGTATAAATCACAGATCCACCTATTGGAAGTAGCAATCGTTAAAGTCAAAAGTGACTCTCAAACGAGCCTTTTCATATGACCTAGGATTTATGCCAGATCAGAACCTCAATTTGCAGACACGGTGTTTCGGGATGATTGGCCCTCATCAGTGCAAAGGATGAGGTCTGATCTGGCATACACTTTTGACTTTTAGGATTGGTACTTCCAATAGGTGGCACTGGAGTTCGTCTCCTTCCTCCCTGAAGAGACAATTTGACTATTTCCCAGAGGAGCATTGCAACTATAAGTCTCCTCACCACTGGCAGCCAGATTGGTTTGTCAGTCTCCGCAAGGAGAAACGTTTTCCCCTGAGACCCTGGATTTCTTCAGGATTTTCAGGATGTGTTTTCTGAGGCTGAGTGTGAAGTTCTCTATCTGCAGAAGTCATATGATTGAATTCCTACCAGGTGCCAAAATGTCTACCCCTTCTACTCAACCTGTTTAATCGACTAGCCGGAGCTAAATGGTTTTCTGTCAACCCGAGCTTGATTTGTCTTTTGTGGTTGAGGTTGATGCCTCCTCTGTGGGGATGAGTGTGGACCTCTGACCAAAGTAAGATGTTGGTAGCGCTTGCGGGTGCGAGTTGGAAGTGGACCCACTGGGCCACAGCACACAGAATATCTGAGGAGCACGACTATGGCTCACACCGGGTTTTCACCAGAACCTCTGGTATTGAGGGTGGAGGTAGAAACCAGGTGCCACTCAGGAAGACCCTGTGCCGTGACAGCTGACCCCAGGGTTATAAATGCAGACAGTCTCTGATGAGGCAGGTTTCAGCCAGGACGGCTGATGTGGCAGACTTGGCTAGTGTGGAACAATGCAGCAGGTTTGGCCAATATGGTACAATTTGTCACGCTCCCCGGGTCCCCTGCTCTGTTCCCCGGCTCACCTGCCACGCTCCCCGGCTTCCCTGCGTCGCTCCCCGGTTCTTCTGTCCGGTCTCCGCCGCTCCCCGGTCTCCAGCCTCCATTGCTTGCGGTTCCCAGGCGTCCTGGTCCCCGCTCCCGGCGCCCGTCGGCTTCTCAGCCCCAGCCCGGCTCTGCTGCTTCCTCCTCACCGCTCCCTGCCCTGGCTTCTGGCACCTGGGCCTTGCGCATGCGGATTAGGGCGCGCGCGCGGTCATTGACCCTTTCTTAAAGGGCCAGCGTCCACTAACACGAAAATGGGCACACAGGTACAGGGTATAAAGGGGTTAAGTGTCCAAGTGGGCAGGGCCTGTTCTTCGTGTTTCCCAAGCTAGGAGTCAGGTCTCCTTGTGTTCCTGTGAGATACTCACCTCTCTCTCTTCTAGAGCCGATCCTGCTTCGCCATCCGGTCCTGCCGAATCCCGAACCTCGAACGCTGCCTATCTGCCATCCTGACAGTCCGTTCCATCTCTGATCCCTGCGGTGACCCGTCTGCTCGCTCCATCGGTTCCGGACTCCGCCTGACAACATCTTGGCCTCCGAACCTGAGCTCCGTCACCCGGACTACCATCAGTGACTCCGTGGTCCCAGGGATTTCTGCATTCTCCTCTTGTACACGGACTGTTCTGCTACCTGTAGTGCTCCAGCTACCGGACCCCTTACCATCATCAAGGAGTTCGGCCCAGTGGATCCACCTCCTGGGTCTGCCCGTCCACCTGGCCCTAACAGTAAGAACAGGCCATGGATCCCGCTGAAGCACTAGCAGCCCTGCAGGAGGAACTCACACGCCAGCGTGAGACTCAGACCCGCATGCTGAACTTTATGTCTTCTGTGGATGCCCGCCTGAACACGCTACAAGCGTCGGTTACATCTTCAGCACCTCGGGCTTCCACTAGACAATCCACGGCTCCAGCCCCCGTGGCAGCCTCTTCGGATGCTTCCAGACTTCGTTTGGCCTCACCACCCCGGTACGCCGGAGATCCCAAGACCTGCAGGGGATTCATAAACCAATGCTCCCTCCATTTCACGCAGCTGCCGCATTTGTTTGCCTCCGACCAAGGCAAGGTCGCGTTCATCATGTCCTATCTAGAGGGTGAGGCACTGGCGTGGATGAACCCCTTGTGGGAAAAGGAGGATCCTGTGACCACGAACATCCAGGAGTTCCTGCAGGCATTTCGTGGCACCTTTGACAAGCCCGGACGCGCCTCCGTGTCTGCCTCATCTCTTCTCCGGTTACGTCAGGGGACTCTGACGGTGGGTCAATACGCCATACGTTTTCGCACCTTGGCTTCGGAACTCGGGTGGAACAACGAGGCTCTAACCGCCGCCTTCTGGGAAGGACTCTCGGGTCGAATTAAAGATGAGCTGGCTGGTCGTGACGTACCGTCCACCCTGGATGCCCTGATTACCCTAGCGACTCGAGTGGACATTCGCTTTCAGGAGTGATCCAAAGAGGTGTCCCGTGAGAGACGTCCGGTACGGCATTCCTCTCCTCCGCAGAAGCCCGCCGTACTTCAGTCAACGGCATCTGGTGTCTCCGTCCACGAGCCCATGCAGATCGACCGTGTGCGGCAGTCTGAACAACGCCGAGCAGAGCGGCTCGCCAAGGGCCTCTGCTTCTACTGCGGAGAGGGCACACACCTGCTACGCTCCTGTCCAGAAAGGCCGGGAAACTCCAAAGCCTAGGGTTGGTAGGAGAGGCCACCCTAGGTGCTGGGACTCTCTCAGACCCGGTTACCTGGACTGTGCAAGTGACAACGGGAGAGACGCGGTTCACGGCTGAGGCGTACCTCGATTCCGGGGCAGCAGGCAATTTCATCCAGCAGGCCACGGTGGACAAGTACCAGGTGCCTGTTACTCCACTCGACAAACCCCTCGTGATTGCCTCTGTGGATGGGAGACCCCTCTCTGACACCATTTCGTGGATCACCAGGCCGGTCGAACTGCGTATCGGTGCCCTGCACACCGAGAACATCGCTCTCTACGTCCTTCCACACATGTCCCATCAAATCCTGCTGGGACTTCCCTGGTTACGGACACACGAACCATCAGTCAGCTGGGATACTGGTGAAATCACCCGATGGGGCTCCTCTTGCCACGAGAAGTGTCTGAAGACCATACAACCCATCCGACGACCTCCGGTTCCAGAGTCCCTACCGGGACTGCCCTCGCCCTATTGGTCCTTCGCAGATGTCTTCGACAAAAAGGAATCAGAGGTACTTCCGCCACATCGTCCTTATGACTGTGCCATCGACCTACTCCCGGGAACTACACCACCTCGAGGACGGATATATCCGCTGTCTCCAGCCGAAACAAGGGCCATGTCTACTTACATCACAGAGAGCCTGGCAAGGGGATTCATTCGGAGATCCTCCTCTCCTGCTGGAGCAGGCTTCTTCTTCGTTAAGAAGAAAGAAGGTGACCTACGTCCATGTATAGACTACCGGGGATTAAACCAAATCACCGTGAAAAACAAGTACCCTCTGCCGCTCATCCCCGAATTGTTTGATCGGCTTAGAGGAGCTTGTGTGTTCACCAAGTTGGATCTTCGGGGTGCCTACAACCTGGTCCGCATCCGCTCGGGGGACGAATGGAAGACCGCGTTCAATACTTGCGATGGGCACTATGAATACTGTGTGATGCCCTTCGGTCTGTGTAACGCACCAGCAGTCTTTCAGGAATTGGTGAACGACGTGTTCCGGGACCTTGTTTACATCTGTGTGGTGGTGTATCTCGATGACATCCTGGTCTTTTCTCCGGCCCTCCAGACCCACAGAGAGAACGTGCAGCTGGTACTACGACGACTGAGGGAGAATCGTCTGTACGCCAAGTACGAGAAGTGTGTCTTCGAGCAGTCTTCTCTTCCCTTCCTGGGTTACGTCATCTCCGATACCGGACTGCAGATGGATCCGAAGAAGGTCTCTTCCATTCTCAACTGGCCCCCTCCTTCTGGACTGAAGGCAATCCAACGCTTTCTGGGATTCGCCAACTATTACCGCCAGTTCATCCCTCACTTCTCTGCTCTGACTGCTCCTCTCTCCGCCTTGACCAAGAAGGGGGCTAATCCAAAGGACTGGTCACCTGCGGCCGACGCCGCATTCGGCTCTCTGAAGCGGACGTTTGCCTCCTCTCCTGTGCTCCACCGTCCGGAGTTAAACCGACAGTTCACCTTGGAGGTGGATGCCTCCTCCTCGGGAGCTGGAGCAGTGCTCATGCAGAAGTCCTCCTCCGGGAAGATGGTGACTTGCGGTTTCTTCTCCAAGAGCTTCTCAGCGCCTGAACGCAACTACACCATCGGTGACCGAGAACTATTGGCAGTCAAACTGGCTCTGGAGGAATGGCGCTACCTTCTGGAAGGAGCAGTGTACCCCCCGTTATTATTTACACGGACCACAAGAACCTGGAATACCTGCGGTCCGCTCAGCGACTGAACCCACGGCAAGCCAGGTGGTCCTTGTTCTTTAAAGGAGGGGAGCCAGCACTGCTTATGAATGGCTTGCAACAATGAAGAAATAAAAAGTGTAATATTCACAAATTCGTTCCTACTGTAAAAATTCAATGAGATTTTTTGCAAATGATTGATCAATGATTTGAGCCCCCCTGCCCCGTCACGGCAAATCTCTATAGGGGGGTCCCTAACGCTATATTATACTTGTACACGGACTGTTCTGCTACCTGTAGTGCTCCAGCTACCGGACCCCTTACCATCATCAAGGAGTTCGGCCCAGTGGATCCACCTCCTGGGTCTGCCCGTCCACCTGGCCCTAACACAATTCAGCAATGGAGGCCGGGATAGCAGATCCAGCCTATATGAAATGATGCAACAGCCCGGACCACAAAACAAACAGATGTAAGTAACACATTAGCAGCACACGGTTAAGGGACCTGAACAACTAGCAATAGACCACATTGCCCTGGCACCTCCCATAATGGGAGGGTGCCTTAAATACCTGGTGCCTCTCAGCTACAGGTAAGAGCGTACTAACCCTTTAAGAAAAGATGCCCAAGTGTGCGCGTGAATATTAAGAGTGTTCCCAGGAGACCAGTTTAGTGTGCGCAGGCCCCAGGAATGAAGCAACCACCACTGAGTGAACGGGATGGGGAGTGTGCTGATGTCCCTGTCGGGGAAGATGGGCATTACAGTGCAGGAATGCCCGTAAGGACTTACAATGGTGGCCTTCGTCTTTGTGCTTTTTTTTTCTCAGGTGTTCTCACAAGCTGAGTCTAAGTATCATATTGGGGACCGTGAGCTTCTGGCAGATAAGAGAACATTTGAGGACTGGAGACATTGAGTAGAGGAGACTAAACATAAGGTGAGTGTCTTTACCAACCAAAAAAACCTGCTCTATGTTGACGCCCATAAATGTCTTAAGACAAGACCGGCCCGGGGGGGACTTTTTTTTGCTGGTTTGACATCTTTGTGACTTATCTCTCTGTATCTAAGAATGTGAAGGCAGATAGTTTGTCATGTAGCTTTGATCCGGAATTGAGGGATGAAAATCTGGTTAAGATTCTTAGTGAAGGAGTGGTGGTGGGTGCTCCAGGAATTGACCTCAGACATCACATTCAGGAGGCTCAGGATTGTGCACCGGAGGGATTGCCTGTGAGCAAACTGTTTGTACCATCCTCTTTACGCATGGATCTTCTTAATGAACTGCATGTGTGCCGCCCCCGTGACAGCAGCCGAGCTGCTCGCATCCGGGTTCTCAGTGGCTTGAGGGTCTCCGGACCCGGGGGTCGTGCGGCCATTCAAATGAAGGGGGGTATTTACAAGGGGTTATATAGAGTTCGTGACGCCACCCGTGATGCGCTGCAGTTGGTGATGGAATGGGGCAGCCAGGTGTTAGAACCCTCCACGAGTAGGGGGAATACCCCGGGACTCAATGAGGGGTGCCGTGGGATGCAGGGGGTCACTTTGGTACTCACTCAGTCCATTAAGCTGACACCAACAACTAGTAAAACAAGTCTCTGGACACCGCTGCCGCTGAGGGGAGCTAGTTCGGGTCCTGTCCACAATGGTGCTGCCTGGTGATCCGTGACCTGCCTCCTGGCACTAAGTTTACTTCTCTGGTGGTCCTGGTAGTGTGAAACTTGCCAGGACCCGCTGCCCACTATGGCTAAGTGTGGGAGCTTGCTCTCAGGGCTCACGCTTTGGATTTTCTGGACCGTTTTGGATTGGAAAGTCCTATCCCCCTCGTTGCGCTAGTGCCCCGATTTTGGAGCAGGTGTGGAACGAATCTTGAAGGCTCCGTTCTCCGTGGATTAATTATCGGGTTGCCTGAAGCTAGTCCCCGACCTAGGGTCCACGTACCCCGTCGTGCCTTGGTCCCAGCCCGGTGATGGTGCAAGGCCGCCGGCTGTCCTCCTCGACGGATCCGTGCCCCTTGCCATGATCCCCTGCAACCAGGGGTCTGACTCCTCTAGGCCCAGACCACAGTCTGGCACAAAGATTGTTTCCCAGGAGCCCAGCTCCTCACCTCCTCTCACTTTCACTACTCAGATTACTCTCCCTTCTTGACACTCTTCACCTCCCCTCCACAACCCCCCAGGTGGGTGACTCTATTCCACTCAAGCCGTCCACTGGTGTGTTTGGTGGGTGTGGTGCAGGGTGTATCTAGGATTTGATTAGCTGATGTAGGCAACACCATATGGTTAGGGACCCATAACCAAGAGGGAGGTGGATACTGCACGGGAGGGCAGATTGTGCAATACCCTGTGACGACCCGATAGTCCAGGGGCGTCACACATGATTTCCCTTTGGCCGATCACTCGAGTTTTCCTGCCACTTGGAGAGCTTTTCTAAGGCTTTTTGGTGGTAAAACGCTTGTAAGTATGTTGATGAATATGTCCGTAAATTCAGAGCTTGTGCCAGGGCTAAAGCTTCTCGCCAGTCCCCGGTGGGTTCTCACTTATGCACTTGTCCATCGACTTCGTCACTGATCTGCCCTATTCTTGTGGTAATAATGTAGTATGGGTGGTGGTGGACCGGTTAAGCAAGATGGTTCATTTGGTTCCTCTTCGAAGATCGCCTACAGCTAAGAGTCTAGCTACATTATTCATCTCGCATATTGTGAAATTACATGGAGAGTCTAAGAACATTCTTTCCGATAGACGGGCTCAGATTTTAGCCAGGCTTTGGCGCAGTTTTTGCTCCAGATTGGGTATTAAACTCTCAATGTCCTCAGGTTATCATCCAGAGACCAATGGACAGACAGAATGAACCAAATGGTAGAGCAGCATTATATTTTGTTTCCTCTAATCGGGAGGACGGGGTGGATTTTCTGCCTCTTGCTGAGTTCATTGTCAATAATCACAAATTTACAGCTACCGGTACCTCGCCTTTTTTCTGCTGCAGGG
This sequence comes from Anomaloglossus baeobatrachus, assembly GCF_048569485.1. NCBI lineage: Eukaryota > Metazoa > Chordata > Amphibia > Anura > Aromobatidae > Anomaloglossus > Anomaloglossus baeobatrachus. The sequence goes on from NC_134356.1 coordinate 700,850,096, forward strand.
GTTTTCATAATGACTTTGATGACTTTGGATTTTTCTGGTTTGAAGTCCTCTGTACCAGAGGAAGGGAGATTTTTTTCACGTTTGATTAAGGTGTTGTCAAGAATTGACTAAGGTGAACCCAGGGAAGCTTATGCTGGCCCTAAAGCTGGGGCCCCTGCGCTCACCCTAACCCTGAAGGTAGACTTGATGGTAGGGAGGTCCAGGTCACCACCCTAGGCCCTATCTCCTGTCCTCATCCCTGATGTTATGACCCTGCTCCACAATCCACCAACCAGGGGAATGGGCAAGAACAGGAGTCAACACCCCACCATCAAATATAGACCAGACAACCTACTCGTACAAACGGCAACCACACACAAAGGAGCAACTAAAAGTGTACGAGGGGAAATAACATAAAAGAGGGGAATAAACAGACTACTAGGGAACATCCAAACCAGAGAAAAAACACCTGACTATGCTGCAGCAAATTCCAATGCTGCAGCCAACAGAACAACTTAGCGAGTAAATAACAGCTCCTTCCACCTCCTGGCCAAGCTTCCTAATAATAGAAAATAACCAGCACTCTCTGGTGGATGTAGAGGGCATTTATAGAACTCGGGCGTGGTCCCCACCGGAAACACCTGACCAGGAGTCAGGAGCTGCTGGAATTAACCCTCTCTTCCCCAAATGAAAGGGAATTCATTTAATCTGTAGAGTCCCACAAAACAAAGTGAGAATCTGATCCAGAACTTGTCACAAAACTCCACAACCGGGGAAAGTCCGTGACAGGTGTGGAGGAAGTTTGAAAAAAGTCTTATGATAACTTGTGACCGGACCAAGAAAACTGTGAACCGCATATGTGAGGGCTCCTGTCTGTAGGTTGGGAGATTTTGTATTATTATGTTCTAAAAAATCTACGCCTTAAAGTACCATCTTAGAAATTTGTTCTCGAATTTGTTGGTCAGTATAAGGTAATTAACATTCTTAATCTTGTGACGATCAAACTCCAACTCCTGGTGGTCAGAAGATCAATAATTCCTTCCATTCCTCCCTTCTTAAGAGGTCTGAGGGGACTAGAGATTAGTGAACCTCTCAAGGTTCACCGAGCCCACCCAAACAAACAGTACGATTGCCAAACTGTTCATCAAACCGAATACGAACAGTTCTCGAACCTTACCGAATCCCATTGGATTGAATGGGTGGCCAAATGTACGGCAAAGAAAACACCTTTAGGAGGGTGAAAAAATTCCACAACAATAAAAATACATTTTACAGTGCGGCACCACTGTTTTGGCATAGCCATTAGCTTACTAGACTATTGAATTTCGTAAGAAATATAGGGGTGGATGAGAGACAGGTCTAGGGCTGGTGCTCACATACCCCTGCCATTAAAGATAAGACACAACTTTGGGAACCATCTTGAAGTCTTGACAATTAAAAACCTTTCAGGAATACAGCAGGACAGTGGCATCAATTGCCCCATCCCCATATTATCTTTGCACAGCAGGGAGGTACAGTCCATGCAACTCACAGGCTTTGGCCTGGCATTTCAATTTTAAAAATGAATACATGCATGAGTGACAGGTGTAGGCTTGTTGCTCCCAGAACACTGGCACAGCAGACAAAAGACAATTTAGAGACCCTGTGCCAGGCTTCTGTGAGCAAGTGGCCTATGCCTGTCTGCCATGCATCTCTTGATTTCTGTGATCTGCCATGCCATCCTTGGTTGTTGGGTCAGTTGTCCAGCAATCTGCTGGTGCTGACCATGCTAATTGGGTCAGTTGTCCAGCAATCTGCTGGTGCTGACCTTGCTAATTGGGTCAGTTGTCCAGCAATCTGCTGGTGCTGACCTTGCTAATTGGGTCAGTTGTCCAGCAATCTGCTGGTGCTGACCTTGCTAATTGGGTCAGTTGTCCAGCAATTTGCTGGTGCCATCCTTGCTAGTTGGGTCAGTCGTTCTGCGATCTGCTGGTGCCGTCCTTGCTAGTTTGGTCAGTTGTCCAGCAATCTGCTGGTGCTGTTCTGGTGAATTGTTTGTACCTGTGTGTATAACAATATGATTTGAATTGTAAACTGTGAATTATTGATGACCTCTGTCATCTGATCAATACCTGCACTGTGGATTTTATTGACCTTTTTCTAGTAATACAAGCTGTTTATTCAGGTACTTTCTGATGTCACAGGTGGGTTACGTGGATGTCACTGGGGGTCTGTGCTGAAGATTTTGCTGATGGCCGGCTCTCTTCTATCTGCTTTCTGGTTCACTTTTATTAGTTTAAATTTAATTTATATTGTTGGGGTTATTTGGTATATCTGGAAAAATGGTAGGTAGATTCCAGCACCAAATAGGAAACCATCCAGAAATTGTGTAAAAGTAGAACATCTTTATTGGATCTTCATGTTAAAAATAGACACACAATGAAAAGTCCATAAATAATACTGACGCATTTCGGATCCAGTGGTGGCCATGTTGCCTGCACCTCTCTTTGGTTCCATGGCACCCTTCTGGCCATGTTGCTTGCACTCCTCCTTGTTTCCATGGCACCCTCCTGGCCAGTGGTGGCCATGTTGTCTGTACTCCTGCTTGTTTCCATGGCGCACTCCTAGCCAGTGTTGCCATATTGTCTGCACTCCTGCTTGCTTCCATGGTGCCCTTCTGACCAGTGGTGGCCATATTGTCTGCACTCCTGCTTGCTTCCATGGCGCCCTTCTGGCCAGTGGTGGTCATGTTGGCTACACTCACCCTTGTTTCCATGGCGCCCTTCTGACCAGTGGTGGCCATGTTGCCTGCACTCCTCCTTGGTTCCATGGCATCCTTCTGGCCAATGGTGACCATGTTGCCTGCCCTCCTCCTTCTTTCCATGATGCCCTCTTGGCCAGTGGTAGCCATGTTGTCTGCACTCCTCCTTGTTGCCATGGTGCACTTCTGGCCAGTAGTGGTCATGTTGTCTGTGATGCGCCCTACGGGATCTCTGGTCCACCCGTCACAAGGCCGGTTTGTGATGTAACAGTGGCCTAGCCCGGCACCATGATTCCGCATTGTCAACCAAAATGGTGGGAATGATGGTGATGATGGGAGTAGTTGTCTTTCGTGACGCCACCAGTGGTATGTGGCCAGGAGGGGAGCCGCCTCTGCACAATGTCAGTCTCTGCTGGGGCGGATGGTAACGCAGCTCTGATGTTGCAGCTCTCCACAGGCAGAGCTAGGCCCCAGGGAGGATGTTGAGAGTAGTAGTCCACCCCAGTGTGGGAAGCGTGGGGCGCGGGAATGATCAGACGACACAGCGGTTGCAGTTTAAGGTGTTTACTCACTGAGTTTCTCCCGCCGTTGGACTGCCAGACTCCACTATGATGGATTCCAGTTGATCCTGGATAGTTCGGCGGTCACCACCGGTGTTGTGGACTGTGAGCCCTTCCTTTCTGCGCTGTGTAAGATGGGTCCCTGTGACCTGTAGTCCTTCAGAAACTCCTGTCTTGGGTTTAGTTCCCGTCCCGTATAGCAGGCAGCGTGGGTCCGTTATTGGGCTGGATCGCGGTCACAACTCTTGGATCTATCTGCTGCTGTGCCCCGGGCACTTGAGGTGGGAAAAAAACTTAGAATCTCCTGCCTGGCGGATTTGTTAGAGGGACATAAAGTTCCCCCCAACCTAGGGCTCCGCACCCTGTCTGCGCCGATCCTGAGGGAGCTTAGGAGCTCTCCCCTGAGCGACCGTGTATCTCCTGCATCTCACATGTTCCCTGTCTCCTGTTGTTCTGTCTGAGTGTGAGTGTGTGTGTGTGTGTGTGAGTGTGTGTGTGTGTGTGTGTGTGTGTGTGAAACCTTACTCCCCGGTGTGTAGCTCCACCCCCCAGGTGCTGACCAGTGAGTGGAAAGTCCTGTTTCCATGACGCCCACCCCCAGTCCCAGTGGCTGGCTACTAAGCGGTGTGTTGTATCAAATGTGATAAACACTGGTGCATAACCTCCTCCTTACCTGAGATGAATACTGAACCTCTGGTGAGATGCAGTAGCCTGTGGTGACTGAAGCCTCAAGGGCGCCACATCTGCACTCCTGCTTGTTTCCATGGCGCCCTCCTGGCCAGTGGTAGCCATGTTGCCTGCACTCCTCCTACTTTCCATGGCGCCCTTCTGGCCAGTGGTGGCCATGTTGTCAGCACTCCTCCTTGTTTCCATGACGCCTTTCTGGCCAGTGGTGGCCATGTTGTCAGCACTCCTCCTTGTTTCTATGATGCCTTTCTGGCCAGTGGTGGCCATGTTGTCAGCACTCCTCCTTGTTTCTATGATGCCTTTCTGGCCAGTGGTGGCCATGTTGTCAGCACTCCTCCTTGTTTCTATGATGCCTTTCTGGCCAGTGGTGGCCATGTTGTCAGCACTCCTCCTTGTTTCCATTGGCACCCTCCTGGCTCAGGTATTGAAGTGTCTGTGTTTTTTTAGCTCTACTCTCTCCTGTCTTAGTCGAGCATTTTCTTGCTGCAGTTCACACATTGCGCCTCTTGCTTCCTGCAGAGCTGTCCTCCATTCACATTTCATTAACTAGCTGTAGTACCCGGGCGTTGCCCGGGATAGTAACTATCTCTCTTCGAGTTTCTGTCTGTCTCTGTTCGTCTGTCTCTGTGTGTCTGTCTCTGTCTGTATCAGTTTCTCTGTCTGTCTCTGTATCAGACTCTGTCTCTCTCTATCTCTGTGTCTCTATCTCTGTGTGTCTCTCTTTCTCTGTGTCTGTCTGTGTCTGTCTGTCTCGTTCCCCGTCTGTCTCTTTCCCAGTCTGTCTATTTCCCCGTCTGTCTCTTTCCCCGTCTGTCTCTTTCCCCGTCTGTCTCTTTCCCCGTCTGTCTCTTTCCCCTTCTGTCTCTTTCCCCTTATGTCTCTTTCCCCGTCTGTCTCTTTCCCCGTCTGTCTCTTTCCCCGTCTGTCTCTTTCCCCTTCTGTCTCTTTCCCCTTCTGTCTCTTTCCCCTTCTGTCTCTTTCCAGGGCTGTCTCTTTCCCCGTCTGTCTCTTTCCAGGTCTGTCTCTTTCCAGGTCTGTCTCTTTGCCCATGTGTCTCTTTGCCCGTCTGTCTCTTTCCAGGGCTGTCTCTTTCCCCGTCTGTCTCTTTCCAGGTCTGTCTCTTTCCAGGTCTGTCTCTTTGCCCATGTGTCTCTTTGCCCGTCTGTCTCTTTGCCCGTCTGTCTCTTTGCCCGTCTGTCTCTTTCCAGGGCTGTCTCTTTCCAGGGCTGTCTCTTTCCATGTCTGTCTCTTTCCAGGGCTCTCTTTCCAGGCCTGTCTCTTTCCAGGGCTGTCTCTTTGCCCGGCTGTCTTTTTGCCCAGCTGTCTCTTTGCCCAGCTGTCTCTTTCCAGGGCTGTCTCTTTCCCCGTTTGTCTCTTTGCCCGGCTGTCTCTTTGCCCGGCTGTCTCCTTGCCCGTGTGTCTCTTTCCAAGGCTGTCTCTTTGCTCGTCTGTCTCTTTGCCCGTCTGTCTCTTTCCAAGGCTGTCTCTTTGCCCGGCTGTCTCTTTGCCAGGTTGTCTCTTTGCCTGTCTGTCTCTTTCCAGGGCTGTCTCTTTGCCTGGCTGTCTCTTTCCAGGTCTGTCTCTTTCCAGGGCTGTCTCTTTCCAGGTCTGTCTCCTTCCCTGTCTGTCTCCTTCCCCGTCTGTCTCTTTCCCTGTCTGTCTCTTTCCAGGTCTGTCTCTTTCCAGGTCTCTCTCTTTCCAGGTCTGTCTCTTTGCCCATCTGTCTCTTTGCCCATCTGTCTCTTTGCCCGGCTGTCTCTTTCCAGGTCTGTCTCTTTCCAGGGCTGTCTCCTTCCCCGTCTGTCTCCTTCCCCGTCTGTCTCTTTCCCCGTCTGTCTCTTTCCAGGTCTGTCTCTTTCCAGGTCTCTCTCTTTCCAGGGCTGTCTCTTTCCCCGTCTGTCTCTTTCCAGGGCTGTCTCTTTCCAGGTCTGTCTCCTTCCCCGTCTGTCTCCTTCCCCGTCTGTCTCTTTCCCCGTCTGTCTCTTTCCCCATCTGTCTCTTTCCAGGTCTGTCTCTTTCCAGGTCTCTCTCTTTCCAGGTCTGTCTCTTTGCCCATCTGTCTCTTTGCCCATCTGTCTCTTTGCCCGTCTGTCTCTGTCTCTATCTCTTTGTCTCTTTCCTCATCTGTCTCTGTCTATGTCTCTGTCTGTCTGTGTTTTTCTGTCTCTCACTCACACATAAGCTTCTTATACTAACAGTTTATTTTGTTCCTATAGCAACCACTGACAGTTGCAATTAATAGCCAGTATCTCCCAGCCCCATTCAGATTAATGGAGGCAGGATTTTTGAGAGTAACTGTAAAGCGCAGGGTTAATTTTTCCCGTCAAAACATAGTTTATGTTTCCTGGGTCACATGGGGCATCTGTGCAAAATTTCATGATTGTTCGGAATCCTTTAGCGGACACACACACACATATACATACATACACTGAGCTTTATATATTAGATAGAGATTGGCGAATAGTCAAATATTTGGGTTTGGATTCTTCGTGCCGAATCATTTCTATTGTTCGTGTATCCGCAAACAAATTAATACAAGTCAATGGGAAACTCAAATAATTTTCTGGAGGACCTTGGAAGTCAGTCTGGGAGGACTGTAAAAATGCTGCAATGGATGGGAAAGTGCAGAAACTCAATGGGAACAGCCTGGGGAAGAGGCCTGGATGCATTGCTGGTTTCCAGGAATAATATTGTCAGAGGATTACATTACGGGGATTAAAGCAGGATAATTATACACACTGAGATTCCCCGCAGCTGTCTACATGAATTTGCACTGCTTGCCCCGCCCACCCTCTGTAACAGTGTCTGTGATTGGTTGCGGTCCTGCCTCCCCTGCTCACCATCTGTGCCAGTGCCTGTGATTGGTCGCCTTACACCAGCTGTCTGGGTCGCTAAAGTGTAGTGTAAAAATAAATAAGTAATTGGAAAAAATCTTGGCTGTGTATCAAACTATTCAAACTATGAGGAAACCCATGCGTTTTTTTTTTTTTAATTATTTAAATAAATAATTTAAAAAAGTTGTTAGGTCCTCCCACCCCCTAATTTTGATAAACAGCCAAGATAAAGTGGACAGCTGGGGCAAGTATTCTCAGACTGGCGTGGCCCATGTTTATTGGGCCCTCTCCAGCCTAAAAATAGCAGCCTGCAGCCATCCCAGAATTGGCACATCCAATTCCGGCACTTTACCCGGCTCACCCCAATTGTTCTGCAGCGGTGGCAATCAAGATAATACATGGGGTTAATGACAGCTGTGATTTGTCAAAAAATCACCACTGTCATCAAGCCCGAGGTTAGTAATGGGGAGAAGTCTATAAGACCCCCCATTACTAAGCAAATTGCTAGCCTAATCCGGCATTGAGTTCATTAACTTTACCTCAGGTGAGGTCCCTGACTTCAATGAGTTCACCAGAGGTCAAAGCTGGGGTACAGTGGGAACCGCGGCTGTGATGTCAGGTGATCTCACTGACTTCACCGCTCTCACAGCTGCTGCTCAGTCAGTGTGTCCCCGCCATTGCAGTGATCGATCATGTTTTCTAATATGAGTGAGCACTGCAACCTCAGATGTAGCAGAGCTGGGATCATGGTGGGACCTCATATGGATTACGTCGAAGGTTAAGAAACTGGAGGAAGAGGGTTTTGTTGTTTTTTTTTAAATAATGGATTTTTCTCTGTGTTTTCTGTTTATTTATTTTTACTTACACAATTAGTAATGGAGGATGTCTCATACTAACCTCGGGCTTGATGACAGCTGTAATTTTTTTAATTATTTTTTGACAATTCACAGCTTTCATTAACCCCCTATTTTACTCCAACTGCCACCACTCCAGGGTAATCGGGATAAGCCAGGTAAAGTGCTGCAACTGGCGCATCTAATGGATGTGACAATTCTGAGGTGGCTGTGGGCTGCTGTTTTTAAGCTTGGGAGGGCCAAAGAACCATGTGACAGCAGAGGGGAAACTCACTAAGTATGATTCTCCTGCTTTTTTACTGTGCCCCCCAGTAATGTCAGTAGCAAAGATGGCTGTGGCATTACTGTGATATCGCGAATACCTTAATATTAGTGTGAGTAACGAATAGTGCCAAATAGTTTTGCTCTTCCCTAGTCATTAGTAGTGATGAGTGAGCAGTAAAATGCGCGGGTGCTCGGTGGCAGGATGGACACTCTGACGCTCGATTCCAGTACAGAGTATAATGGAAGTCAATGGGAATCGCAGCATTTTTCTGGATGACCCTCCCAGAAGGGCTGGGGGCAGAAAATCACTGAAATGGATGGAAGCAGCATGAAGAAGACGCCTGGACACATCTCTGACTCCCAGGTCGCTGCTGGGAACAATGTTGTCAGAGGATTACGCACCTTTAATGGACGGACAACAAAACAAAAATAAAAAGATAAATAAAAAAAGGAGATAAAAATGGATTTTACTGAAAAAAATGTTAAAAAAATATTATTTCCTGTATGCATGTATATAAGGTAAAATAAAAGAAGAAAAGTCCTGCCTCCTGCACCCTTGGGCTGTGTTCACATGCAGCGTTTTTGCACTTTCTCAGTGATGTCAATGGTGAAAAAATGTTGAAGGAGGAGACGCTGCTTCTTTCAAAAATGCGGCAGTTTTTCATTTCAGTCAGGGAAAATACACAATGGTGTGCGCGAGGTTTATGGAATCTCGTCGCTGTCGCTGGGTCTGTAAATCAGTTTTTTATTTGCATCAAACTCATAAAAAATGCTGACAAAAAACCAGAGCAAGAATGCAACGTGTGAACACAGCCTGAAAAACCGGCCATCACTCAGCGTATTTCCTCATTTCCTATGACGAAAGTAGATGACAGAGCAGAAGGGGAATAACACTGCAGCTGCCGGCAGTCACCGGGAAATGTAATCGTGACATTTACCACCTAATCTGCCCCTGTGGTGAGTGTGACGGTCAGACACCCCCTGTGTAATGTAAAGGACGGACTCTGAACCTCACAAAGCCTATACAGACAATGCAAGAACGGCCAATACATAGAAGGAAGAGGGACTCCGATACCCCCTGTATTACATATAGAGGAGGGGCTGCAATACCCCCTGTATTACACATAGAGGAGGGACTCCGATACCCCCTGCATTACACATAGAGGAGGGGCTGCAATACCCCCTGTATTACACATAGAAGAGGGGCTCTGATACCCCCTGTATTACATATAGAGGAGGGGCTGCAATACCCCCTGTATTACACATAGAAGAGGGGCTCTGATACCCCCTGTATTACACATAGAGGAGGGGCTGCAATACCCCCTGTATTACACATAGAGGAGGGACTCCGATACCCCCTGTATTACATATAGAGGAGGGGCTGCAATACCCCCTGTATTACACATAGAGGAGGGACTCCGATACCCCCTGTATTACACATAGAGGAGGGGCTGCAATACCCCCTGTATTACACATAGAGGAGTGGCTGCAATACCCCCTGTATTACACATAGAGGAGGGGCTGAAATACCCCCTGTATTACACATAGAGGAGGGGCTGCAATACCCCTGTATTACACATAGAGGAGGGGCTGCAATACCCCCTGTATTACACATAGAAGAGGGGCTGAAATACCCCCTGTATTAGACATAGAGGAGGGGCTGCAATACCCCCTGTATTACACATAGAAGAGGGGCTCTGATACCCCCTGTATTAGACATAGAGGAGGGGCTGCAATACCCCCTGTATTACACATAGAGGAGGGGCTGCAATACCCCCTGTATTACACATAGAGGAGGGGCTGCAATACCCCCTGTATTACACATAGAGGAGGGGCTCTGATACCCCCTGTATTATACATAGAGGAGGGACTCCAATACCCCCTGTATTACACATAGAGGGGGGGCTGCAATACCCCCTGTATTACACATAGAGGGGGGGCTGCAATACCCCCTGTATTACACATAGAGGAGGGGCTGCAATACCCCCTGTATTACACATAGAGGAGGGGCTGCAATACCCCCTGTATTACACATAGAAGAGGGACTCCGATACCCCCTGTATTACACATAGAGGAGGGACTCCGATATACCCTGTATTACACATGGGGGGGGGCTGCAATACCCCCTGTATTACACATAGAGGAGGGACTCCGATACCCCCTGTATTACACATAGAGGAGGGACTCCGATATACCCTGTATTACACATAGAGGAGGGGCTTCAATACCCCCTGTATTACACATAGATGAGGGACTCCGATACACCCTGTATTGCACATAGAGGAGGGACTCCGATATACCCTGTATTACACATAGAGGAGGGTCTGCAATACCCCCTGTATTACACATAGAGGAGGGGCTCTGATACCCCCTGTATTACACATAGAGGAGGGACTCTGATACCCCCTGTATTAAACATAGAGGAGAGGCTCCGATACCCCCTGTATTACACATAGAGTAGGGATTCCGATACACCCTGTATTACACATAGAGGAGGGGCTCCGATACCCACTGTATTACACAGAGGAGGGGCTCCAATACACCCTGTATTACACATAGAGGAGGGGCTGCAATACCCCCTGTATTACACATAGAGGAAGGACTCAGATACACCCTATATTACACATAGAGGAGGGACTCCGACACACTCTGTATTACACGTAGAGGAGGTGTGATGCCCTAGCCGGGCCAGGTAGTCACAGATAGGGAACGGTGTAGTGCGGGGCCCTAACAGGTGACAGCAGCCAAACACATAAAACACTAGTCACCTCCCTCAGTGCTTGATGGACAAACCAGGGGGCGGAACCAGGCATTTGGAAGACACCCACCAAGGAGTCTCAGACAGTCTGGGGCAGGAAAGTTTAGTGCTGTTCTAGAGTTCAAGTCTAGAGGTCAAGTGGAGAGGTGTGTGGGCTGGAGCTGTGTGCAGCTCCAGCAGAGGAAGGACCACTGGTGCCAGGGTAGGAGCCCTGGTATTGCTGGCTAGGAGGCAGACGTCTGCAGGAGCCGGGAAGACGGCTCGGTGGAACAGAGGTGGACCGAGACAGGGTTGTAGCCCGCAGGTACCGACGCGGAGAACCGACTCGGAAACCGGAGCACAAAGGGGGTACTCAGACCCTGAAGCTAGGAGCAGAAGCTACTGGGGGCTAGCTAATTAACTCATTGCGGCCAGGACTAAAGGTCCTGTCCCACCCAAAGTCCCGGCTGAAGGCAACAGCCCAATGAGGGGAATAAGCAGCCACCGCCACGGCTCAGAGATCCCGCGGGCAAAGGGCTCCTCAGGCAACCACAAGCCGGAAGCGGACTCCTGAAGTTGCACGCGCAGGTAGTCCACCATCACAAACAGGTGCAGGAGAAAGACAGAGACCACCAACCGGGTAGGGAACCAGACTGCAGCCGGCTGCAGGCACCGACCACCATCACCTTGGTTTACCAGAGACTCATGTGTTTACTAATCGTGAGTACATCAGTGCCCTCCGGCCGCCCATCTCCCTGCACCGCCAAACACCCCCAACGGGCCCCGGGGCCACCATCCCTGCCCACGGAGGGGTTAACAACTTGCTGCGCAACATCTCCCCTGGGTGCCCCGTAACTGCAGCGGTGGTGTCCACCTTCACCACATCCCATGGGTGGCGTCACGAACTTAACACGGCTCCGGCCATACACCTACATCCCCAAACCGCAAACCCCTATTTGATTAACGTGACTGCAGGACCCCCGAGTCCGGAGACCCTCGAGCCACCCACTGAAGGTCCGGATCCAAGCGGCTCAGCTGCCGTGCACGGAGCAGTACAGAGGGACTCCGATACGCCCTGTATTACACATAAAGGAAAGACTCCGATACACCCTGTATTACACATAGAGGAGGGACTCCGATACACCCTGTATTACACATAGAGGAGGGACTCCGATACCCCCTGTATTACACATAGAGGAGGGACACCGATACCCCCTGTATTACACATAGAAGAGGGACTCCGATACACCCTGTTTTACACATAGAGGAGGAGCTGCAATATCCCCTGGAAGACATGTAGCGGAGGCCTCATACACATTCTGTTATAATGGTCAGGTAGTGGGACTGCTACACTCATACAGGCTATGCACTAAGTGTAAGGGCCGCTAAAAATTAGGAGGAGGAACTGCAATACCCCTTGGAAGACACATAGAGGAGGTCCTCAGACAACTTTTTTTTAACATTTGAAGGAGTGGGACTTTTGTGGCCAACAAGTCCCTGATTCGAGGCCCCTCAGGTTACAACTGAGACGACAAGGATCTTCAGGTGGGCAGCAGTTCCTTCTGTGGCTTCTCAGGGCATCACGCAGCCACAAGGCTTCACATAGATTGAAGCAGGGGGTTTCAAAATATTTTGTTTATCTCCTTGGGGACCTTTGTCAATGAAAATTCATAAACCATGAAGGGGGAACTTCTCCAACTCATCCCAGGGAAAAAACACCACAAGTCAGTTTCCTTTTATTCATACAAGAGGAGCATCTGGGCCTTTCTCCCATTCGATGAATGTAGCTTTATTTTTCCTGTCCACAGAGTTGAGAGTCTTGCAGGCCACAGTCACTGCTACATTTCCCTGACGGCTCACTGGGTGAACCTTGTGGAGGCCTGGACTGAGTCAGACCCTGGGATAGCACATGTGTTACTGATGCAAAGGATGGCAGGCTGTAGGTCAATCAGGATTTCCTCCTACTCCTACAGCAGTTCCTGTACCCCCTCTTCCTACTCCTCCTCCTCCTCCTCCATCTCTGAATTGTCATGCTTATCAGTCCTAAGCTGGAAGCTCTGCAGCACGGCCTTTGGTGAGGCTGGAACAGGTTCTGCTGAACCTCATATTTCTAAGGCCCCACCAGCAGCGGCTTGAAGTGCTCGCCATTCATGATGTGCCGGATTTGTGGCCTTCCTTAATCTTGGCATTGGTTATTCTTGGGAACATTTGTTTCAAATAATGAAAACCTTCTGCTTCCTTGCTCGGAGCTTTAACAAAATTTTCCATCAGCCCGAGTTTTCTGTAAAGTGGAAGCAGAACTATCCTTGTTGGGTGCACAAGTGCTTCATGTGCCACATTTTTCTGCCGGTAATCCACTGGTTATGGATTGGCCACTTCCTTCTCCTGTAATGTGCCGGCTCAGGACGGAGGTCCCATTCACAGATGACACTGCAGTACTTGGTTTATCCGAGCTGCAATCTCAGCTGTGGGGCACTACTGTTACGTCTCCCCAGAGCTGTAGGTGCTGCACTTCATGTGTTTCATCCTCAGTTCCATCTCATGGCATGTTTCTTTGATGTGTGTGTGACACCCTGGACTAGCCAGGTAGTCACAGATAGCGCCCCGCACAACACCAGTCCCACACAAGGTAACACCAGCCAAACCATAAACCCTAGTCACCTCCCGCAGAGCTTGATGGACACACCAGGGGGCGGAGCCAGGCGGTTGGCCACGCCCACCGAGGAGTTCAGAGGGCCTGAGGCAGGAAACAGACAGTTCAGTTCAGTTTGAGAGTGCAGTGGAGGAGGTCAGGCCTGTAGTACAGGCCTGTGACAGACTGACAGGTGCCAGGGTTGGAGCCCTGGCACCTTGGCTAGGAGGCAGACGGTGGCCTTAGCCTGCAAGAGCCGGGAAGACGGCTCTGTGGAACCGTGGTGGACCGGGACAGGGTAGTGGCCCGCTGGTACCGACCCAGGGAACCGACTCGGAAACAGGAGCACACAGGGGGGTACTCAGACCCTGAAACGAGTTAATTCACTGATTGCGGTCTGGACTATAGTTTCCTTTCCCAATCAAATCCCGACTGAAGACAACAGCTCACCGAAGGGGATAGAAAGCCACCGCACAGGCAGAGAGATCCCACGGGCCAGCGTCTGCGGGCAAACGGGCTCCTCCGACATATACAAAGACGGGGAGCGGACTCCCGTCGCTGAAGCGCAGGCAGTCTACACATACACTACACGGTGCAGGAGAAATGCAAAGACCACTGAACCGGGTGGGGGACCAGACGCAGCTGGCTGCGGGCACCGGCCACCATCAACTTTGCTTACCAGAGACTTGTGTGTGTCAATAACAGTGAGTACAACAGTGCCATCCGGCAGCGCACCGCCCTGCACCGCCCACCTACTCTCCCCAACGGGCCCCGGGGCCATCATCCCTGCCCACGGAGGGGTTAACATCTTGCTCCATAACCATCTCCCCCGGGTGCCCCGTAACCGCAGCGGTGGTGTCTACACCTTCACCACATCCCGTGGGTGGCGTCACTAACTCAAACACGGCTGCGGCCGTACACCTACCTAACCACCCCCCTAAGTAGCGCCAGCACCCTTTCAGAGCAAAGCGACCCCGGGTCCGGAGTCGCTCGAGCCACCCACCAATGAGCCCGGATCCGAACGGTTAGGCTGTAGCCGAGCGCGGGGCGGTACATGTACAGCATCGCCAGCAGCTACTGAAGGATGAACATTACCATTGTGTGACAACACAGCCTCGAGGCCGAACACTGAGGAGTCACTAAAAAGATGCCACTGTTTTGGCTCATACTCAAAACCATACGCTGCGGACAACCCATCAATGTTGGTGCAGGAGCTCATGATGTCAACATGTTCAAAGAAATGTGTTACGTTATCTTGGCGGCTTTGAAAGACAGAAAGTGACTTCCGGTTCCGGCTCGTGCATGGACTGCAGCGGGTAAGAAGAGCTCCGCATATCACCCCTGCTCCCTGAGGCTCCCGGCCTTAGGCGGGTTTTGCACTCTGCGACATCGGTAACAATGTGTTACCGATGCTGCAGCGATAGTCCCGCCCCCGTCGCACGTGCAATATCTAGTGAAAGCTGCCGTAGCGATTATTATTGCTACGGCAGTTTCACACGCACATACCTGCCGTGCGACGTCCCTCTGGCCGGCGACCCGCCTCCTTCCTAAGGGGGCGGGTCGTGCGGCGTCACAGCGACGTCACACGGCAGGCGGCCAATTGAAGTGGAGGGGCGGAGATGAGCAGGATGTAAACATCCCGCCCACCTCCGTTCTTCTCATTGCAGCCGGCGGCAGGTAAGGTGCAGTTCCTCGCTCCTGCGGCTTTACACACAGCGATGTGTGCTGCCACAGGAGCGAGGAACAACATCGTACCTGTCGCTGCACCGGCATTATGGAAATGTCGGAGGCTGCAGCGATGATACGATAACGACGCTTTTGCGCTCGTTCATCGTATCAAAAAGGTTTTACACGTTGCGATATCGACTGCGACGCCGGATGTGCGTCACTTTCGATTTGACCCCATCGACATCGCACGTGCAATGTCGCAACGTGCAAAACCGCCCTTAAAAACCTCTGCAAACAATCGGCACCTGCTGGTGAGATCCTAAAGCTGCCTCTCCGGTGCATATGGAGAGATTCCTCCAGAAGGACGGGACCTCAGAGGGAAAATCTCCTCGAGCTCAGAGGACCAACCGTAACAAGATGGCGCCGGACACGCCACGGGCAGCTAAAAACAGCAAGTCCCCCACACAAGCTACGCAGTCACTCAGGAGGTATGGAGGTGAGGAGGAAGAACCCGGGCTGGTAGAGCTCAAGGTACCATACAAAACTCTGGTAGTGGAGGTAGCAAAAAAGCTGTCCCTAGAAATAAAAAACCGTTGGAGCAGACGGTCGCTGAATCTCTACAGCAGATGCAGGCAGCCATATCACAACAGGCGGCCAGGCTAGACACTGCCGAGGCCAGGATCAGCCCAACTGAGGATGATGTAAAGAGGATAAAGGCAGAACTCACAAAAGACACTAAGGTGAACCGGCAGCTATTAGACAAGATGGAGAACCTGGAGGAGAACGGATCCAGTAGAAATAAATTCAGAAACATAGGCCTCCCAGAGTCAATTACCCTTGTGCAGCTAATGGGGATATGTGGCGCCCCTGAGGCTTCAGTCGCCACCGAGGTACTGCACCTCATTGAGAGGTGTGGTGTTCCATCCTGGGTATGGAGGAGGTCACCACCTGTTCACACAAAAGCACAACACTCTCACTCAGCAACATCTCACCAGACATAGTAAGGGCGTGATTATACCTGAAGCCAGACTGGGGGGGTGGAGTCTGATGAGTGGGAACATACAGGGGTGGAGTGTGGAGAGAGAAGGAAAGAGGAAAGGAGCAGTGGAGGAGCGAAGAACCCGTGGCCTGGAGTGGGTACTGCTCGGCCTGGGCACAGACAGAAGGAGTCCTATAGCCCACGGAAAATGCAACATCCTCTTATAGCCTTGTTCCACATATAATCTACAGGTGGAAGGACTGGGCCGCAACACGAGGACTGGTCCCTAGGCTGGAGGAGAAGAACCTATGTAATCCACTAGTGAAACCAGTGGCTCAGGTGACTGCAAGCATTGAAGCCACATCTGCACACAAATTCGCTGGAAGGTACCCTAAAGGACCAAGGGATAGAGTTTCACGCCACCCAACAGGGTCCACGGGCACTGGCACAGAGTTCGATGAGCGAGGGCACAAAGCAGAAGGGAAAAGCAAGCTCAGGAAGACGGCCAGGGAAGGGTATACTTCAGAAAGGTGCAACGGACTCGACCTCCGAACTAACCGGGATCGGCTGGAGCACATAACGGTGAAACCCCAGCACTCCAAAGGCGGTCACTGACGTCGTGTTACCTTGGAACCTGCTACAGTGAGTAAATACCTTGAGACTGCATCCCTGTGTCTCTACGTTATTCACCCGCACCTCCGGCCTTGCAGCCCCACCATCATAAACTACTACCACCCCCATCCACCCTGGGGCCCAGCTCTGCCTGTGGAGAGCTACACCAACCAAGCTGCGTCACCATCTGCCACAGAGGCCTCCATCCTGCAGCAGCGGCACCTAACTTGCCGCATACCACAGGTGGCATCACGAATAGACTGTTATCATCCCCTTCCTATTTGTTAAACGACACCGCCGGGGTCACGGAAGCGGGTCTCACCATCGTGGCGTCCCCAAGCCAGAACTGTGGCCCAGTAACGAGTCACCCCACGGCGGGCGTGTCATATATGCATGGAGGAACTGCCAAAAGCTTTAGGAATACAGGGTCCCCTGAAGGTGGAGCGGGCACATAGACTTGGGCCACCAGCAGAGCAGCAGAAGGAGAGGCCCCAGACCCAGGCCTGTTATTGTACGCTTCCTGGACTTCACGGATAAAGTCACCCTATTACAGAAGTACAGGAGAGTCACATCATCGGTACTGCTACGAGGGCACAAGGACTTATTCTTCAGTGACTATTCAGTGGAGGTCACCAGGAAGAGGAGGACATTCAGCGAGCGGTGCTCAGACCTGGCGAGGAAGAACATCAGATTTGCCTTTCAGTTCCCTGCAATCCTTAAGATCTTTGCTCCTGGAGGAGGCACAGAAACCTTCATGGCACAGGATCAAGAGGCAGAAAACGTTAAGAAGGCGTTCCTGGCAACAAGAAGCAACAAGCAAAGCTCAGAATCATTGACAGAAGGACATTCTGCAGGGGTCTATGATTGTGGGGGACTGGGCGAATATCCAGAAGAAGCCATATGGGCTTACAGACAAAGGACATGGCTAAAAGTAGATGCAGGTTTCCCTGTTTTTTATACGTCATTGTGTGTCTCTCTCCCCTCCCTCCCCCACCTCTTCCCCCCTTCCCTTTCCATCCTCCTACCCTTTTCACCTTCCTCCCCTTCTCCTCTCTTCACCCCCCTCCTTTCCTTCCCTTTTTTTTCCTCCCTCCTCTCTTTTCTCTCTCTCTTCACCAAACTTTCAGTTCTGTATCCGTCTAGTTTCAGGGATGGGCTGTGATGGTGGGATATGGTGGGTTGTGTATGTTCAGATGTTGGGAGTGTTGCCTTGTGTGTACATTGTCCTTTCTGGAGGTTAATCATCCCCTGCAGTGCTTCTGTCCCTAGGTCTGGGGGAGGGGGGCCTGGAATCCACCCAACCTCTCTGCCTACCTGGGGGATTATTCAGTCTGTCTGAAGATGAGAGACAAGCAGGAAGATTTATCCTCTGAGGGTGAAGCTGAACTACAGTCCGCACCCCCTGAGAGACTTGGACATTTATCCCATTACTGGACTACTTTACCCTCTGTGTGGTGGATTATTTTATGGACCATCTGATTTGCCTGGAATAAATGTTCTTTGGATTATTCACTCCTCTCTCGCTCTGCTGATTGTGTGATATTGGAGAAGGACCCCATGACAGTGGGAAAGCTGGTAACTGGTGTCCTAGTGGTAAAAACTGGGTAAGACAGTTGGTAACAAGTAAGAGTTTTCTTAATACATGCACGAAAAAAGGAAGTCAAAAAGGTTAAAATTAGGGATGATCGAATATCACAAATATACGGCAATATTCAGCTTCGTGAATATTCGATGAATAGTTCGCCGCTATGCGAATATTCTATGCGCAATGTAAGTCTATGGGAAGCCCGAATAGTTGCTATTCAGCAACTATTCTGGTTTCTCATAGACTTACATTGTGCATCGAATATTCGCAATAGTCGCATAGCGGCGACCTATTCGTCGAATATGGGCATTGCCGAATATTTGAGGTATTCGATCATCCCTAGTTATAATCTTACTGTACATATAGGAGGTTTATGCTTTAGGTTAAAGCGCACCAATCACCTCAGCCAATAAAGGTGATACCAGGAAGCAATATTTTTTGGTTGGCTGAGGCTCCGCCCCTTCTGGTCACATGGGTATGACCTCACCACCGGTCCTGCAAGTCAAAATTAAAATTGATCGTATAATATTTATGCTAATTCTAACAGGGGGAGGGGATAACTATTCATACCCCCCAGATATTATCTGATCCTCAGCTGCTGTCACTCAAGAAGCTGCCGATTTTATAAACTTTACTTTCTTGTGTTTCAAAACCTAAACATCCGAGCTGACCACTGCAGGTATGTATAGAATCAGCCTGATAGCGCCAATATAGCACTGGCTTTAGATTATATATATATATATATATAGATATATAAAATCCTGGTGATTGGTTCCCTTTAAGAAACAATTACATTTAAAGTAATTGCACAGTTACGTAAGGGTTAAGATTGAAGGGTTTCGTCTTTAAGAAAATAAAATGAGAATAGTATCCTGAAATGTAAAGGGTTAACAATCTCCCCACAAAAGAGTGATGATATTGAGACATCTGAAAACTCAAACCTGATGTGGTCATGCCACCGGAGACACACCTGAAAAGCAAAGATCGGAGAGAATGAACGAGTTGTGGTTGGGAGAGGTCTTGGATCTCCATCAAAAAACAAAAAAGCCGCTAATCCTGATACACAAAGACGCAAACTGTAGAGTCCGGGAGCACGAACATGACGAGGAGCGCCGGTGGCAAGAACTCCTATAGGAAAGCCCTGGTGGGCCGCTAAAACTAGACAAGATATACGCACCAAATGATCAGAATACACTTTTATTTTACAAACTTGGAAAGACAGGTTCTGGTGGAAAAAGAGGAAAAGGTCATCACAGGGGGAGACTTCAAGACGGTGTTACACACTTGGGAGGACAGATCAGGCCAAGACAGGACACGCGAGGTAGAAAGAGCACATGACAAAGTATTTGTAAGGCACCAGCAGGGGGAGCTGAAGTGCAGGGGCCATAAAGCAACTAGGCTCACCCAGTGGATGATAGGGGATAGTCATACGAGCCGGGGTCGGTGGGTGCCAGGAGATAACGTGATACCAGGGGTTCAACGGAGACTGAGTCAAAGAAAGCCAAGTCAGAAGCCAAGAGAAAACGGCACGGAGCCGGAGGGGCGCGGAAACCAGAGTCAGTGACGAGCTGTGGTCAGGAACCAGGAGAGCAGATAAAGGGGTGAAAAAACACAGGGAGAGGGAGCCGGAGAAAGGAGGAATGGAACCAGGGAGGACGGACGCAGTCAGGAGAACAGGGAGGACAGACGCAGTCAGGGGAACGGGAGAACAGGGAAGACGGACACAGTAAGGAGGACAAGAGAACAGGGAGGACGGACGCAGTCAGGAGAACAGGGAGGACGTACGCAGTCAGGAGAACAGGGAGGACAGACGCAGTCAGGGGAACGGGAGAACAGGGAAGACGGACACAGTAAGGAGGACAAGAGAACAGGGAGGACGGACGCAGTCAGGAGAACAGGGAGGACGTACGCAGTCAGGAGAACAGGGAGGACAGACGCAGTCAGGGGAACGGGAGAACAGGGAGGACAGACGCAGTGAGGAGGACAGGAGAACAGGGAGGACGGACGCAGTCAGGAGAACAGGGAGGACAGACGCAGTCAGGGGAACGGGAGAACAGGGAGGACGGACGCAGTCAGGAGAACAGGGAGGACAGACGCAGTCAGGGGAACGGGAGAACAGGGAGGACGGACGCAGTCAGGAGAACAGGGAGGACAGGGAGGACGGACGCAGTCAGGAGAACAGGGAGGACAGACGCAGTCAGGGGAACGGGAGAACAGGGAGGACGGACACAGTGAGGAGGACAGGAGAACAGGTAGGACGGACGCAGTCAGGAGAACAGGGAGGACATACGCAGTCAGGAGAACAGGGAGGACAGACGCAGTCAGGGGAACGGGAGAACAGGGAGGACAGACGCAGTGAGGAGGACAGGAGAACAGGGAGGACGGACGCAGTCAGGAGAACAGGGAGGACAGACGCAGTCAGGGGAACGGGAGAACAGGGAGGACGGACGCAGTCAGGAGAACAGGGAGGACAGACGCAGTCAGGGGAACGGGAGAACAGGGAGGACGGACGCAGTCAGGAGAACAGGGAGGACAGGGAGGACGGACGCAGTCAGGAGAACAGGGAGGACAGACGCAGTCAGGGGAACGGGAGAACAGGGAGGACGGACACAGTGAGGAGGACAGGAGAACAGGGAGGACGGACGCAGTCAGGAGAACAGGGAGGTCAAACGCAGTCAGGGGAACGGGAGAACAGGGAGGACGGATGTAGTCAGGAGAACAAGGGAACAGGTAGGACGGACGCAGTCAGGAGAACAGGGAGGACGGATGTAGTCAGGAGAATGGGAGAACAGGGAGGACGGAAAAAGTCAGGAGAACCGGAGAACAGGGAGGACGGAAAAAGTCAGGAGAACCGGAGAACAGGGAGGACGGATGTAGTTAGGAAAATGGGAGAACAGGGAGGACAGAAACAGACAGGGGAATGGGAAAACAGGGAGGACAGATCCAGTCAGGAGAACAGGGAGGACGGACGCAGTCAAGAGAACAGAGAGGACGGACGCAGTCAGGAGAACATGGAGGACGGATGCAGTCAGGAGAACATGGAGGACGGACGCAGTCAGGAGAATGGGAGACAGAGGACAGAAACAGTCAGGAGAACAGGGAGGACAGATGCAGTCAGGAGAACGGGAGAACAGGGAGGACGGAAACAGTGATGAGGATGGGATAACTGGGAGGACAGATTCAGTCAGAGTAACGGGAGAACAGGGAGAACGGAAACAGTCAGGAGAACGTGAGAACAGGGAGAATGGATGCAGTCAGGAGGACGGGAGACAGGGAGGACGGAAACAGTCAGGAGAACAGGAGAACAGGGAGGACGGAAACAGTCAGGAAAACAGGGAGGATTGATGTAGTCAGGAGAACGGGAGCTAGGGAGGACGGGCAGGATCAAGTACTCACAGGGACCCGCGATCACGCTGCAGAGCAGAATTATAACTGGCGTCGAATCACTGAAGATGACCCCTAGATAAGGCGCTGTGATCCTGGAAACAAGGCACGGGAGAAAACGTCTCCCACAGGCCAAGCCTCGGGGAATGCCAACATCCCTGCAGCCATTTTTGGAAACTACTAAATTGGTGGATCTATGGTGCAGCCATCACCCGACAGGAAGAGAGTACACACACTTCTCGCTTCTTCACAGCAAGTGGTCCAGAATCAATTACTTTGTATCTTCACAGGGTGTGAGTCCAGGGGTGAAGGAAATTGGTATTCAGGATCTAGTAATATCAGATCATTCACCAATCCTGCTAATATTACATGACGTGTACCCCAACGGTACGGACGTATTGTGGAGATTCCCAACATTTATGGCCCAGGATGAAAACGTCCAGAAACTGCTAAAAATGTGGTGGGTGGAATACGCTCTGGATAATAAACAACATGCCAAGGGAAAGGCCACGGACCAACAGGAAACACCAATGGGCACTGGATCCAGGCGTGCTGCCTCCAAGCGGCAGCAGTGTCCAGAACTTTGGTTTACCACAGTTGTCGGTGTCAGTGTTATTGGACTGAGTAAGTAAACGAACGACCCCTTACCATCCCAACGGCACTTCCCTGTTTCCCTCATCGAGTCCCGTGGCATTCCCACTACCCGTGGAGGGGCTAAACATCTTGCTGCCCGCCCCATCGCCACCGGGTACTCCCCATCGCAGCGGTGGTACTCCATCTTACGACGCACCATGGGTGGCGTCATGAACTGTCCTTACAATCCCCTGTAAATAACCCCCCTTTGTTCCGAGTGGACGCGTGACCCCGACCCCTGGGTCCGGAGATCCCTCGAGTCACCGCGGATCCGGATCCGAGCAGCTCGGCGGCTGACGCGGGGGTGGCACACATACACAGAATATCAACAGGATCCATCTATGAGAACAGAGATAGGTGGGCGAACACTAAAATCCTGTGATAGGTGGAAAAGATGAAGGGTCAGAGGGTAGGGGCGCGATACTCCAAGTATGGTACCATGGCACTACTAGCAAAAGGATAGATACCGAGAACACACATGGGATGTCTGAGAGACAAAATAGGAGAAAGCCACAACCACCACAAAAAATGAATGAGAACAGTTTTATACAGAGCTGTATACGCAGGAGACATTTATCGCGGGAAACGGTGGTGAACTCCTCAAGAAACTGTCCCTTCCAAACCTGACCGAAGCCGACGGACATTGGGTGCAGATCTGCGGTCGTTAATATAAGGCCTGTCCTGGTGGTGGAGGACGGGATGAGATGACCGGGCATCATCAGGGGTAACCCAGCATTACTGGGACGCAGACAAGGCCTTGTACATTGTCAGGTGGCAATGACTGGACATAGTCCTGGACGACATGGGAGTAAAAGGAATCTTCAGATATGACTTAGAAGCCATATCTACGAATCCAGACCCCAGGATTCATTTAATTGACAATCCATGTACTGTACACAAGGGAACGAGGCACGGACGCCCCCCATCCCGCCACTATTCCATATAGCCATAGAGCCGCTAGCACAATATCTACTGCACTATGGATGATGAGAACAGAGAAGTAAAGTTCACTGCTTTACAGATGCTTTTATTTATAGCAAAACCAGAAGAGCAATTATGGTGCCCCTGAGGCTCTGGTCGCCACACGGTACTGCCCCTCAGTTAAGGTGCGGTATCCATCTCAGGTAAGGGGGAGGTTAATCACCGGTGTTCCACATTCACACACTACATACAGCTTAGGAGCCTTCTCACAGGGCGGGATGGCTCAGGGTAGGCCTGGGAGTGGCCACCACGAGCATGGGACTTCCCCGGTCACTGAAGCCAGCCACCTGGGGGTAGAAGGAGGCACAACACACTCACATAAGACAGACGAGTCGGGACCATAGTTCTGACAAGACACTCCTGGAACTCTTGGATTTCACTCGGCCTGGCGCTTGGAGCGGGAGCTCAGCCCGGGTTCCCAACTGCTGAGGGGGGCATCCTAGGAAAAGTACACTCTCTCTCTTTCTCTCTGCAAACACCGGTGGTGGCCCCTTTACTTGCTTGGGATTGACCGGAGCCCACAATGGCAGAGACCAGCACCTGGGTGCAGCTTGAAATCAGTGAGTAAAAAGAACCTGGAACCACAGTTGCCGACTCAGACTCTGATTAGCGACGCCGTCGCCCCGCGCTCCGGCGCTTCCAAGGGACTGCCAACCCCTCGTCATCCACCCGTTGCCCGCTCCGCCTGTGGGAAGCGACACCATCCCGGCTGCCATAACACCCTCCCCGACGAGGAATCCTGCAGCGGCGACTATTTCCTGGCCGCATACCACAGGTGGTGTCACGGTAAACTTTCCCCAATCACTCCGCTTTCCCTCCATTTACTGCACACCTCGGTGCAACAGAATCGGGCAAGGCAACCCCGTGACAATGCTGGACCCGACCCGAAACAGCCCGGCGACGAGTAGGTTAACCACCTGCCCCGTGTGACACTGCACAATTACACACGACATTGGATAAAATAGATTATTTGGGGTCTTTTTCTGGCTACAAAATAAACATCAATAAATGCCAGTTGCTACTGACATGCCCACAACGGGACCGTGGGGTGACTCGATACCGGGTGGCGGTTCGGGCTCTGGGAGGCCACGGTGGCGTGGCCCGGTTTCGTGACCCCAGCAGTGTCAATCAAAAGGGGACGGGGAATTGATGGATGATAGGGATGGTAGTTCGTGACGCCACCTGTGGTATGCAGCAAGTGGTGGTGCCGCCGCTGCGGGATGAAGGCCTCTGGGGTTGATGGTGGTGCAGCTTAGATGGTGTAGCTCTCCACAGATAGAGCTGGGCCACAGGGCGGAAGGTGGTGGTAGTAATCTAAAATTGGGGGGGCGCTGGAGAATAATGGAGCGACTCAGGGGTGCAGTCTCAAGGTGTTTACTCACTGTAGCCAGTTACACACATGCCAGGGACCACCTTTGGAGTGCTGGGATTCACCGTGATGAGCTCTAGCCGATCCCGGTTACTTCAGAGGTAGAGTCTGGTGCACCTTTCTGAAGTGAATCCTTTCCTGGCCGAGTCCTGCTCTTGCTTCTCCCTCCTGCGTTGCGCCTTCGCTGACTGAACTCTGTGCCAGTGCCCGTGGACCCTGTTGGGTGGCGTGAAGCTCTATCCCTTTGGTCCTTGAGGGTCACCTTCCAGTGAATTTGTGTGTGGTGGTAGCTTCGGTGCGTGCGTGCACCACCTCAGCCGCTGGTTTTGTTAGTTGAGCCCATAGGTTATACTCCCCTAGCTTAGGCACGAGTCCCTATGTTACAGTCCAGTCCTTCCACCCGAAGATTATATGTGGAACAAGGACACAGAAGTTTAGCTGCGCAGTCTCTAGGACCCCTTCAGTCGGTGCCCGGGCCGAGCGGTACCAGCTCCAGGCCGCGGTTCTTAGCTTCTCCACTGCTCCTCTGACTGAACTCCAAACAGTCCACACTGTGTTCCAACTTTGTACTATCGTGTTCCCACTCCTACGACTCCACCGCCCCGGCCTAGTTTTGGGTATAATCACGCCCTTGCCATGTCTGGTGACATGTTGCCGAATGAGAGTGTTGTGCTTCTGTGTGAACCGGTGTTGACCTCCTCCTTACCGAAGATGGTATGACGCCCTGGCCTATCAGGTCGTCACAGGGTATTGTGCAATATGCCCTTCTGTGCAATATCCACCTCCTCCTTGGTTATGGGTCCCCAATTACCGGTGTTGCCAACAGCAGTCAATGAAAGTCCTAGGTACACTCTGCACCACACCCACCAGACACACCAGTGTTATGATCCGGAACCATGGAAGATCACAATAAATCATTGGCAAAAGGTGACAAGAGCATCTGGCTGCCATCCGGTTACTAACCATCAACACTACTGTAGAAGTAGCTGAGGGGTGAACTAACATCCTATGCACCGCGAACCCAGCAGGAGAATTAGCTATCCTAAAGGAAGGAAAGATGAATAACTCTCTGCCTCAGAAATAGACCGCAAAAGGTATAGCAAGCCCCCCACATTCAAAGACTACGGTGATATAGGAAAATACAATACACAGATGGATGATAGGATCAGCAAAGGTGATGCCCCACTGACTAAATAGGAAAGTATGGGAAAGGGGCTGATGGTGGCCAGAGAAAAACCCTGCAAAATCCCAAATACCTGATAGTACAAAAAGGTCCTCAGATCGCACGATCTGCACTTCGTCCTATACCAGGCGCTCTTGTCATACCAATGAACAGAAAGCAGGAATCATTACAAATTCAAGAAGCAACAAACACATGGACTTATAGGAGCAAAACTCCAAACATAGCTACAGGGAGCTTCCCAGCAAAGCAACAGAGAGGGAAGATTCCTGCATGCAAATAAACTGAAAACAACCACAATAATTGACATCCCAGATAAGAACAAAACAACATAACATAAGAAAGAACCAAGCAAGATGAAAATGCTGGAGAGCTACAGGACAATGATAACCGGCTCAGCCTGCCAGGAGGCCAGGGTTTAAATAGGCAGAGAGTTAGCAATGGAAACACCCATTGCTCCATCACACCTGGTCTCTGTCCAAACCATTCCTGTCCACAAGAGGGAGCCTCACAGCAGCAAAAGCATAACTGACATTCACAACACACCAGTGGACGGCCTGAGTAGAATAGGGCCGCCCACTTGCGGGGTTGGTTAAGGGGGGGTCAGGAGTGTCAGGAGCAGTCAGTGAAGTTTGGAGGTGGTCAGGAGCCAGGCTCCTTGGAAGTAACTTGGTGACAGACGGTGGTCTGAGCCTAGTAGGAGCTGGACCCCCGGTTGCAGGGGATCGTGGTAAGGGGCACGGTACTGTCGAGGAGGACAGCCGGCGGCCTTGCACCATCACCGGGCTGGGACCAGGGCACGAGGGGGTACATGGACCCTAGATCAGGGAGTAGCTCCAGGCAACCTGACAATTGACCCGATGAGAACGGAGCCTTCAAGATCCGTTCGCCACCCGCTCCAGAATCGGGGTACTAGCGCAACGAGGGGGATAAGACTTTCCACATATACGGTCCAGAAAATCCCAAGCATGAACCCTGAGAGCAAGCTCCCACAGTTAGCCATTTTGGGGAGCTGAACCCGGCTAGTTCAACACTACCGGGACCAACAGAGAAGTAACTTAGTGCCAGGAGGCAGGTCACGGATCACCAGGCAACACCATCGGGGACGGGACCCAAACTAGCTCCCCTCAGCGGCAGCGGTGTCCAGAACTTTGGTTTATCCAGTTGTTGGTGTCAGCTTTGTGAACTGAGTGAGCACGAAAGTAGCCCCTGCGCTCCCGACAGCACCTCCCCAACACCATCACCGAGTCCCGGGGCAATTCCCCCTACCCGTGGAGGGTCCTAACACCTGGCTTCTCCATTCTATCGCCCTCGGCTACTCCCAACTGCAGCGGTGGTACCCCCAAATTACCGCAAACCACGGGTGGCGTCACAAACTCTAACATATCCCCTGTAAATAACCCCCTTTGTTCGAGGAGCAGCACGACCCCCGGGTCCGGAGACCCCTCGAGCCACCGCGGATCTGGATCCGAGCAGTCCGGCTGCTAACGCGGGGGTGGTACAATGGAATACGACACCTCTTGCTGAGGTGCAGTACCTCTGTGGCAACTGAAGCCTCAGGGGCGCCACACTACAGATCGGCGTAAATTAAAGTGTGTGAACGTGGAGATAGCTCCACAATATAACACTTACCTGGGGGCACAGACTCCATGGCCATGTATACAGTACAGACCAAAAGTTTGGACACACCTTCTCAAAGAGTTTTCTTTATTTTCATGTCTCTGAAAATTGTAGATTCACATTGAAGGCATCAAAACTATGAATTATCACATGAGGAATGAAATACTTAACAAAAAAGTGTGAAACAACTGAAAATATGTCTTATATTCTAGGTTCCTCAAAGTAGCCACCTTTTGCTGTGATTACTGCTTTGCACACTCTTGGCATTCTCTTGATGAGCTTCAAGAGGTAGTCACCGGAAATGGTCTTCCAACAGTCTTGAAGGAGTTCCCAGAGATGCTTCGCACTTGTTGGCCCTTTTGCCTTCACTCTGCGGTCCAGCTCACCCCAAACCATCTCGATTGGGTTTAGGTCTGGTGACAGAGGAGGCCAGGTCATCTGGTGTAGCCCCCATCACTCTCCTTGTTAGTCAAATAGCCCTTACACAGCCTGGAGGAGTGTTTGGGGTCATTGTCCTGTTGAAAAATAAATGATAGTCCAACTAAACGCAAACCAGATGGAATAGCACGCCGCTGCAAGATGCTGTGGTAGCCATGCTGGTTCTGTGTGCCTTCAATTTTGAATAAATCCCCAACATTGTCACCGGCAAAGCCCCCCCCCCCCCACCATCACACCTCCTCCTCCATGCTTCACGGTGGGAACCAGGCATGTAGAGTCCATCCGTTCACCTTTTCTAGGCTTCTTCATCGGCTGTCTCCTCCAAGCTCCATGGCTCTGGGGGCTCAGAGTCTGAATCAGCGTCGTTCCCCATCTCTGACCCATGGACTGCAACGTCTTCATCGGCTGCCTCCTCCAGGCTCCATGTCTCTGGGGGCTCAGAGTCTGAATCAGCGTCGTTCCCCATCTCTGACCCATGGACTGCAACGTCTTCATCGACTACCTCCTCCAGACTCCAAGGCTCTGGGGGCTCAGAGTCTGAATCAGCGTCGTTCCCAATCTCTGACCCATGGACTGCAACGTCTTCATCGGCTGTCTCCTCCAAGCTCCATGGCTCTGGGGGCTCAGAGCCTGAATCAGCGTCGTTCCCCATCTCTGACCCATGGACTGCAATGTCTTCATCGGCTGTCTCCTCCAAGCTCCATGGCTCTGGGGGCTCAGAGCCTGAATCAGCGTCGTTCCCCATCTCTGACCCATGGACTGCAATGTCTTCATCGGCTGTCTCCTCCAAGCTCCATGTCTCTGGGGGCTCAGAGTCTGAATCAGCGTCGTTCCCCATCTCTGACCCATGGACTGCAATGTCTTCATCGGCTGTCTCCTCCAGGCTCCATGTCTTTGGGGGCTCAGAGTCTGAATCAGCATTGTTCCCCATCTCTGACCCATGGACTGCAACGTCTTCATCGGCTGTCTCCTCCAGGCTCCATGTCTTTGGGGGCTCAGAGCCTGAATCAGCGTTGTTCCCCATCTCTGACCCATGGACTGCAATGTCTTCATCGGCTGCCTCCTCCAGGCTCCATGTCTCTGGGGGTTCAGAGTCTGAATCAGCATTGTTCCCCATCTCTGACCCATGGACTGCAATGTCTTCATCGACTGCCTCCTCCAGGCTCCATGTCTCTGGGGGTTTTGATACTGGAAGTGGCACTGGTCTCATAGCTGATGGCAGATTGGAATATGCAATGGATTTCTGATTCTGGGGAGAGAAAGCAGAGACACTGATTAGACAGAAGCAACCATTGGTCACATGAGATTAATGTAACTTGCAGAATCCTTCTAAGCAGATTTTGCAGCCTCCTCCAGCGTCCAGACGTGTGCCTGGTCTGTAACAATGTCACTGAAGTTTCGCAACTCCAATGAAATGCAAGAACTGCATGCATTTACTTCCTATAAATTACATGACAGCACATCTACTGTGAACAGTGCACGGACAGCCTGAACAAATAAAAAATAATATGTACAGTGTGTGCGTATATACATATACAGTGTGTGCGTATATACATATACAGTGTGTGCGTATATACATATACAGTGTGTGCGTATATACATATACAGTGTGTGCGTATATACATATACAGTGTGTGCATATATACATATACAGTGTGTGCATATATACATATACAGTGTGTGCATATATACATATACAGTGTGTGCATATATACATATACAGTGTGTGCGTATATACATATACAGTGTGTGCATATATACATATACAGTGTGTGCATATATACTTATACAGTGTGTGCATATATACATATACAGTGTGTGCATATATACATATACAGTGTGTGCATATATACATATACAGTGTGCATATATATATATATATATATATATATAGTGTGTGCATATATACATATACAGTGTGTGCATATATACATATACAGTGTGTGCATATATACATATACAGTGTGCATATATACATATACAGTGTGTGCATATATACATATACAGTGTGTGCATATATACATATACAGTGTGTGCATATATACATATACAGTGTGTGCATATATACATATACAGTGTGTGCATATATACATATACAGTGTGCATATATACATATACAGTGTGTGCATATATACATATACAGTGTGTGCATATATACATATACAGTGTGTGCATATATACATATACAGTGTGTGCATATATACATATACAGTGTATGTATATATATATATACAGTGTGTGCATATATACATATACAGTGTGTGCGTATATACATATACAGTGTGTGCATATATACATATACAGTGTGTGCATATATACATATACAGTGTGTGCATATATACATATACAGTGTGTGCATATATACATATACAGTGTGTGCATATATATATATATACAGTGTGTGCATATATACATATACAGTGTGTGCATATATATATACATTGTGTGCATATATACATATACAGTGTGTGCATATATACATATACAGTGTGTGCATATATACATATACAGTGTGTGCATATATACTTATACAGTGTGTGCATATATACATATACAGTGTGTGCATATATACATATACAGTGTGTGCATATATACATATACAGTGTGTGCATATATACTTATACAGTGTGTGCATATATACATATACAGTGTGTGCATATATACATATACAGTCTGCGTATATACATATACAGTGTGTGCATATATACATATACAGTGTGTGCATATATACATATACAGTGTGTGCATATATACATATACAGTGTGTGCATATATATATATATATATATATATATATATACAGTGCGTGCATATATACATATACAGTGTGTGCGTATATACATATACAGTGTGTGTGTCGCGGGCGGGGAGGAGGGTGTCAGCACACCGCGCTCACTCCTTCTGCTCGGGTCCGGCAGCTGCTCAGTGGTGGCTCGAGCTGTGGGCCGGATCCCGGGGTTTCTCGAGCGACACTCCTCGCCCGTGAGTGAAAAGGGGGGGGGGGTTTGTGGTTGGGTGTGGGGGTTGTTATAGTTCGTGACGCCACCCACGGTTGTGGTGATTGCACCACCGCTGCTCTGTACGGGGCTCCCGGGGATGGTGATGTGGAGCAGCCAGGTGTTGTGTTGCCCCTCCGTGGGTAGGGGTTGGTGATCCCGGGGCCCGGTGATGGTGAAGTAGGTGCGGGGCCTGGTGGGCGCAGGGACGCGGGGGCAGCGCTGTGCCTTGCGGCACTGTGGTACTCACTCCTGAGACACGGACACAGTTCGTACGGTAAACCAAATGGCTGGTAGGACGGTCCCACAGACGGCTGCACCTGCACTCCCGGTAGGTGACGGTGATGTCCCTCTTCCTTGCACTTATGTTTCACTTGTGGTAGCGGTGGATTCCCTCCGGTTACCCGCTCCCCGACTGCAATCTGGGCCGGAGGAGCTCTACACTTTGCCCGCAGGCGCTGGCCCTGAGAAACTGGTGCCGTGGCGGTGGCGGTGTCTCTCTGCTTCGGGTTGGGCTGTTGCCTTCAATCGGGACTTGGTTGTTGGGGGATCTGCGTCCCCGTCAAGGACGGATTCGGCAAATTTGGCGACTCCTAGCCTTGCCGGGGTCCGAGAGGCCCCTGCCCTGGTGCTGACTGTCCTTCAGAACACTGCTCCAGACCACCGGGCACACAGCCAACGGGGTCCTTCCAGGAACTTCCAAACGGTCCCCCTCCAGACAGTCACCGCCGTCGCTGACCTTGCTGATCTGGCCCTCCACAAAGCTGGACCCTTCAGGCTGTCTTTCTCTTCTGTCACTTCACTTGCTTTCCTCCTTTTCCACTTTTCTACTTTTACTTTCACTCTCACTTTGCTGTTTACTTTCGCCCTGTCTAGACTACTCCTCCACTCCTTCCTCTTCCTCCTCCCTGACTAGACTGCACTCAAGCCCTACCTGGGCTAATCTCTCTTCACTCCTTCATGTCCCTCACTGGACTGCCTGGTTTCTCCCGCCTCCAGAGTTGTGAGCTCCTCGGTGGGCGGAGCCAACCGCCTGGCCCACCCCCTGGTGTGCATCATCAAACTCCTGGAGGAAGGCAACAAGGATTTCTGGTTAGCTGTGATGTGCCTACCTGGAGTGTGGGGTGTGGTGGTGTTGTGACCCGTGTCCCCTGGCTTGCCCAGGGCGACACATGTGCATATATATATACAGTGTGTGCATATATACATATACAGTGTGTGCATATATATATATATACAGTGTGTGCATATATATATATACAGTGTGTGCATATATACATATACAGTATGTGAATATATACATATACAGTGTGTGCATATATATATATATATATATATATATATATATACAGTGTGTGCGTATATACATATACAGTTGTCGGTGTCAGTGTTATTGGACTGAGTAAGTAAACGAACGACCCCTTACCATCCCAACGGCACTTCCCTGTTTCCCTCATCGAGTCCCGTGGCATTCCCACTACCCGTGGAGGGGCTAAATATCTTGCTGCCCGCCCCATCGCCACCGGGTACTCCCCATCGCAGCGGTGGTACTCCATCTTACGACGCACCATGGGTGGCGTCATGAACTGTCCTTACAATCCCCTGTAAATAACCCCCCTTTGTTCCGAGTGGCCGCGTGACCCCGACCCCTGGGTCCGGAGATCCCTCGAGTCACCGCGGATCCGGATCCGAGCAGCCCGGCGGCTGACGCGGGGGTGGCACACATACACAGAATATCAACAAGATCCATCTATGAGAACAGAGATAGGTGGGCGAACGCTAAAATCCTGTGATAGGTGGAAAAGATGAAGGGTCAGAGGGTAGGGGCGCGATACTCCAAGTATGGTAATATGGCACTACTAGCAAAAGGATAGATACCGAGAACACACATGGGATGTCTGAGAGACAAAATAGGAGAAAGCCACAACCACCACAAAAAATGAATGAGAACAGTTTTATACAGAGCTGTATACGCAGGAGACATTGATCGCGGGAAACGGTGGTGAACTCCTCAAGAAACTGTCCCTTCCAAACCTGACCGAAGCCGACAGACATTGGGTGCAGATCTGCGGTCGTTAATATAAGGCCTGTCCTGGTGGTCGAGGACGGGATGAGATGACCGGGCATCATCAGGGGTAACCCAGCGTTACTGGGACGCAGACAAGGCCTTGTTCATTGTCAGGTGGCAATGACTGGACATAGTCCTGGACGACATGGGAATAAAAGGAATCTTCAGATATGACTTAGAAGCCATATCTACGAATCCAGACCCCAGGATTCATTTAATTGACAATCCATGTACTGTACACAAGGGAACGAGGCACGGACGCCCCCCATCCCGCCACTATTCCATATAGCCATAGAGCCGCTAGCACAATATCTACTGCACTATGGATGATGAGAACAGAGAAATAAAGTTCACTGCTTTACAGATGCTTTTATTTATAGCAAAACCAGAAGAGCAAGTATGGTGCCCCTGAGGCTCTGGTCGCCACACGGTACTGCCCCTCAGTTAAGGTGCGGAATCCATCTCAGGTAAATGGGAGGTTAATCACCGGTGTTCCGCATTCACACATTACATACAGCTTAGGAGCCTTCTCAAAGGGGGGGATGGCTCAGGGTAGGCCTGGGGGTGGCCACCATGAGCATGGGACTTCCCCGGTCACTGAAGCCAGCCACCTGGGGGTAGAAGGAGGCACAACACACTCACATAAGACAGACGAGTCGGGACCATAGTTCTGACAAGACACTCCTGGAACTCTTGGATTTCACTAGGCCTGGGGCTTGGAGCGGGAGCTCAGCCCGGGTTCCCAACTGCTGAGGGGGGCATCCTCGGAAAAGTACACTCTCTCTCTTTCTCTCTGCAAACACCGGTGGTGGCCCCTTTACCTGCTTGGGATTGACCGGAGCCCATGACGGCAGAGACCAGCACCTGGGTGCAGCTTGAAATCAGTGAGTAAAAAGAACCTGGAACCACAGTTGCTGACTCAGACTCTGATTAGCGACGCCGTCGCCCCGCGCTCCGGCGCTTCCAAGGGACTGCCAACCCCTCGTCATCCACCCGTGGCCCGCTCCGCCTGTGGGAAGCGACACCATCTCGGCTGCCATAACACCCTCCCCAGCGAGGAATCCTGCAGCGGCGAACATTTCCTGGCCGCATACCACAGGTGGCGTCACGGTAAACTTTCCCCAATCACTCCGCTTTCCCTCCATTTACTGCACACCTCGGGGCAACAGAATCGGGCAAGGCAACCCCGTGACAATGCTGGACCCGACCCGAAACAGCCCGGCGACGAGTAGGTTAACCACCTGCCCCGTGTGACCCTGCACAATTACACACGACATTGGATAAAATAGATTGTTTGGGGTCTTTTTCGGGCTACAAAATAAACATCAATAAATGCCAGTTGCTACTGACATGCCCACAATGGGACTGTGGGGTGACTCGATACCGGGTGGCGGTTCGGGCTCTGGGGGCCACGGTGGCGTAGCCCGGTTTCGTGACCCCGGCAGTGTCAATCAAAAGGGGACGGGGAATTGATGGTGTAGCTCTCCACAGATAGAGCTGGGCCACAGGGCGGAAGGTGGTGGTAGTAATCTAAAATTGGGGGGGTGCTGGCGAATAATGGAGCGACTCAGGGGTGCAGTCTCAAGGTGTTTACTCACTGTAGCTGGTTACACACATGCCAGGGACCACCTTTGGAGTGCTGGGATTCACCGTGCTGAGCTCTAGCCGATCCCGGTTACTTCAGAGGTAGAGTCCGGTGCACCTTTCTGAAGTGAATCCTTTCCTGGCCGAGTCCTACGCTTTCTTCTCCCTCCTGCATTGTGCCTTCGCTCACTGAACTCTGTGCCAGTGCCCGTGGACCCTGTTGGGTGGTGTGAAGCTCTATCCCTTTGGTCCTTGAGGGTCACCTTCCAGTGAATTTGTGTGTGGTGGTAGCTTCGGTGCGTGCACCACCTCAGCCGCTGGTTTTGATAGTTGAGCCCATAGGTTATACTCCCCTAGCTTAGGGACCAGTCCCTATGTTACAGTCAAGTCCTTCCACCCGAAGATTATATGTGAAACAAGGACACAGAAGCTTAGCTGCGCGGTCTCTAGGACCTCTTCAGTCGGTGCCCGGGCCGAGCGGTACCAGCTCCAGGCCGCGGTTCTTAGCTTCTCCACTGCTCCTCTGACTGAATTCCAAACAGTCCACACTGTGTTCCAACTTTGTACTATCGTGTTCCCACTCCTACGACTCCACCGCCCCGGCCTAGCTTTGGGTATAATCACGCCCTTGCCATGTCTGGTGAGGTGTTGCTGAATGAGAGTGTTGTGCTTCTGTGTGAACCGGTGTTGACCTCCTCCTTACAGAAGATGGTATGACGCCCTGGCCTATCAGGTCGTCACAGGGTATTGTATAATATGCCCTTGTGTGCAATATCCACCTCCTCCTTGGTTATGGGTCCCCAACTAACGGTGTTGCCAACAGCAGTCAATGAAAGTCCTAGGTACACTCTGCACCACACCCACCAGACACACCAGTGTTATGATCCGGAACCATGGAAGATCACAATAAATCATTGGCAAAAGGTGACAAGAGCATCTGGCTGCCATCCGGTTACTAACCATCAACACTACTGTAGAAGTAGCTGAGGGGTGAACT
This sequence comes from Anomaloglossus baeobatrachus, assembly GCF_048569485.1. Classification (NCBI taxonomy): domain Eukaryota; kingdom Metazoa; phylum Chordata; class Amphibia; order Anura; family Aromobatidae; genus Anomaloglossus; species Anomaloglossus baeobatrachus. The sequence goes on from NC_134356.1 coordinate 700,885,477, forward strand.
AACATCCTATGCACCGCGAACCCAGCAGGAGAATTAGCTATCCTAAAGGAAGGAAGGATGAATAACTGCCTCAGAAATAGACCGCAAAAGGTATAGCAAGCCCCCCACATTCAAAGACTACGGTGATATAGGAAAATACAATACACAGATGGATGATAGGATCAGCAAAGGTGAGGGCCCACTGACTAAATAGGAAAGTATAGGAAAGAGGCTGATGGTGGCCAGAGAAAAACTCTGCGAAAACCCAAATACCTGATAGTACAAAAAGGTCCTCAGATCGCACAATCTGCACTTCGTCCTATACCAGGCGCTCTTGTCATACCAATGAACAGAAAGCAGGAATCATTACAAATTCAAGAAGCAACAAACACATGGACTTACAGGAGCAAAACTCCAAACATAGCTGCAGGGAGCTTCCCAGCAAAGCAACAGAGAGGGAAGATTCCTGCATGCAAATAAACTGAAAACAACCACAATAATTGACATCCCAGATAAGAACAAAACAACATAACATAAGAAAGAACCAAGCAAGATGAAAAGGCTGGAGAGCTACAGGACAATGATAACCGGCTCAGCCTGCCAGGAGGCCAGGGTTTAAATAGGCAGAGAGTTGGAGCAATGGAAACACCCATTGCTCCATCACACCTGGTCTCTGTCCAAACCATTCCTGTCCACAAGAGGGAGCCTCACAGCAGCAAAAGCATAACTGACATTCACAACACACCAGTGGACGGTCTGAGTAGAATAGGGCCGCCCACTTGCGGGGTTGGTTAAGGGGGGGGGGTCAGGAGTGTCAGTAGCAGTCAGTGAAGTTTGGAGGTGGTCAGGAGCCAGGCTCCTTGGAAGTAACTTGGTGACAGACGGTGGTCTGAGCCTAGTAGGAGCTGGACCCCCGGTTGCAGGGGATCGTGGTAAGGGGCACGGTACTGTCGAGGAGGACAGCCGGCGGCCTTGCACGATCACCGGGCTGGGACCAGGGCACGACGGGGTACATGGACCCTAGATCAGGGAGTAGCTCCAGGCAACCTGACAATTGACCCGATGAGAACGGAGCCTTCAAGATCCGTTCTCCACCCGCTCCAGAATCGGGGTACTAGCGCAACGAGGGGGATAGGACTTTCCACATATACGGTCCAGAAAATCCCAAGCATGAACCCTGAGAGCAAGCTCCCACAGTTAGCCATTTTGGGGAGCTGAACCCGGCTAGTTCAACACTACCGGGACCAACAGAGAAGTAACTTAGTGCCAGGAGGCAGGTCACGGATCACCAGGCAACACCATCGGGGACGGGACCCAAACTAGCTCCCCTCAGCGGCAGCGGTGTCCAGAACTTTGGTTTATCCAGTTGTTGGTGTCAGCTTTGTGGACTGAGTGAGTACGAAAGTTGCCCCTGCGCTCCCGACAGCACCTCCCCAACACCATCACCGAGTCCCGGGGCAATTCCCCCTACCCGTGGAGGGTCCTAACACCTGGCTTCTCCATTCTATCGCCCTCGGCTACTCCCAACTGCAGCGGTGGTACCCCCAAATTACCGCAAACCACGGGTGGCGTCACAAACTCTAACATATCCCCTGTAAATAACCCCCTTTGTTCGAGGAGCAGCACGACCCCCGGGTCCAAAGACCCCTCGAGCCACCGCGGATCTGGATCCGAGCAGTCCAGCTGCTAACGCGGGGGTGGTACAATGGAATACGACACCTCTTGCTGAGGTGCAGTACCTCTGTGGCAACTGAAGCCTCAGGGGCGCCACACTACAGATCGGCGTAAATTAAAGTGTGTGAACGTGGAGATAGCTCCACAATATAACTTACCTGGGGGCACAGACTCCATGGCCATGTATACAGTACAGACCAAAAGTTTGGACACACCTTCTCAAAGAGTTTTCTTTATTTTCATGTCTCTGAAAATTGTAGATTCACATTGAAGGCATCAAAACTATGAATTATCACATGAGGAATGAAATACTTAACAAAAAAGTGTGAAACAACTGAAAATATGTCTTATATTCTAGGGTCTTCAAAGTAGCCACCTTTTGCTGTGATTACTGCTTACACTCTTGGCATTCTCTTGATGAGCTTCAAGAGGTAGTCACCGGAAATGGTCTTCCAACAGTCTTGAAGGTGTTCCCAGAGATGCTTCGCACTTGTTGGCCCTTTTGCCTTCACTCTGCGGTCCAGCTCACCCCAAACCATCTCGATTGGGTTTAGGTCTGGTGACTGTGGAGGCCAGGTCATCTGGTGTAGCCCCCATCACTCTCCTTGTTAGTCAAATAGCCCTTACACAGCCTGGAGGAGTGTTTGGGGTCATTGTCCTGTTGAAAAATAAATGATAGTCCAACTAAACGCAAACCAGATGGAATAGCACGCCGCTGCAAGATGCTGTGGTAGCCATGCTGGTTCTGTGTGCCTTCAATTTTGAATAAATCCCCAACATTGTCACCGGCAAAGCCCCCCCCCCATCACACCTCCTCCTCAATGCTTCACGGTGGGAACCAGGCATGTAGAGTCCATCCGTTCACCTTTTCTACAAAGACACGGTGGTTGGATCCAAAGATCTCAGATTTGGACTCATCAGACCCAAGCACAGATTTCCACTGGTCTAATGTCCATTCCTCGTGTTCTCTTCTGCTTGTTGCCTGTCCTTACCAGTGGTTTCCTAGCAGCTATTTTACCATGAAGGCTGCTGCACAAAGTCTCCTCTTAACAGTTGTTCTAGAGATGTGTCTGCTGCTAGACCTCTGTGTGGCATTGACCTGGTCTCTAATCTGAGCTGCTGTTAACCTGCGATTTCTGAGGCTGGTGACTCGGATAAACTTATCCTCTGCAGCAGAGGTGACTCTTGGTCTTCCTTTCCTGGGGCGGTCCTCATGTGAGCCAGCTTCTTTGTAGCATTTAATGGTTTTTGCCCCTGCACTTAAGGACACTTTCAAAGTTTTCCCAATTTTTTGGACTGACCGACCTTCATTTCTTAATAATGATGGCCGCTCGTTTTTCTTTACTTAGCTGCTTTTTTCTTGCCATAATACAAATTCTAACAGTCTATTCAGTAGGACTATCAGCTGTGTATCCACCAGACGTCTGCCCAACACAACTGATGCTCCCAACCCCATTTATAAGGCAAGAAATCCCACTTATTAACCCTGACAGGGCGCACCTGTGAAGTGAAGACCATTTCCGGTGACAAGAGAATGCCAAGAGTGTGCAAAGCAGTAATCAAAGCAAAAGGCGGCGACTGTGAAGAACCTAGAATATAAGACATATTGTCACTTGTATCACACTTTTTGGTAAGTATTTCATTCCACATGTGATAATTCAGAGTTTTGATGCCTTCAATGTGAACCTACAATTTTCAGAGTCATGAAAATAAAGAAAACTCTTTGAATGAGAAGGTGTTTCCAAACTTTTTGTCTGTACTGTATATATATATATATATAACTACCCCCTCTGATAGATAACATAGAGCGCTAGAGACGTGGGGACATCTGCCTATGTCACTTTTGTGGGATGACTGTACCTGATGCAGACTATCCCTGTATTACTAAAACACACGGACGTGAAAAGAATACAGAAGGCGTTTACTGCATTTATATTGGCAAAGAAACGACCATGGATATCGTACAATAAGCTGAGACGTCTGAGGCAAGAGGGAGGCGAACGCCCCGGGTCAGAGCAGACAGCAGCCGCCCCAACAAGACACGAGACCAGGGACACAATGCCATCCACCTCTCTAACACACAGCTAGAAAGCAGCCGGCGAGTCCACTGGATCTAGATACAATGCTACATACAGTGGGTACGGAAAGTATTCACACCCCTTTACATTTTTGGACCTCAGACTTGGCCGAAGGTTCACCTTCCAACAAGACAATGACCCTAAGTACACAGCTAAAATAACAAAGGAGCAGCTTCAGAACAACTCTGTGATCATTCCTGACCGGCCCAGCCACAGCCCTGACCTAAACCCAACTGAGCATCTCTGGAGAGACCTGAAAATGGCATCCACCAACGTTCACCATCCAACCTGACGGAACTGGAGAGGATCTGCGAGGAAGAATGGCCAAGGATCCCCAAATCCAGGATCCCAAGAAGACTCATGGCTGTACTAGCTCAAAAGGGAGGGTGCCTCTACTCAATACTGAGCAAAGGGGCTGAATACTTATGACCATGGGATATACTGAGCAAAGGGGCTGAATACTTATGACCATGGGATATACTGAGCAAAGGGGCTGAATACTTATCACCATGGGATATACTGAGCAAAGGGGCTGAATACTTATCCCCATGTGTTATACTGAGCAAAGGGGTTGAATACTTATCACCATGTGAGATTTCAGTTTTTTGGTTAATAAATAAGCAAAAATTTCTACATTTCTGTTTTTTTATTGTCAAGACGGGGGATGGGAAGATGGGGGATGGGAAATGTCCCCTCTATAAGGCAAATGCTATACATGGCATATGGGAGTGCCGGCTATAGGGAGAGCGGGGGGAGCCATGCAACATATAGGTAAAATATGGGGGATAAAGATATCAAAGGATCCGATAATTTGTGTATTTGATGATACAACGCCGAGGGATGAAGCGAGGGAGACACATTCATATAGCGGTACATGTGATGCTCCTGGTGGTAGAAAAATGCATCCTTAGGCCGGAGAGACAGACACCGGACATGCCGAAAATAGCCAATACTACGAGGACATTGGTGACGATGGACCAACTGGATGTGGAGGGAAGAATAACAGCAAAAATGGAGGACAAGACGAGATCTCCAGATCAATGAAACCGCTCAAAGACACCTCCTGCTACAATTGGGGAGATCTGGAGGGGTCGCTGGGGACACTGGAGATTCGGGATTAAGAGTTGAACCCTGTCAAAATGTTTTGGTTTAGAAATGTTATCGCTACTATCGCTAATCTGAGAATCATAAGATGTTGTGACAAGAAAAAGCGTTACAATGATGAGGAACGTACAAGAAATCCACATCCATTTGTGCAAATTGTTTATGACATCAAATACAAAGATGTTTAACAAAAAATAAGAAAGGCAAAGTTTTTTTTCCAGGAAATGTCGTTCTCAAAGCCTGGAAGCCTGGAAGTCTGTAAGCCTGGAAGTCTCAAAGCCTAAAAGCTTGGAAGCCTGGAAGCTTGTAAGCCTGGAAGTTTCAAAGCGTAAAAGCCTAAAAGCTTGGAAGCCTGGAAGCCTAACAGCTTGGAAGCCTCAAAGCCTGGAAGCCTAAAAGCGTGGAAGCTTGGAAGACTAAAAGCCTAAAAGTCTGTAAGCCTAAAAGCCTGGAAGCTTGGAAGCCTAAAAGCCTAAAAGCTTTCAAGCCTGGAAGCCTAAAAGCCAGGAAGCCTAAAAGCCTGGAAGCCTAAAAGCCAGGAAGCCTAAAAGCCTCGAAGCCTGTAAGCCTGGACGTCTCAAAGCCTAAAAGCCTAAAAGCTTGGAAGCCTGAAAGCATAAAAGCCTAAAAGCCTGGAAGCCTAAAAGCCTGGAAGCCTAAAAGCCTAAAAGCCTGGAAGCCTAAAAGCCAGGAAGCCTAAAAGCCTGGAAGGCTAAAAGCCAGGAAACCTAAAAGCCTGGAAGCCTGGAAGTCTAAAAGCCTGGAATCCTAAAAGCCAGGAAGCCTAAAAGCCTAAAAGCTTGGAAGCCTGGAAGCCTAAAAGCCTCAAAGACTCGAAACCTCGAAGCATGTAAGCCTGTAAGTCTCAAAGCCTAAAAGCCTAAAAGCTTGGAAGCCTGTAAGTCTAAAAGCCTCAAAGCCTCAATGCCTCGAAACCCCAAAGCCTGGAAGCCTGGAAGCCTAAAAGCCTAAAAGCTTGTAAGCCTGGAAGCCTGGAAGCCTAAAAGCCTAAAAGCCTCAAAGCCTCAAAGCCTGGAAGCCTCAAAGCCTGGAAGCCTCGAAGCCTAAAAGCTTGGAAGCATGGAGGCCTCGAAGCCTTGAAGTCTGGAACTCTGCATTTCACTTACACAAACGTCCCGGTGAAAGTCATTCAGTTCTGGCTGTTATAACACGGGACTCACTGACTTCCCGGCTTGACCCTTACTGCTTAACTACTTTATTGCCCCCTGGTGGTTCACCCGTGAACTGCCTGCTAATATTGCTCTGTTGTACTTCCGCCTCCTTTCTGTTACAGTGTTACTTTGACTCTCCTTCACTACTCTGCTGCCACCTAGTCTTGAATACGCTGTACTACGTCTTACCAGCCCTTTGTACAGCGTGACAACTGCAATGTCTACATTGGCTGCCTCCTCCAGACTCCATGTCTCTGGGGCCTCAGAGCCTGAATCAGCGTCATTCTCCATCTCTGACCCATGGACTACAACGTCTTCATTGGCTGCCTCCTCCAGGCTCCATGTTTTTGGAGGCTCTAAATCAGTGTCGTTCCCCATCTCTGACCCATCGACTGCAATGTCTTCATCAGCCGCCTCCTCCAGGCTCCTTGTCTTTGGGGGCTCAGAGTCTGAATCAGCATTGTTCCCTATCTCTGACCCATGGAATGCAATGTCTTCATCGGCTGCCTCCTTCAGACTAAATGTCTCTGGGGGCTCAGAGTCTGAATCAGCATCGTTCCCTATCTCTGACCCATGGACTGCAACGTCTTCATCGACTGCCTTCTCCAGGCTCCATGGCTCTGGGGGCCCAGAGTCTGAATTAGCATTGTTCCCCATCTCTGACCCATGAACTGCAACGTCTTCATCAGTTGCCTTCTCTTGGCTCCATGTCTTTGGAGGCTCAGAGTCTGAATCAGCGTCGTTCCCCATCTCTGACCCATGGACTGCAATGTCTTCTTCGGCTGCCTCCTCCAGGCTACTTGTCTCTGGGGGCTCAGAGTCTGAATCAGTGTCATTCCCCATCTCTGACCCATGGACTGTAACGTCTTCATTGACTGCCTCCTCCAGGCTGCATGTCTCTGGGGCCTCAGAGTCTGAATTAGCATTGTTCCCCATCTCTGACCCATGGACTGCAACGTCTTCATCGGCTGCCTCCCCCAAACTAAATGTCTCTAAGGGCTCAGAGTCTGAATCAGTGTTGTTCCCCATCTCTGACCCATGGATTGCAATGTCTTCATTGGCTGCCTCCTCCAGGCTCCATGTCTTTGGGGGCTCAGAGTCTGAATCAGCATTGTCCCCATCTCTGACCCATGGAATGCAATGTCTTCATCGACTGCCTCCTCCAGGCTCCATGTCTCTGGGGGCTCAGAGTCTGAATCAGCGTTGTTCCCCATCTCTGACCCATGGACTGCAACGTCTTCATCGGCTGCCTCCTCCAGGCTCCATGTCTCTGGGGGCTCAGAGCCTGAATCAGCATTGTTCCCCATCTCTGATCCATGGACTGCAACGTCTTCATCGGCTGCCTCCTCCAGGCTCCATGTCTTTGGGGGCTCAGAGTCTGAATCAGCGTCGTTCCCCATCTCTGACCCATAGAATACAATATCTTCATCGGCTGTCTCCTCCAGACTAAATATCTCTGGGGGCTCAGAGCCTGAATCAGCGTCATTCTCCATCTCTGACCCATGGACTGTAACGTCTTCATCGGCTGCCTCCTCCAGGCTCCATGTCTCTGGGGGCTCAGAGCCTGAATCAGCGTCGTTCCCCATCTCTGACCCATGGACTGCAACGTCTTCATCGGCTGCCTCCTCCAGGCTCCATGTCTCTGGGGGCTCAGAGCCTGAATCAGCATTGTTCCCCATCTCTGACCCATAGAATACAATATCTTCATCGGCTGTCTCCTCCAGACTAAATATCTCTGGGGGCTCAGAGCCTGAATCAGTGTCATTCTCCATCTCTGACCCATGGACTGTAACGTCTTCATTGGCTGCCTCCTCCAGGCTCCATGTCTCTGGGGGCTCAGAGCCTGAATCAGCGTCGTTCCCCATCTCTGACCCATGGACTGTAACGTCTTCATTGGCTGCCTCCTCCAGGCTCCATGTCTCTGGGGCCTCAGAGTCTGAATCAGCGTCATTCTCCATCTCTGACCCATGGACTGTAACGTCTTCATTGGCTGCCTCCTCCAGGCTCCATGTCTCTGGGGGCTCAGAGCCTGAATCAGCGTCGTTCCCCATCTCTGACCCATGGACTGTAACGTCTTCATTGGCTGCCTCCTCCAGGCTCCATGTCTCTGGGGCCTCAGAGCCTGAATCAGCGTCATTCTCCATCTCTGACCCATGGACTGTAACGTCTTCATCGGTTGCCTCCCCCAGGCTCCATGTCTCTGGGGGTTTTGGTACTGGAAGTGGCACTGGTCTCATAGCTGATGGCAGATTGGAATATGCAATGGGTTTCTGATTCTGGGGAGAGAAAGCAGAGACGCTGATTAGACAGAAGCAACCATTGGTCACATGAGATTAATGTAACTTGCAGAATCCTTCTAAGCAGATTTTACAGCCTCCTGCAGCGTCCAGACGTGTGCCTGGTCTGTAACAATGCCACTGAAGTTTCGCAACTCCAATGAAATGCAAGAACTGCATGCATTTACTTCCTATAAATTACATGACAGCACATCTACTGTGAACAGTGCACGGACAGCCTGAACAAATAAAAAATAATATGTACAGTGTGTGCGTATATACATATACAGTGTGTGCATATATACATATACAGTGTGTGCGTATATACATATACATATACAGTGTGTGCGTATATACATATACAGTGTGTGCATATATACATATACAGTGTGTGCGTATATACATATACAGTGTGTGCGTATATACATATACAGTGTGTGCGTATATACATATACAGTGTGTGCGTATATACATATACAGTGTGTGCATATATACATATACAGTGTGTGCATATATACATATACAGTGTGTGCGTATATACATATACAGTGTGTGCGTATATACATATACAGTGTGTGCGTATATACATATACAGTGTGTGCATATATACATATACAGTGTGTGCATATATACATATACAGTGTGTGCATATATACATATACAGTGTGTGCATATATATATACAGTGTATGCATATATACATATACAGTGTGTGCATATATACATATACAGTGTATGCGTATATATATATACAGTGTGTGCATATATACATATACAGTGTGTGCATATATATATACAGTGTATGCATATATACATATACAGTGTGTGCATATATACATATACAGTGTATGCATATATATATATATACAGTGTGTGCATATATACATATACAGTGTGTGCGTATATACATATACAGTGTGTGCATATATACATATACAGTGTGTGCATATATACATATACAGTGTGTGCATATATACATATACAGTGTGTGCATATATATATACAGTGTGTGCATATATACATATACAGTGTGTGCATATATATATACAGTGTATGCATATATACATATACAGTGTGTGCATATATACATATACAGTGTGTGCATATATACATATACAGTGTGTGCATATATACATATACAGTGTGTTCATATATACATATACAGTGTGTGCATATATACATATACAGTGTGTGCATATATACATATACAGTGTGTGCATATATACATATACAGTGTGTGCATATATACATATACAGTGTGTGCATATATACATATACAGTGTGTGCATATATACAAATTCAGTGTGTGCATATATACATATACAGTGTGTGCATATATACATATACAGTGTGTGCATATATACATATACAGTGTGTGCATATATACATATACAGTGTGTGCATATATACATATACAGTGTGTGCGTATATACATATACAGTGTGTGCATATATACATATACAGTGTGTGCATATATACATATGCAGTGTGTGCATATATACATATACAGTGTGTGCATATATACATATACAGTGTGTGCATATATATATATACAGTGTGTGCATATATATATATATACAGTGTGTGCATATATACATATACAGTGTGTGTGTGTATATATATATACAGTGTGTGCGTATATACATATACAGTGTGTGCATCTATATATATACAGTGTGTGCATATGTGACGCCCTGGGCAAGCCAGGGGTCACAGGTCATCACACCACCACACCCTACACCCCAGTTAGGAACATCAAAGCTAACCAGAAATCCTTGTTGCCTTCCTCCAGGGGCTGGTGTTCACACCAGGGGGTGGGCCAGGCGATTGGCTCCGCCCACTGAGGAGTTCACAGCCCTGGAGGCGGGAAGAACCAGGCAGTTGAAGTCTAGCTGAGGGCTAGAGAGGAGTAAACAAGCAGATGAGTTGAGGGAGTGAAGTGAAGTGGAAGGAAGTGGTAAAGGAGCCAAGGAGAGAAGCTGAAGTAAAGTGAAAAAGAAACAGTTTGTAAAGCCCTGAAGCTGGTCCGGGTGTGTGCCAGGACAGTGCCAGCAAGGTCAGCAGACGGCGGTGATAGTCTGCAGGGGGACTGCTCGGAGGTTGCTGGAAGGACCGTGGATGGGTGGTGGCCCGGCGGTCTGGAGCAGTATACGAAGAACAGTCAGCACCAGGGCAGGGGCCTTTCGGATCCCGGCAAGGCTAGGAGTCGCCATAATTTGCCAAATCCGTCAGTGAAGGGGACGACTGTCTCCCAACAACCAAGTCCCGATTGAAGGCAACAGTCCAACCGTTACAGAGAGACACCGCCACCGCCAGGGCACCAGTTTCTCAGGGCCAGCGCCTGCGGGCAAAGTAGGGCTCCTCCTGCCCATATCCAAGCCGGGGAGCGGGTTACCGGTGGGAACCCATCGCAACCATTATCAACTTAGGTGCAGGACAGAGGGACCGTCACTGTCACCTACTGGGGAAAGCAAGTGCAGCCGTCCGTGGGAACCGTCTTTCCAGCCGTGTGTTTTACCGGGAACTGTGTCATCGTCTCAGGCTGAGTGAGTACCACAGTGCCGCAAGGCACAGCGCTGCCCCCGCGTCCCTGCATCCACCAAGCCCTGCATCTCCCACACCATCACTGGGCCCCGGGATCACCAGCCCCTACTCACGGAGGGGCAACACAACAACTGGCTGCTCCCTACCATCATTCCCGGGATCCCCATACAGAGCAGCGGTGGTGCCAACAAATCACCACAACCGTGGGTGGCGTCACGGACAATAAACTATCCCAAATCCCAATCCCCTTTCACTCACGGGCGAGGAGTGCCGCTAGAGTCCCCGGGATCCGGCCCATCGCTCGAGCCACCGAGCAGCAGCAGGCTGCAGCAGCCGCGGCAGCCGGACCCGAGCAGCAGTGGGAGAGCGCGGCGTCCCCTCCTCCGCCCGCGACAACTCGGCGTCACGAACAGGATCTTACCGCTCTGCCGTTGGGTAAAGGTGCGCCTTGTGACCGCCGGAGGTATCCGGCTGAAAAATTTCAGAAGTCGCCATCTTTGGCGCGAAAAGTTCCCGCTCGAGCGTCTTCTCGAGTAGCAGAGGCGCGAAAGCCAAAACCCCGCCCCAATAGAGGAAGGGCCGGAAAGAAGCTAAGGGGGACGCGATGGCGGCTGGACGCATGTGAGTGTGGCGGTGCAAACAGAGACGCTGAGACCCCACGGTCCGCCGACCCTAGCAAGGAATGTCCGCCCCACCTAGTTATGTAGAGGCTACCGAGTTGGTGCCCGGGACAGCGGCATGGCTGAGGGCCCGGACGGCGGGGATTTGCCGTCACTACCTGAGTCAGATCTGCGGGCTGATGGAGCAGTGGGCCGCAGAGGTGGAGGCGCTAGTCGCTGTGGCGCGAGTGTATGGAGTGGAGGCCGTGATGGAGGAGCTGGAGAGTGACCCACGCCCCTGTGTCCCCGAGGGACCGGCCGCTGCGGCTGAGGGACCCGGTCTGCCCCTGGCTCCTGTGTTACCTCCGTCCTACTTGCTCGCGCGCTGCACCGCGCCTGGCCCGTCGGGCGTGCACCCCTCTGTGACCGCGGCGGGGAGAGTGGCGAGCCTGGAAGCTGCGGCCGCTGGCAGCAACCCGCTTGGCGCGCGGGCAGAAGATAGCGACTCCGGGCCTGACACCGAGCCCGTGTCGGAGGAAGATGAGAGAGTCGTCGCTCTGCGTGACATGGAGGCCACGTATGTCCCCCGAAGTGGAAACAACGGGTATCGGGCGGCCCTAACACGCCGTCATGCTTGCTATGCACTGGAGGGGCTGGTGCCTGTGTTCTTCCACCCCGAGCCGGGTGAGGAGGACGAAAATGCCCAGTAAAGGCAGCGGATGACCGCTGCAGCAGTCCCTGTTGGGACCACCACAGAAAGCCATGGAACCCATAGGGTGGAGGGGCGACATGACTAGAGGGAAGGGAAGGAGTGATGGGGTTAATGGAGACAGGAATGGTTTGTTTATAAGGCAGAGTAAAGGGATTGGTGGGTAGGAGGAGTTCCCTGGAGGAAGAGGTGGGACAGTTGAGGGGTGTAAGTAAAGGACTTTGACTTACCCCCTCTCTCTGACTTCTGGATATGGAACGATCTGACTGGAGAGGTTCCTATAAGGTGTCAGGACGTCACCTTCTATTTCTCCATGGAGGAGTGGGAGTATTTAGAAGGACACAAAGATCTGTACAAGGACGTCATGATGGAGGTTCCCCAGCCCCTCACATCACCAGACTTCCGGATATGGAACGATCCGGACGTGCGACAGGATGGCTGCTACCCGGGAGCAGCGGATTCATCATGGCAGTGCACGGGCCCCTGGCAGCGCGGTCCCACGTCTTGGCTGCTGGGGGTTAACCCGTTGGCACTTTCCCCTCGCTCCCCTGTCAGCTGCGGGCGGCGTCCCCCCTCCCTCATATCTCAGGTACTTGCCGTGTGCGGGGGGAGCGAGGAGGAGATGCGAGAGCCCCTTCGGGGACCCTCCGCGGTAGGACGTGGGCAGGGCAGTACTCAGCTGCTGCTCCGGCCGCGGGAGGAATCTCCGTCCGGGCCGCGGCAGCCGGGAGGGGGGCGTGGCTTGGCTGCGGCCTACTTCCGGTCCGAGCCGCGGCCTGGATTGCTGGATGCGGCGGCTCCCGGACGGGGAGAGCGCCCGGCGGTGACAGAGGCCAGCTTTACCCCTCGCGGAAGGCGGGGGGGGGCCGCGGAGCTGCAGCCAGTGGTGGGTCCGGCACCAGGGCAGGCGGGCCTGGGGCGACGGGTGCCCAGGAAGCGTCGGTGAGTGGGGGTGACGGCAGGGGCCCTGCAGTTCCTGCTTGGTCACCCAGATCAGGTTGCAGCTCCCGGCCGCGGCGGTCTCCCCCAGGAGGGGGAGGGCCCAGCGGACAGAGGCTTTCATGGGGCCCAGGAGGGCTGGATGCGGCGGCTCCTGGCCAGGAGAGCGCCCGGCGAGGACGGAGGCCAGTGTTACCCCCCTTCCCCCCCGCGGGTGGAGGGGGGGGGGCCGGGGGGCTGCAGCCAGCAAGGGGTCCGGCACCAGGGCAGGCGAGCATGGTGCGACGGATGCCCGGGAGGCGTCGGTACGTGGGGGTGACGGCGGGGGCCCTGCGGTCCCCGCCTGGTCACCCAGAGCAGGCGTGCAGCTCCCGGCAGCGGCGGTCTCCCCCAAGGGGGGGAGGGCCCGGCGGACGGATGCCTTCTGGGCCCAGGAGGGCAGGAGGCTGGCGGCTCTGGATGGGAGTCTGCTGGCAGCGGGTCGGGCCACAGGTACCCCCTGTCCTTGCAGGTAGCAAGGGGGGGTCAGGCCAGAAGATAAGGCCCGCGGTGGCAGCCCGTAGGACGGGACGGTTTCCGGGGTTGTCGCCGCGGGACAGAAGATGGAGCTTGGAGGATGGTGCCCACGCGGCGTACCAGGAGGACGGCCGTGGTGGTGGCAGCGCTTCGGCGGCGTCTGCATTACATGAGCCAGAGGCGGTCGGCTCCAGCGAGGAGGAGGAGGAAGCAGCGACGGATGAATCAGACGTCCGGATGGCGTGATTTTTATTCCAGGATATGCCGGGTCGCGGTCGGGTGAGACGGCCGTGGATTTGGCAGGGCTGGGGGGGGGCGGCTGCGGACACGGCAGCGCCGAGTGGGTTGGTGTTTTGACCAGGTATGGGGGTTTACTGAAGTGGTGTATACGGTTGTGGAGAGTGCGCATGTACCGCCGGCGGCATGGACGGGATCGGTGGTTAGTAGGCGCAGGTGCGGCAGGCAGAGTGAGGGCGCATGAGGCGGCAGGGGAGCATTTTCGGGCAGAGGCGGCAAGGGCTGTGACAGAGTGAGTGGTGAGGAACGAAGAGGGGGATGAGGTGGTGCGTCTGGCTGACAGTGGCCAAGTGTGAGAGGTATGGGTGCTTCAAAGGCCCGCTGGGGGGGCTCACTTGCTGGAGGATGTGAGGGATAAGATTTGAATGGGGAACGTGTAGCAATAGTCTCGCTGCTCCCCCGGGAACAGTTTCACCTGGATTAGGTTAAGCCAAGTGATTCCAGGAAGGATAAGTAGAGGGAGGGGAGCGCCGGTGGAGGCTCACCCTCGTACATTTGCAACGTGGCTGCGGGCATTTGCGTTTTTTGGCAAGGGTATCGGGGGAAGGAATTGGGTAATTGGTTCGGCATGGTTCGGTTATATGGATCCATTTGGGGTGGCTTGTTAGGTCATATGGCGGTTTAGTCTGGCTTCAGTACGCCGAGTAATTTCAGCAAGGGAAGGTGTTGCGTGCCAGTATGCGGTAGGATCATACGGGCACATCCTTATGGCTGCAGTGGATGGCGGCTCCTAGTCAGCCCCCCCCCCTTTTTGGGGGGTAATTGGCTGTTCGGGGCCTGGAACCCCGGCGACACGGACGATGAGGGTTTTTTGGGGGGAATAGAAGGATGGGTGGTGCAGATTTGGCGCGGACGGTGTTGGGCAGGATGGGTGGGCCATTCGGGGCCCTCCTTGTCACGATTGGGTTTCTCTGTTGGGGGGTAGTGCCGGAAATGAGCCGTATATAGATGTATATATTTCGGCTTGTTCAAAACGTATCTTATCTGGAGGAGTCATCGGTGTATGCCTGCTTGGCTCCAGAATTGTCGGCGGTTTATTATGTGTCGTTTGACAGAGGGTGGGATTTGGTAAAGGCGGTGAGCCGGGGAGCATTGATGGCAAAGGCGAATTTGGAGGCGGCATTTAGGTTGTTACTGGTCCACCCTGCTAGCTAGCAGTTCTGGTGCTGCGGTGGGGAGGGGAGTTATTATTATGTTGATCGGTGGGTGCTAATGGGTTGTTGTCCCATTTTATGTTCCTTTGGAGGCGGTTATTTCTTGGTGGAGTGGTTTGTGCGTGGTGTGTCCCAGCTTACACCTCTTATTCATTATAGGTTGATTCTCTTTACATCGGGTTGGCGGGTTGATGATTCGTTGAGGTTGATTGTTTTATTACAGATGGTGGTGGATACTCTTTTGGGCCTGTTGGCGCAGGCGAAGACTGAGGGTCCAACGCCAGTGATACGGTTTGTGGGGATAAAGTTTGATGTTATGGTCAGAGGGGTAGGATTCGTGGGTAATGGTGTGGTCCTATGGGCTGCGATAGAGGCAGTTAGGTCAGCTAAGACGGTGCGGTTTCAGGCGGTGCAGTCTTTGCAGGGGCGGTCGAACCACGGGTGCAGAGTTACGCCGCTGGGGTGCGTGTCTGCTGGACGGCTGGCGATGGCTGCGCCAAGAGTGCAGCCATCGGATCCTTTGTGTGTGGTCACGAGGGAGATCAATGATGATCTGATGGTGTAGGAGGTTTTTTCTTACGGCGATTTAGTGGCCGCGGATTGTGGCTGGGTAAGGTGCTACCTGATGGAACGTAGCTGCGGTACTCGGAGGCAGCGGGTCCAGTTGTTTTCTGGTTGGGCATTGTGGGGTAGCGCTTCCAATCGGTGGTAGTGGTCGGGTGGTGGAGGTTGGCAGTTTTTTCCAAGAGGAAGGTGTGCTGTCATTCTGGCTATCAGTTGGTGGAGAATTCGATTAATAGTTGGTTTGCTAATCCTGGGGCCAAGGGTGGCGTACTTGCGACAGTTGGTTTCTCAATTGGATGTGTTTTTAAAAAAAAAAAAAAAATGTTATGCGTGGCGCAACCAGTACTGGGGTTCGCCAAGGGAATAGCAGCTGCTGTGTTTCCTTCCAGTTCTGCAGGTCTCGGGAGTTGAGGCCGGGTTGCAGACGAGGTGGGCACGGTGTGTCCGGAGGGCTTGTGGAGTCTGGTGTGGCTGTGTTGGGGAGCGGCTCGGTGCCCAGTGACTGAGGTTATTTGGGGCTGATATTCAGAAGTATGGGTGGCGCGGATAACGTTTGGGACAATGTGTGAGGAAGGCCCAGTGGAGTATTTGATGGTGGCGTTGGCAGTGGTGAGTAACGGTTTTCAGGCTGCTAGGCCGGCGTCCGCAGTGGAGCAGAGGGTGGCGGCTGTGGCTGTCTTGTTAAGGATTAGATGTGGAGAGATGTTTTCGCAGGATCTTAGGGCGCGGCAGGCCTTGAAGGGTTTGGTCGTAAGGGTGTGAGGGAGCGGGATACAAGGGTCCGTCTCCGTTGTTTTGTGGCAGCGTTTGGTGAGTGGTTTGTGGCGGCTATGTTCATCTGAGCACGAGCGGGTTTTTGTTTCCCTTGTCCAAAACGGTTTGTGTTAGCCTTTTGGGGGGCTTTGAGATTGTGGGGTTGGTCAGCCCATCTACGGTCAAGAGCGGAGGTTGGATGTTGGAGGATGTGTCCGAGGTGGTGCAGTGGGTTGAGCGCCGGCTTTGTCGCTCACCGAATTAGATTAGGCGGGTGGTGAAGGTTGGTGTTGTTATACGCGGTCCCGGGTGCGGAATTATGTTGTGAGGGCGCCCAGGCTCATTATTGTGTCGCGTTTGTTAAGGTACCATTTTGTGGCAGTGCTGCAGACTTGATTGCAGGTGGCGGGGGTGGGCGCCCGGAATACTATGGGTCGTATTCCTTCTGGATTGGGCTGCCACGGAGGCCCCTCGGTGGGCTCAGAAAAGGGGTTGTGAGAAGTATTGGGAGGTGGGAGTCCTCTTGTTTCGGTGTTACGTTTGGCCTCAGTTGTTATCGGGTTAAGGCAATGGGGGCATTTGAGTCTTTTGGGAGTGGAATGGGTTGGCGTAACAGGTTGGTGTTATCTGTGGGTTTATAACCCCTGGGTTTTTGTGGTGAGGGTGTGCCTCATTTGGATATTTGGGCATTCGTTGGTTCTCGGGGCCTCGACGGTTTGAGGCTCGCCTGAATGTTGCCAGTTGGGTCTGGACGGGTCGATGGTACTGGTCCAGTAAATTGGAGGCAGCGATTTGGTATCTCGAGAAGTTATTTATGAATGTTTTAAAAAAAAAAAAAATTGTTGGTTGTTGCATTGTGTAAGACATACCTGAGCTTAATCGTGGGGTAGTTTTGATAATGTGACCAGGTTGGAATGGCGTGTGGCTCGTGCGATAGGCAGTATCAATTGAGCCTTATTGGGGGGGCGGCGCCAAAAGTTGGTGGCGCTGAACGGGTGGTTTTGGGGATGCGATGGGGGTGCATCTTCACGTGCTTGGTGCTGTTTTGTGGACGCTGGGATTGCGTGGAGGTGTGGTACAAGCTTTTGGTGTGTGGCGGGTCCAGGCCACGTAAGGAGTCACGTGCCCTGTCCTGTGGCGGGGGGTAGGTCTGGTCCAGAGGCGGTTGAAGGCAATGGTAACTGGACAGAGAGACACCATCTTGGTATGGTGGCTCCAGGTTCCGGGATGTTGCAGGCACGGGGTTCTGCAAAGTTGGGGGGTTAATCCGTAGGTGATTAATACCTCATCTCTGGGTCGGTGTGTTGCGGCCAGGGATACTGGGGTGAGAAGTGGTTCCTGGACTGGGCCTACTCAGGGTTGTATATTTACTGTATTGGTTACTGTGTTACCTATTGTTATTTGTTGGGGTCGCCCGTTGGACGGCGCCCCCTTGTGTTAGTATGTAAATAATAGGTAATAAAGGCTGCTGTGGCCAATTTTAAACCAAGTCACATGCAGTTCGTGTATTATTTACAGATGGTATTGGTGGGTAACACACATACAGCACGACTGGAGAATCCTTCCTCAATGGTCAAGAAAGCCATGGAACCCATAGGGTGGAGGGGCGACATGACTAGAGGGAAGGGAAGGAGTGATGGGGTTAATGGAGACAGGAATGGTTTGTTTATAAGGCAGAGTAAAGGGATTGGTGGGTAGGAGGAGTTCCCTGGAGGAAGAGGTGGGACAGTTGAGGGGTGTAAGTAAAGGACTTTGACTTACCCCCTCTCTCTGACTTCCGGATATGGAACGATCCCCGCCCACCCTCCCTTGTGTATAATGCCGAGGGGAATTTGGTCTGGGTTGTTTCTTTGTCACAGCAGCGGGGGGTAGGTCTGGTCCAGAGGCGGTTGAAGGCAATGGTAACTGGACAGAGAGACACCATCTTGGTATGGTGGCTCCAGGTTCCGGGATGTTGAAGGCACGGGGTTCTGCAAAGTTGGGGGGTTAATCCGTAGGTGATTAATACCTCATCTCTGGGTCGGTGTGTTGCGGCCAGGGATACTGGGGTGAGAAGTGGTTCCTGGACTGGGCCTACTCAGGGTTGTATATTTACTGTATTGGTTACTGTGTTACCTATTGTTATTTGTTGGGGTCGCCCGTTGGACGGCGCCCCCTTGTGTTAGTATGTAAATAATAGGTAATAAAGGCTGCTGTGGCCAATTTTAAACCAAGTCACATGCAGTTCGTGTATTATTTACAGATGGTATTGGTGGGTAACACACATACAGCACGACTGGAGAATCCTTCCTCAATGGTCATGAGTTTTGTTTGGAAAGTTTTTGAAAATTGATGAAAGTGAAATGATTACCGTGAAAGTCACCTGATTGTCCTACCGTGATTGAGAAAACCGGACGTTGTCGGCACCGTTGTCTCCGTGGGGACCGTTTAAAAAGTTGCATGGAGGACTTTCCATGGACAAGCCCGTGAACTTGCAGGGCAACCACAGACGTTAGTGGCTTGTAAATAAGTTGTTTACCGTTACCATTTCCGTATTGCCGCCTCCGGAGAGGCAGGTTGGAGGGAGGGCCCTCAGCAGAGCCGGCTGGGGCCCAGCCACCACAGGGACCGGTGGCTACCCTCTGGAGGGGAAGGACAAATCCCGCCCGGGTAACTTGTGCTGGACTTAGGTCAAGGGGTGCTGCCTGGGTTTTAGGGGCAGCATCAGGGCCAGGTTGCTTGGGTTCAAGAGCGGAAACCGTAACCGTAAACCGTTTTGCAACGTTTAAGAAATGTGCCTCCCGTTGTGGGATGATGTTATAAAATGTAAATATGTTACCGTTTACCTTTTTATATATTTTACAGAAAATAAAACCGGTGTTGGACGGGCAGCCCGCGAACGGTCTGCATTTTGCTAAGGGGGAATGTGACGCCCTGGGCAAGCCAGGGGTCACAGGTCATTACACCACCACACCCTACACCCCAGTTAGGAACATCAAAGCTAACCAGAAATCCTTGTTGCCTTCCTCCAGAGGCTGGTGTTCACACCAGGGAGTGGGCCAGGCGGTTGGCTCCGCCCACCGAGGAGTTCACAGCCCTGGAGGCGGGAAGAACCAGGCAGTTGAAGTCTAGCTGAGGGCTAGAGAGGAGTAAACAAGCAGATGAGTTGAGGGAGTGAAGTGAAGTGGAAGGAAGTGGTAAAGGAGCCAAGGACGGAAGCTGAAGTAAAGTGAAAAAGAAACAGTTTGTAAAGCCCTGAAGCTGGTCCGGCTGTGTGCCCCGGACAGTGACAGCAAGGTCAGCAGACGGCGGTGATTGTCCGCAGGGGTGACTGCTCGGAGGTTGCTGGAAGGACCGCGGACGGGTAGTGGCCCGGCGGTCTGGAGCAGTATACGAAGAACAGTCAGCACCAGGGCAGGGGTCTTTCGGATCCCGGCAAGGCTAGGAGTCGCCATAATTTGCCAAATCCGTCAGTGAAGGGGACGACTGTCTCCCAACAACCAAGTCCCGATTGAAGGCAACAGTCCAACCGTAACAGAGAGACACCGCCAGCGCCAGGGCACCAGTTTCTCAGGGCCAGCGCCTGCGGGCAAAGTAGGGCTCCTCCGGCCCATATCCAAGCCGGGGAGCGGGTTACCGGTGGGAACCCATCGCAACCATTATCAACTTAGGTGCAGGACAGAGGGACCGTCACCGTCACCTACTGGGGAAAGCAAGTGCAGCCGTCCGTGGGAACCGTCTTTCCAGCCGTGTGTTTTACCGAGAACTGTGTCATCGTCTCAGGCTGAGTGAGTACCACAGTGCCGCAAGGCACAGCGCTGCCCCCGCGACCCTGCGCCCACCAGGCCCTGCATCTCCCACACCATCACTGGGCCCCGGGATCACCAGCCCCTACTCACGGAGGGGCAACACAACAACTGGCTGCTCCCTACCATCATTCCCGGGATCCCCATACAGAGCAGCGGTGGTGCCAACAAATCACCACAACCGTGGGTGGCGTCACGGACAATAAACTATCCCAAATCCCAATCCCCTTTCACTCACAGGCGAGGAGCGCCGCTCGAGTCCCCGGGATCCGGCCCATCGCTCGAGCCACCGAGCAGCGGCAGCAGCGGCCGGACCCAAGCAGAGGGAGAGCGCGGCGTCCCCTCCTCCGCCCGCGACACATATATACATATACAGTGTGTGCGTATATACATATACAGTGTGTGCATATATATATATATATACAGTGTGTGCATATATACATATACAGTGTGTGCATATATATATATATACAGTGTGTGCATATATACATATACAGTGTGTGCATATATATATATACAGTGTGTGCATATATACATATACAGTGTGTGCATATATACATATACAGTGTGTGCATATATACATATACAGTGTGTGCATATATACATATACAGTGTGTGCATATATACATATACAGTGTGTGCATATATACATATACAGTGTGTGCGTATATACATATACAGTGTGTGAGTATATACATATACAGTGTGTGCATATATACATATACAGTGTGTGAGTATATACATATACAGTGTGTGAGTATATACATATACAGTGTGTGCATATATACATATACAGTGTGTGAGTATATACATATACAGTGTGTGAGTATATACATATACAGTGTGTGCATATATACATATACAGTGTGTGCATATATACATATACAGTGTGTGAGTATATACATATACAGTGTGTGCATATATACATATACAGTGTGTGAGTATATACATATACAGTGTGTGCATATATACATATACAGTGTGTGCATATATACATATACAGTGTGTGCATATATACATATACAGTGTGTGCATATATACATATACAGTGTGTGCATATATACATATACAGTGTGTGCATATATACATATACAGTGTGTGAGTATATACATATACAGTGTGTGCATATATACATATACAGTGTGTGAGTATATACATATACAGTGTGTGCATATATACATATACAGTGTGTGAGTATATACATATACAGTGTGTGCATATATACATATACAGTGTGTGCATATATACATATACAGTGTGTGCATATATACATATACAGTGTGTGCATATATACATATACAGTGTGTGCATATATACATATACAGTGTGTGCATATATACATATACAGTGTGTGAGTATATACATATACAGTGTGTGCATATATACATATACAGTGTGTGAGTATATACATATACAGTGTGTGCATATATACATATACAGTGTGTGCATATATACATATACAGTGTGTGCATATATACATATACAGTGTGTGCATATATACATATACAGTGTGTGCATATATACATATACAGTGTGTGCATATATACATATACAGTGTGTGAGTATATACATATACAGTGTGTGCATATATACATATACAGTGTGTGAGTATATACATATACAGTGTGTGCATATATACATATACAGTGTGTGAGTATATACATATACAGTGTGTGCATATATACATATACAGTGTGTGCATATATACATATACAGTGTGTGCATATATACATATACAGTGTGTGCATATATACATATACAGTGTGTGCATATATACATATACAGTGTGTGCATATATACATATACAGTGTGTGCATATATACATATACAGTGTGTGAGTATATACATATACAGTGTGTGCATATATACATATACAGTGTGTGAGTATATACATATACAGTGTGTGCATATATACATATACAGTGTGTGCATATATACATATACAGTGTGTGCATATATACATATACAGTGTGTGCATATATACATATACAGTGTGTGCATATATACATATACAGTGTGTGCGTATATACATATACAGTGTGTGAGTATATACATATACAGTGTGTGCATATATACATATACAGTGTGTGAGTATATACATATACAGTGTGTGAGTATATACATATACAGTGTGTGCATATATACATATACAGTGTGTGAGTATATACATATACAGTGTGTGAGTATATACATATACAGTGTGTGCATATATACATATACAGTGTGTGCATATATACATATACAGTGTGTGAGTATATACATATACAGTGTGTGCATATATACATATACAGTGTGTGAGTATATACATATACAGTGTGTGAGTATATACATATACAGTGTGTGAGTATATACATATACAGTGTGTGCATATATACATATACAGTGTGTGAGTATATACATATACAGTGTGTGCATATATACATATACAGTGTGTGAGTATATACATATACAGTGTGTGCATATATACATATACAGTGTGTGCATATATACATATACAGTGTGTGCATATATACATATACAGTGTGTGAGTATATACATATACAGTGTGTGAGTATATACATATACAGTGTGTGCATATATACATATACAGTGTGTGAGTATATACATATACAGTGTGTGAGTATATACATATACAGTGTGTGCATATATACATATACAGTGTGTGAGTATATACATATACAGTGTGTGAGTATATACATATACAGTGTGTGAGTATATACATATACAGTGTGTGCATATATACATATACAGTGTGTGAGTATATACATATACAGTGTGTGCATATATACATATACAGTGTGTGCATATATACATATACAGTGTGTGCATATATACATATACAGCTGTGTTTTTGGTGGGAGGGTAGCTGTGTTTTTGGTGGGGAGGGTACCTGTGTTTTTGGTAGGGAGGGTAGCTGCGTTTTTGGTGGGGAGGGTAGCTGTGTTTTTGGTGGGGAGGGTAGCTGCGTTTTTGGTGGGGAGGGTACCTGAGTTTTTGGTGGGGAGGGTAGCTGCGTTTTTGGTGGGGAGGGTAGCTGTGTTTTTGGTGGGGAGGGTAGCTGCGTTTTTGGTGGGGAGGGTAGCTGTGTTTTTGGTGGGGAGGGTAGCTGCGTTTTTGGTGGGGAGGGTAGCTGTGTTTTTGGTGGGGAGGTTATCTGCGTTTTTGGTGGGGAGGGTAGCTGTGTTTTTGGTGGGGAGGGTACCTGTGTTTTTGGTGGGGAGGGTAGCTGTGTTTTTGGTGGGGAGGGTAGCTGTGTTTTTGGTGGGGAGGGTAGCTGTGTTTTTGGTGGGGAGGGTAGCTGTGTTTTTGGTGGGGAGGGTAGCTGTGTTTTTGGTGGGGAGGGTAGCTGCGTTTTTGGTGGGGAGGTTATCTGCGTTTTTGGTGGGGAGGGTAGCTGCGTTTTTGGTGGGGAGGTTATCTGCGTTTTTAGTGGGGAGGGTAGCTGTGTTTTTGGTGGGAGGGTAGCTGTGTTTTTGGTGGGGAGGGTAGCTGTGTTTTTGGTGGGGAGGGTAGCTGTGTTTTTGGTGGGGAGGGTAGCTGCGTTTTTGGTGGGGAGGGTAGCTGTGTTTTTGGTGGGGAGGGTAGCTGTGTTTTTGGTGGGGAGGGTAGCTGTGTTTTTGGGGAGGGTAGCTGTGTTTTTGGTGGGGAGGGTAGCTGTGTTTTTGGTGGGGAGGGTAGCTGTGTTTTTGGTGGGGAGGGTAGCTGTGTTTTTGGTGGGGAGGGTAGCTGCGTTTTTGGTGGGGAGGGTAGCTGCGTTTTTGGTGGGGAGGGTAGCTGTGTTTTTGGTGGGGAGGGTAGCTGCGTTTTTGGTGGGGAGGTTATCTGCGTTTTTAGTGGGGAGGGTAGCTGTGTTTTTGGTGGGGAGGGTAGCTGTGTTTTTGGTGGGGAGGGTACCTGTGTTTTTGGTGGGGAGGGTAGCTGCGTTTTTGGTGGGGAGGGTAGCTGCGTTTTTGGTGGGGAGGGTAGCTGCGTTTTTGGTGGGGAGGGTAGCTGCGTTTTTGGTGGGGAGGGTAGCTGCGTTTTTGGTGGGGACGGTAGCTGCGTTTTTGGTGGGGAGGGTACCTGTGTTTTTGGTGGGGAGGGTAGCTGTGTTTTTGGTGGGGAGGGTAGCTGCATTTTTGGTGGGGAGGGTAGCTGCGTTTTTGGTGGGGACGGTAGCT
The DNA here is from genome assembly GCF_048569485.1 of Anomaloglossus baeobatrachus. Taxonomy (NCBI): domain Eukaryota; kingdom Metazoa; phylum Chordata; class Amphibia; order Anura; family Aromobatidae; genus Anomaloglossus; species Anomaloglossus baeobatrachus. The sequence goes on from NC_134356.1 coordinate 700,909,779, forward strand.
GTGTTTTTGGTGGGGAGGGTACCTGTGTTTTTGGTGGGGAGGGTACCTGTGTTTTTGGTGGGGAGGGTAGCTGTGTTTTTGGTGGGGAGGGTAGCTGCGTTTTTGGTGGGGAGGGTAGCTGCGTTTTTGGTGGGGACGGTAGCTGTGTTTTTGGTGGGGAGGGTACCTGTGTTTTTGGTGGGGAGGGTAGCTGTGTTTTTGGTGGGGAGGGTAGCTGCGTTTTTGGTGGGGAGGGTAGCTGTGTTTTTGGTGGGGAGGGTAGCTGCGTTTTTGGTGGGGAGGGTAGCTGTGTTTTTGGTGGGGAGGGTACCTGTGTTTTTGGTGGGGAGGGTAGCTGCGTTTTTGGTGGGGAGGGTAGCTGTGTTTTTGGTGGGGAGGGTAGCTGAGTTTTTGGTGGGGAGGGTAGCTGCGTTTTTGGTGGGGAGGGTAGCTGTGTTTTTGGTGGGGACGGTACCTGCGTTTTTGGTGGGGAGGGTAGCTGCGTTTTTGGTGGGGAGGGTACCTGTGTTTTTGGTGGGGAGGGTAGCTGTGTTTTTGGTGGGGAGGGTAGCTGCGTTTTTGGTGGGGAGGGTAGCTGTGTTTTTGGTGGGGAGGGTAGCTGCGTTTTTGGTGGGGAGGGTAGCTGTGTTTTTAGTGGGGAGGGTAGCTGTGTTTTTGGTGGGGAGGGTAGCTGTGTTTTTGGTGGGGAGGGTACCTGTGTTTTTGGTGGGGAGGGTAGCTGTGTTTTTGGTGGGGAGGGTAGCTGTGTTTTTGGTGGGGAGGGTACCTGCGTTTTTGGTGGGGAGGGTAGCTGTGTTTTTGGTGGGGGGGTAGCTGCATTTTTGGTGGGGAGGGTAGCTGAGTTGTTGGTGGGGAGGGTAGCTGCGTTTTTGGTGGGGATGGTAGCTGTGTTTTTGGTGGGGAGGGTAGCTGTGTTTTTGGTGGGGAGGGTAGCTGTGTTTTTGGTGGGGAGGGTAGCTGTGTTTTTGGTGGGGGGGTTAGCTGTGTTTTTGGTGGGGAGGGTAGCTGAGTTTTTGGTGGGGAGGGTAGCTGCATTTTTGGTGGGGAGGGTAGCTGAGTTTTTGGTGGGGAGGGTAGCTGCATTTTTGGTGGGGAGGGTAGCTGAGTTTTTGGTGGGGAGGGTAGCTGCGTTTTTGGTGGGGAGGGTAGCTGTGTTTTTGGTGGGGAGGGTAGCTGTGTTTTTGGTGGGGAGGGTAGCTGTGTTTTTGGTGGGGAGGGTAGCTGTGTTTTTGGTGGGGGGGTTAGCTGTGTTTTTGGTGGGGAGGGTAGCTGAGTTTTTGGTGGGGAGGGTACCTGTGTTTTTGGTGGGGAGGGTAGCTGTGTTTTTGGTGGGGGGGTAGCTGTGTTTTTGGTGGGGAGGGTAGCTGCGTTTTTGGTGGGGAGGGTAGCTGCGTTTTTGGTGGGGACGGTAGCTGTGTTTTTGGTGGGGAGGGTACCTGTGTTTTTGGTGGGGAGGGTAGCTGTGTTTTTGGTGGGGAGGGTAGCTGCGTTTTTGGTGGGGAGGGTAGCTGTGTTTTTGGTGGGGAGGGTAGCTGCGTTTTTGGTGGGGAGGGTAGCTGTGTTTTTGGTGGGGAGGGTACCTGTGTTTTTGGTGGGGAGGGTAGCTGCGTTTTTGGTGGGGAGGGTAGCTGTGTTTTTGGTGGGGAGGGTAGCTGAGTTTTTGGTGGGGAGGGTAGCTGCGTTTTTGGTGGGGAGGGTAGCTGTGTTTTTGGTGGGGACGGTACCTGCGTTTTTGGTGGGGAGGGTAGCTGCGTTTTTGGTGGGGAGGGTACCTGTGTTTTTGGTGGGGAGGGTAGCTGTGTTTTTGGTGGGGAGGGTAGCTGCGTTTTTGGTGGGGAGGGTAGCTGTGTTTTTGGTGGGGAGGGTAGCTGCGTTTTTGGTGGGGAGGGTAGCTGTGTTTTTAGTGGGGAGGGTAGCTGTGTTTTTGGTGGGGAGGGTAGCTGTGTTTTTGGTGGGGAGGGTACCTGTGTTTTTGGTGGGGAGGGTAGCTGTGTTTTTGGTGGGGAGGATAGCTGTGTTTTTGGTGGGGAGGGTACCTGCGTTTTTGGTGGGGAGGGTACCTGCGTTTTTGGTGGGGAGGGTAGCTGTGTTTTTGGTGGGGGGGTAGCTGCATTTTTGGTGGGGAGGGTAGCTGAGTTTTTGGTGGGGAGGGTAGCTGCGTTTTTGGTGGGGATGGTAGCTGTGTTTTTGGTGGGGAGGGTAGCTGTGTTTTTGGTGGGGAGGGTAGCTGTGTTTTTGGTGGGGAGGGTAGCTGTGTTTTTGGTGGGGGGGTTAGCTGTGTTTTTGGTGGGGAGGGTAGCTGAGTTTTTGGTGGGGAGGGTAGCTGCATTTTTGGTGGGGAGGGTAGCTGAGTTTTTGGTGGGGAGGGTAGCTGCATTTTTGGTGGGGAGGGTAGCTGAGTTTTTGGTGGGGAGGGTAGCTGCGTTTTTGGTGGGGAGGGTAGCTGTGTTTTTGGTGGGGAGGGTAGCTGTGTTTTTGGTGGGGAGGGTAGCTGTGTTTTTGGTGGGGAGGGTAGCTGTGTTTTTGGTGGGGGGGTTAGCTGTGTTTTTGGTGGGGAGGGTAGCTGAGTTTTTGGTGGGGAGGGTACCTGTGTTTTTGGTGGGGAGGGTAGCTGTGTTTTTGGTGGGGGGGTAGCTGTGTTTTTGGTGGGGAGGGTAGCTGCGTTTTTGGTGGGGAGGGTAGCTGCGTTTTTGGTGGGGACGGTAGCTGTGTTTTTGGTGGGGAGGGTACCTGTGTTTTTGGTGGGGAGGGTAGCTGCGTTTTTGGTGGGGAGGGTAGCTGCGTTTTTGGTGGGGAGGGTAGCTGTGTTTTTGGTGGGGAGGGTAGCTGCGTTTTTGGTGGGGAGGGTAGCTGTGTTTTTGGTGGGGAGGGTACCTGTGTTTTTGGTGGGGAGGGTAGCTGCGTTTTTGGTGGGGAGGGTAGCTGTGTTTTTGGTGGGGAGGGTAGCTGAGTTTTTGGTGGGGAGGGTAGCTGCGTTTTTGGTGGGGAGGGTAGCTGTGTTTTTGGTGGGGACGGTACCTGCGTTTTTGGTGGGGAGGGTAGCTGCGTTTTTGGTGGGGAGGGTACCTGTGTTTTTGGTGGGGAGGGTAGCTGTGTTTTTGGTGGGGAGGGTAGCTGCGTTTTTGGTGGGGAGGGTAGCTGTGTTTTTGGTGGGGAGGGTAGCTGCGTTTTTGGTGGGGAGGGTAGCTGTGTTTTTAGTGGGGAGGGTAGCTGTGTTTTTGGTGGGGAGGGTAGCTGTGTTTTTGGTGGGGAGGGTACCTGTGTTTTTGGTGGGGAGGGTAGCTGTGTTTTTGGTGGGGAGGATAGCTGTGTTTTTGGTGGGGAGGGTACCTGCGTTTTTGGTGGGGAGGGTAGCTGTGTTTTTGGTGGGGGGGTAGCTGCATTTTTGGTGGGGAGGGTAGCTGAGTTTTTGGTGGGGAGGGTAGCTGCGTTTTTGGTGGGGATGGTAGCTGTGTTTTTGGTGGGGAGGGTAGCTGTGTTTTTGGTGGGGAGGGTAGCTGTGTTTTTGGTGGGGAGGGTAGCTGTGTTTTTGGTGGGGGGGTTAGCTGTGTTTTTGGTGGGGAGGGTAGCTGAGTTTTTGGTGGGGAGGGTAGCTGAGTTTTTGGTGGGGAGGGTAGCTGCATTTTTGGTGGGGAGGGTAGCTGAGTTTTTGGTGGGGAGGGTAGCTGCGTTTTTGGTGGGGAGGGTAGCTGTGTTTTTGGTGGGGAGGGTAGCTGTGTTTTTGGTGGGGAGGGTAGCTGTGTTTTTGGTGGGGAGGGTAGCTGTGTTTTTGGTGGGGAGGGTACCTGTGTTTTTGGTGGGGAGGGTACCTGTGTTTTTGGTGGGGAGGGTAGCTGCGTTTTTGGTGGGGAGGGTAGCTGTGTTTTTGGTGGGGAGGGTAGCTGAGTTTTTGGTGGGGAGGGTAGCTGCGTTTTTGGTGGGGAGGGTAGCTGCGTTTTTGGTGGGGACGGTACCTGCGTTTTTGGTGGGGAGGGTAGCTGCGTTTTTGGTGGGGAGGGTACCTGTGTTTTTGGTGGGGAGGGTAGCTGTGTTTTTGGTGGGGAGGGTAGCTGCGTTTTTGGTGGGGAGGGTAGCTGTGTTTTTGGTGGGGAGGGTAGCTGCGTTTTTGGTGGGGAGGGTAGCTGTGTTTTTAGTGGGGAGGGTAGCTGTGTTTTTGGTGGGGAGGGTAGCTGTGTTTTTGGTGGGGAGGGTACCTGTGTTTTTGGTGGGGAGGGTAGCTGTGTTTTTGGTGGGGAGGGTAGCTGTGTTTTTGGTGGGGAGGGTACCTGCGTTTTTGGTGGGGAGGGTAGCTGTGTTTTTGGTGGGGGGGTAGCTGCATTTTTGGTGGGGAGGGTAGCTGAGTTTTTGGTGGGGAGGGTAGCTGCGTTTTTGGTGGGGATGGTAGCTGTGTTTTTGGTGGGGAGGGTAGCTGTGTTTTTGGTGGGGAGGGTAGCTGTGTTTTTGGTGGGGAGGGTAGCTGTGTTTTTGGTGGGGGGGTTAGCTGTGTTTTTGGTGGGGAGGGTAGCTGAGTTTTTGGTGGGGAGGGTAGCTGCATTTTTGGTGGGGAGGGTAGCTGAGTTTTTGGTGGGGAGGGTAGCTGCATTTTTGGTGGGGAGGGTAGCTGAGTTTTTGGTGGGGAGGGTAGCTGCGTTTTTGGTGGGGAGGGTAGCTGTGTTTTTGGTGGGGAGGGTAGCTGTGTTTTTGGTGGGGAGGGTAGCTGTGTTTTTGGTGGGGAGGGTAGCTGTGTTTTTGGTGGGGGGGTTAGCTGTGTTTTTGGTGGGGAGGGTAGCTGAGTTTTTGGTGGGGAGGGTACCTGTGTTTTTGGTGGGGAGGGTAGCTGTGTTTTTGGTGGGGGGGGTAGCTGTGTTTTTGGTGGGGAGGGTAGCTGCGTTTTTGGTGGGGAGGGTAGCTGCGTTTTTGGTGGGGACGGTAGCTGTGTTTTTGGTGGGGAGGGTACCTGTGTTTTTGGTGGGGAGGGTAGCTGTGTTTTTGGTGGGGAGGGTAGCTGCGTTTTTGGTGGGGAGGGTAGCTGTGTTTTTGGTGGGGGAGGGTAGCTGCGTTTTTGGTGGGGAGGGTAGCTGTGTTTTTGGTGGGGAGGGTACCTGTGTTTTTGGTGGGGAGGGTAGCTGCGTTTTTGGTGGGGAGGGTAGCTGTGTTTTTGGTGGGGAGGGTAGCTGAGTTTTTGGTGGGGAGGGTAGCTGCGTTTTTGGTGGGGAGGGTAGCTGTGTTTTTGGTGGGGACGGTACCTGCGTTTTTGGTGGGGAGGGTAGCTGCGTTTTTGGTGGGGAGGGTACCTGTGTTTTTGGTGGGGAGGGTAGCTGTGTTTTTGGTGGGGAGGGTAGCTGCGTTTTTGGTGGGGAGGGTAGCTGTGTTTTTGGTGGGGAGGGTAGCTGCGTTTTTGGTGGGGAGGGTAGCTGTGTTTTTAGTGGGGAGGGTAGCTGTGTTTTTGGTGGGGAGGGTAGCTGTGTTTTTGGTGGGGAGGGTACCTGTGTTTTTGGTGGGGAGGGTAGCTGTGTTTTTGGTGGGGAGGATAGCTGTGTTTTTGGTGGGGAGGGTACCTGCGTTTTTGGTGGGGAGGGTAGCTGTGTTTTTGGTGGGGGGGTAGCTGCATTTTTGGTGGGGAGGGTAGCTGAGTTTTTGGTGGGGAGGGTAGCTGCGTTTTTGGTGGGGATGGTAGCTGTGTTTTTGGTGGGGAGGGTAGCTGTGTTTTTGGTGGGGAGGGTAGCTGTGTTTTTGGTGGGGAGGGTAGCTGTGTTTTTGGTGGGGGGGTTAGCTGTGTTTTTGGTGGGGAGGGTAGCTGAGTTTTTGGTGGGGAGGGTAGCTGCATTTTTGGTGGGGAGGGTAGCTGAGTTTTTGGTGGGGAGGGTAGCTGCATTTTTGGTGGGGAGGGTAGCTGAGTTTTTGGTGGGGAGGGTAGCTGCGCTTTTGGTGGGGAGGGTAGCTGTGTTTTTGGTGGGGAGGGTAGCTGTGTTTTTGGTGGGGAGGGTAGCTGTGTTTTTGGTGGGGAGGGTAGCTGTGTTTTTGGTGGGGGGGTTAGCTGTGTTTTTGGTGGGGAGGGTAGCTGAGTTTTTGGTGGGGAGGGTACCTGTGTTTTTGGTGGGGAGGGTAGCTGTGTTTTTGGTGGGGGGGTAGCTGTGTTTTTGGTGGGGAGGGTAGCTGCGTTTTTGGTGGGGAGGGTAGCTGCGTTTTTGGTGGGGACGGTAGCTGTGTTTTTGGTGGGGAGGGTACCTGTGTTTTTGGTGGGGAGGGTAGCTGCGTTTTTGGTGGGGAGGGTAGCTGCGTTTTTGGTGGGGAGGGTAGCTGTGTTTTTGGTGGGGAGGGTAGCTGCGTTTTTGGTGGGGAGGGTAGCTGTGTTTTTGGTGGGGAGGGTACCTGTGTTTTTGGTGGGGAGGGTAGCTGCGTTTTTGGTGGGGAGGGTAGCTGTGTTTTTGGTGGGGAGGGTAGCTGAGTTTTTGGTGGGGAGGGTAGCTGCGTTTTTGGTGGGGAGGGTAGCTGTGTTTTTGGTGGGGACGGTACCTGCGTTTTTGGTGGGGAGGGTAGCTGCGTTTTTGGTGGGGAGGGTACCTGTGTTTTTGGTGGGGAGGGTAGCTGTGTTTTTGGTGGGGAGGGTAGCTGAGTTTTTGGTGGGGAGGGTAGCTGTGTTTTTGGTGGGGAGGGTAGCTGCGTTTTTGGTGGGGAGGGTAGCTGTGTTTTTAGTGGGGAGGGTAGCTGTGTTTTTGGTGGGGAGGGTAGCTGTGTTTTTGGTGGGGAGGGTACCTGTGTTTTTGGTGGGGAGGGTAGCTGTGTTTTTGGTGGGGAGGATAGCTGTGTTTTTGGTGGGGAGGGTACCTGCGTTTTTGGTGGGGAGGGTAGCTGTGTTTTTGGTGGGGGGGTAGCTGCATTTTTGGTGGGGAGGGTAGCTGAGTTTTTGGTGGGGAGGGTAGCTGCGTTTTTGGTGGGGATGGTAGCTGTGTTTTTGGTGGGGAGGGTAGCTGTGTTTTTGGTGGGGAGGGTAGCTGTGTTTTTGGTGGGGAGGGTAGCTGTGTTTTTGGTGGGGGGGTTAGCTGTGTTTTTGGTGGGGAGGGTAGCTGAGTTTTTGGTGGGGAGGGTAGCTGCATTTTTGGTGGGGAGGGTAGCTGAGTTTTTGGTGGGGAGGGTAGCTGCATTTTTGGTGGGGAGGGTAGCTGAGTTTTTGGTGGGGAGGGTAGCTGCGTTTTTGGTGGGGAGGGTAGCTGTGTTTTTGGTGGGGAGGGTAGCTGTGTTTTTGGTGGGGAGGGTAGCTGTGTTTTTGGTGGGGAGGGTAGCTGTGTTTTTGGTGGGGGGGTTAGCTGTGTTTTTGGTGGGGAGGGTAGCTGAGTTTTTGGTGGGGAGGTTAGCTGTGTTTTTGGTGGGGAGGGTAGCTGCGTTTTTGGTGTCATTTGTCTATAGTTCGTGTTTAAATAAAGTTATTCATCACAGAATAAGCAAAAACGCAGCTGTGATTTTTCAGTCTCATCATTGGTGAAAAAAGCTGCAGAAAAGCTGCGAGCTGCCCCCGTCCGTCCGTCTCAGAAACGCAGCAGATTCCGCCTCAGTCTGTGCAGGAGGCTTCTGAACTGTCATCACTTTTGCTGTTACTGCAAAAAAGCAGCTCTTTATTTGCATAAAACTCATGAAAAATCAATAAAAAAGTAGCACAAACAAAACGTGTGAACAAAGCCTAAGAAGCCGTGCAGAAATATATAATCTGCCGCTCCACAGATGAGGCGTCTGTGCTCGCAGCCTGGGGAGGGGCGGCTGTCACTCACTCACCCGCTACCTGCTGCTGACAGTCAGTCCTGTGCGAGCGCTGGAGGAGAGCGGACGGCGGGGATGACTGCTGCAGGCTCAGGTAGATCTGCACGTCTATGTGAGCCCCTGCATTATTAGTGGCCTGTATATACACCTCGGCAGGTGACCCCTCTAACTATATACACAAACCTCCAGAGACATAAAGACAAAGCGCAAGACTCATCATTACACAGAAATCATAAAGCAGAGTCCGCACAATGCGTCACTCATGCGGTTTCTATTCGTCTATTATCCAGTCTGCACAAGGCGTCACTCATGCGGTTTCTATTCCTCTATTATCCAGTCTGCACAAGGCGTCTCTCATGCGGTTTCTATTCGTCTATTATCCAGTCTGCACAAGGCGTCACTCATGCGGTTTCTATTCCTCTATTATCCAGTCTGCACAAGGCGTCACTCATGCGGTTTCTATTCGTCTATTATCCAGTCTGCACAAGGCGTCACTCATGCGGTTTCTATTCCTCTATTATCCAGTCTGCACAAGGCGTCTCTCATGCGGTTTCTATTCCTCTATTATCCAGTCTGCACAAGGCGTCTCTCATGCGGTTTCTATTCGTCTATTATCCAGTCTGCACAAGGCGTCACTCATGCGGTTTCTATTCCTCTATTATCCAGTCTGCACAAGGCGTCACTCATGCGGTTTCTATTCCTCTATTATCCAGTCTGCACAAGGCGTCTCTCATGCGGTTTCTATTCGTCTATTATCCAGTCTGCACAAGGCGTCTCTCATGCGGTTTCTATTCCTCTATTATCCAGTCTGCACAAGGCGTCACTCATGCGGTTTCTATTCGTCTATTATCCAGTCTGCACAATGCGTCACTCATGCGGTTTCTATTCCTCTATTATCCAGTCTGCACAAGGCGTCTCTCATGCGGTTTCTATTCCTCTATTATCCAGTCTGCACAAGGCGTCACTCATGCGGTTTCTATTCCTCTATTATCCAGTCTGCACAAGGCGTCTCTCATGCGGTTTCTATTCCTCTATTATCCAGTCTGCACAAGGCGTCTCTCATGCGGTTTCTATTCCTCTATTATCCAGTCTGCACAAGGCGTCACTCATGCGGTTTCTATTCCTCTATTATCCAGTCTGCACAAGGCGTCTCTCATGCGGTTTCTATTCCTCTATTATCCAGTCTGCACAAGGCGTCTCTCATGCGGTTTCTATTCCTCTATTATCCAGTCTGCACAAGGCGTCTCTCATGCGGTTTCTATTCCTCTATTATCCAGTCTGCACAAGGCGTCTCTCATGCGGTTTCTATTCCTCTATTATCCAGTCTGCACAAGGCGTCTCTCATGCGGTTTCTATTCCTCTATTATCCAGTCTGCACAAGGCGTCTCTCATGCGGTTTCTATTCCTCTATTATCCAGTCTGCACAAGGCGTCACTCATGCGGTTTCTATTCCTCTATTATCCAGTCTGCACAAGGCGTCTCTCATGCGGTTTCTATTCCTCTATTATCCAGTCTGCACAAGGCGTCACTCATGCGGTTTCTATTCCTCTATTATCCAGTCTGCACAATGCGTCACTCATGCGGTTTCTATTCGTCTATTATCCAGTCTGCACAAGGCGTCTCTCATGCGGTTTCTATTCCTCTATTATCCAGTCTGCACAAGGCGTCTCTCATGCGGTTTCTATTCCTCTATTATCCAGTCTGTTTCACGCTGTGATTATAGAAAGTCTCTTTATTTCTGTTTTGTTGAAGCTTTTACAGAATTCTCCGGATTTTAGCGACACTCGAGTGATTGTATTATCAGTCATTACTGCCTCTGATACTAGTATCTATATATACATTACATTACTATCATATATATACACTGTATCATATGTACAGCATTACATTACTATCATATATACTGGATATCATATATTACATTACTATCATATATACTGTATATCATATATTACATTACTATCATATATACTGTATACCATATATACATTACTATCATATATACTGTATATCATACATTACATTACTATCATATATACTGTATATCATATATTACATTACTATCATATATACTGTATATCATATATTACATTACTATCATATATACTGTATATCATATATACATTACTATCATATATACTGTATATCATATATTACATTACTATCATATATACTGTATATCATATATTACATTACTATCATATATACTGTATATCATATATACATTACTATCATATATACTGTATATCATATATTACATTACTATCATATATACTGTATATCATATATACATTACTATCATATATACTGTATATCATATATTACATTACTATCATATATACTGTATATCATATATACATTACATTACTATCATATATACTGTATATCATATATTACATTACTATCATATATACTGTATATCATATATACATTACATTACTATCATATATACTGTATATCATATATACATTACATTACTATCATATATACTGTATATCATATATATGCATTACATTACTATCATATATACTGTATATCATATATATGCATTACATTACTATCATATATACTGTATATCATATATACATTACTATCATATATACTGTATATCATATATATACATTACATTACTATCATATATATACATTACATTACTATCATATATACATTACATTACTATCATATATATACTGTATATCATTATCTATACAACATTACATTACTATCATTATATATACACTGTATCATATATACATTACATTACTATCATATATACTGTATATCATATACCGGTATTACATTACTATCATATATACTGTATATCATATACCGGTATTACATTACTATCATATATACTGTATATCATATATTACATTACTATCATATATACTGTATATCATATACCGGTATTACATTACTATCATATATACTGTATATCATATATTACATTACTATCATATATACTGTATATCATATACCGGTATTACATTACTATCATATATACTGTATATCATATATTACATTACTATCATATATACTGTATACCATATATACATTACATTACTATCATATATATACTGTATATCATATATACATTACTATCATATATATACTGTATACCATATATACAACATTACATTACTATCATATATACTGTATACCATATATTACATTACTATCATACTGTATATCATATATACATTACATTACTATCATATATATACTGTATATCATATATACATTACTATCATATACTGTATACCATATATACAACATTAAATTACTATCATATATACTGTATACCATATATACATTACATAACTATCATATATATATACTGTATATCTATGCAACATTACATTACTATCATAGATACATTAAATTACTATCATATATATACTGTATATCATACAACATTACATTACTATCATACTGTATAGCATTATGTATACACTATCACATTACTACTATCAGTATATATATTTCATTACTATCATACTGTATAGCATTATATATACAGTATTACATTACTACTATAATTATCCGTTTTATCATTATACTGTATATACAATATTACATTACTACCATATATTATATATAGTATCATTATATAATGTATATCATTCTATATACTATTACATTACTATATATACATTCTATATACAACATCCCATTCCCTTATTATGGCGGCTTCTCTATCCTCAGTCCTGATGTTATTTTCCTATCGATGGTTTTATTACTATTGTTCTTTTATTAATAGTTTATTTATTTGTTTAATTCCTCTTTATATTATTAATATTCTTATTAGTTCTGATTATAACATTAAAAACTAAAAAGTGGAAAAAAAAATCCTCAAACGCAAAACTACAGAAAAAACCCCAGATAAAATCAGGGCAAAAACAAACCCCCATCAACCTACAGAAATCACGCCCTCTTCTGGCCGGTGGTCTGCAGCCGCCCCCCACCTCCCGCGCTGCTGATATTGGGGTCCGGTGGTCTGCAGCCGCCCCCCACCTCCCGCGCTGCTCATATTGGGGTCCGGTGGTCTGCAGCCGCCCCCCACCTCCCGCGCTGCTGATATTGGGGTCCGGTGGTCTGCAGCCACCCCCCCACCTCCCGCGCTGCTGATATTGGGGTCCGGTGGTCTGCAGCCGCCCCCCACCTCCCGCGCTGCTGATATTGGGGGTCCGGTGGTCTGCAGCCGCCCCCCCACCTCCCGCGCTGCTGATATTGGGGTCCCGGTGGTCTGCAGCCGCCCCCCCACCTCCCGCGCTGCTGATATTGGGGTCCGGTGGTCTGCAGCCGCCCCCCGACCTCCCGCGCTGCTGATGTTGGGGTCCGGTGGTCTGCAGCCGCCCCCCACCTCCCGCGCTGCTGATATTGGGGTCCGGTGGTCTGCAGCCGCCCCCCACCTCCCGCGCTGCTGATATTGGGGTCCGGTGGTCTGCAGCCACCCCCCACCTCCTGCGCTGCTGATATTGGGGTCCGGTGGTCTGCAGCCGCCCCCCACCTCCTGCGCTGCTGATATTGGGGTCCGGTGGTCTGCAGCCGCCCCCCACCTCCTGCGCTGCTGATATTGGGGTCCGGTGGTCTGCAGCCGCCCCCACCTCCCGCGCTGCTCATATTTGGGTCCGGTGGTCTGCAGCCGCTCCCCACCTCCTGCGCTGCTGATATTGGGGTCCGGTGGTCTGCAGCCGCCCCCCACCTCCTGCGCTGCTGATATTGGGGTCCGGTGGTCTGCAGCCGCCCCCCACCTCCCGCGCTGCTGATATTGGGGTCCGGTGGTCTGCAGCCGCCCCCCACCTCCCGCGCTGCTCATATTGGGGTCCGGTGGTCTGCAGCCGCCCCCCACCTCCCGCGCTGCTGATATTGGGGTCCGGTGGTCTGCAGCCGCCCCCCCACCTCCCGCGCTGCTGATATTGGGGTCCGGTGGTCTGCAGCCGCCCCCCACCTCCCGCGCTGCTGATATTGGGGTCCGGTGGTCTGCAGCCGCCCCCCACCTCCCGCGCTGCTCATATTGGGGTCCGGTGGTCTGCAGCCGCCCCCCACCTCCCGCGCTGCTGATATTGGGGTCCGGTGGTCTGCAGCCGCCCCCCCACCTCCCGCGCTGCTGATATTGGGGTCCGGTGGTCTGCAGCCGCCCCCCACCTCCCGCGCTGCTGATATTGGGGTCCGGTGGTCTGCAGCCGCCCCTCTCTCTCTGAACTCCCCTGTTCTGCAGTTATTTGTATTTGGTGAAGTTTCCGCTTTTTCTTCTACTTTTACATTTAGGACTGTTTGGCTCTGTGCGCACTTTGCGTCGCGGTAGCTGCAGTTCAATAAGCCTCCTCCGGCAGAAAGGACAATGCTTTTGGCTTTAAAAATGCATGTAAAACGCAAAGCGAGCAGCCTGTGCACACCTTGCGTTTTCATGAGTTTTTACTGCTTTTCCGGTGCTTTTAGAAACGCTGCAGTTTTGTATTAAATTGAATGGATGGAATCGCTGCAAAAATGGCAGAAACCATTCCCACGCTGCTTCATTAAACGCTGAGGTTTTGCCCAAATTTATGCAAATTAAACAGAGCATTTTGAACAGCAAAGTGCGCACAAGAAAGCTCCATGCCCCATTGACTTTGCTGGAAAAGCAGAACACAAGCATTTGCCATGAAAACGCTGCACGTGAAAAAGCAGGTAAAAAAGCAAAGTGCGCACACAGCCTTAAACTTTTTAACCATTGCACATTTGTTCCCAAACCTAAAAAGACTGGTAAAGATTTCTGCGCTGAGGGGCGACGCCTGCGCTGAGGGGCGACGCCTGCGCTGAGGGGCGATGCCTGCGCTGAGGGGCGACGCCTGCGCTGAGGTCTGATGTCTGCTCTGAAGTGTAATAAGATTTCTGCTCTGAGGTGTGATCCCTGCTCCAGCCTCTTATCTCCTCCGCTGCCAACATCTCAGGTCACATAAACTACACACAAAAAAAACAAATACAAGACACAGATTATAGAAACCAGGAAACAAAAAGCGTCCGAAAATTCCAATCATCCTGACAACCATTCATCCACTAATAACATAAAGCTGCAGGATACACCACAGGACAATAACCGACTCACCAACCACCGCCACATGGGGACTGTCCTCAGCCGGAAGGTTAGATCTTATTTTATTTCTGTTTAAAGTGAGACAGTCTGAGCTCCCCCTAGTGGTGGCTGCAGACAGGATCTTATCATGTATCTCTGTATACAGGGAGCTCCCCCTAGTGGTGGCTGCAGACAGGATCTTATCATGTATCTCTGTATACAGGGAGCTCCCCCTAGTGGTGACTGCAGACAGGATCTTATCATGTGTCTCTGTATACAGGGAGCTCCCCCTAGTGGTGGCTGCAGACAGGATCTTATCATGTATCTCTGTATACAGGGAGCTCCCCCTAGTGGTGACTACAGACAGGATCTTATCATGTATCTCTGTATACAGGGAGTTCCCTCTAGTGGTGGCCGCAGACAGGTTCTTATCATTTATCTCTGTATACAGGGAGCTCCCCCTAGTGGTGGCTGCAGACAGGATCTTATCATGTATCTCTGTATACAGGGAGCTCCCCCTAGTGGTGGCCGCAGACAGGATCTTATCATGTATCTCTGTATACAGGGAGCTCCCCCTAGTGGTGGCTGCAGACAGGATCTTATCATGTATCTCTGTATACAGGGAGCTCCCCCTAGTGGTGGCTGCAGACAGGATCTTATCATGTGTCTCTGTATACAGGGAGCTCCCCCTAGTGGTGGCTGCAGACAGGATCTTATCATGTGTCTCTGTATACAGGGAGCTCCCCCTAGTGGTAGCTGCAGACAGTATCTTATCATGTGTCTCTGTATACAGGGAGCTCCCCCTAGTGGTAGCTGCAGACAGTATCTTATCATGTATCTCTCTATACAGGGAGCTTCCCCTAGTGGTGGCTACAGACAGAATCTTATCATGTATCTCTGTATACAGGGAGCTCCCCCTAGTGGTGGCTGCAGACAGGATCTTATCATGTATCTCTGTATACAGGGAGCTCCCCCTAGTGGTGGCTGCAGACAGGATCTTATCATGTATCTCTGTATACAGGGAGCTCCCCCTAGTGGTGGCTGCAGACAGGATCTTATCATGTGACTCTGTATACAGGGAGCTCCCCCTAGTGGTGACTACAGACAGGATCTTATCATGTATCTCTGTATACAGGGAGTTCCCTCTAGTGGTGGCCGCAGACAGGATCTTATGTATCTCTGTATACAGGGAGCTCCCCCTAGTGGTGGCTGCAGACAGGTTCTTATCATTTATCTCTGTATACAGGGAGATCCCCCTAGTGGTGGCTGCAGACAGGATCTTATCATGTATCTCTGTATACAGGGAGCTCCCTCTAGTGGTTGCTGTAGGCAGGATCTTATCATGTATCTCTGTATACAGGGAGTTCCCTCTAGTGGTGGCCGCAGACAGGATCTTATGTATCTCTGTATACAGGGAGCTTCCCCTAGTGGTGGCTGCAGACAGGATCTTATCATGTGTCTCTGTATACAGGGAGCTCCCTCTAGTGGTGACTGGAGACAGGATCTTATCATGTATCTCTGTATACAGGGAGCTCCCCCTAGTGGTGACTGCAGACAGGATCTTATCAAGTATCTCTGTATACAGGGAGCTCCCCCTAGTGGTGGCCGCAGACAGGATCTTATCATGTGTCTCTGTATACAGGGAGCTCCCTCTAGTGGTGGCTGCAGACAGGATCTTATCATGTATCTCTGTATACAGGGAGCTCCCCCTAGTGGTGGCTGCAGACAGGATCTTATCATGTATCTCTGTATACAGGGAGCTCCCCCTAGTGGTGGCTGCAGACAGGATCTTATCATGTATCTCTGTATACAGGGAGCTCCCCCTAGTGGTGGCTGCAGACAGGATCTTATCATGTGTCTCTGTATACAGGGAGCTCCCCCTAGTGGTGGCTGCAGACAGGATCTTATCATGTGTCTCTGTATACAGGGAGCTCCCCCTAGTGGTAGCTGCAGACAGTATCTTATCATGTATCTCTCTATACAGGGAGCTCCCCCTAGTGGTGGCTGCAGACAGGATCTTATCATGTATCTCTGTATACAGGGAGCTCCCCCTAGTGGTGACTACAGACAGGATCTTATCATGTATCTCTGTATACAGGGAGTTCCCTCTAGTGGTGGCCGCAGACAGGATCTTATGTATCTCTGTATACAGGGAGCTCCCCCTAGTGGTGGCTGCAGACAGGTTCTTATCATTTATCTCTGTATACAGGGAGCTCCCCCTAGTGGTGGCTGCAGACAGGATCTTATCATGTATCTCTGTATACAGGGAGCTCCCTCTAGTGGTTGCTGTAGGCAGGATCTTATCATGTATCTCTGTATACAGGGAGTTCCCTCTAGTGGTGGCCGCAGACAGGATCTTATGTATCTCTGTATACAGGGAGCTTCCCCTAGTGGTGGCTGCAGACAGGATCTTATCATGTGTCTCTGTATACAGGGAGCTCCCTCTAGTGGTGACTGGAGACAGGATCTTATCATGTATCTCTGTATACAGGGAGCTCCCCCTAGTGGTGACTGCAGACAGGATCTTATCATGTATCTCTGTATACAGGGGGCTCCCCCTAGTGGTGGCTGCAGACAGGATCTTATCATGTATCTCTGTATACAGGGAGCTCCCCCTAGTGGTGGCTGCAGACAGGATCTTATCATGTATCTCTGTATACAGGGAGCTCCCCCTAGTGGTGGCTGCAGACAGGATCTTATCATGTATCTCTGTATACAGGGAGCTCCCCCTAGTGGTGGCCGCAGACAGGATCTTATCAAGTATCTCTGTATACAGGGAGCTCCGCCTAGTGGTGGCTGCAGACAGGATCTTATCATGTATCTCTGTATACAGGGAGCTCCCTCTAGTGGTGACTGCAGACAGGATCTTATCATGTGTCTCTGTATACAGGGAGCTCTCTCTAGTGGTGGCTGCAGACAGGATCTTATCATGTATCTCTGTATACAGGGAGCTCCCTCTAGTGGTGACTGCAGACAGGTTCTTATCATGTATCTCTGTATACAGGGGGCTCCCCCTAGTGGTGGCTGCAGACAGGATCTTATCATGTATCTCTGTATACAGGGAGCTCCCCCCTAGTGGTGGCTGCAGACATGATCTTATCATGTATCTCTGTATACAGGGAGCTCCCCCTAGTGGTGGCTGTAGGCAAGATCTTATCATGTATCTCTGTATACAGGGAGCTCCCTCTAGTGGTGGCTGCAGACAGGAGCTTATCATGTATCTCTGTATACAGGGAGCTCACCCTAGTGGTGACTGCAGACAGGATCTTATCATGTATCTCTGTATACAGGGAGCTCCCCCTAGTGGTGGTGCAGACAGGATTTTATCATGTGTCTCTGTATACAGGGAGCTCCCTCTAGTGGTGGCTGCAGACAGGATCTTATCATGTATCTCTGTATACAGGGAGCTCCCCCTAGTGGTGGCTGCAGACAGTATCTTATCATGTATCCTTGTATACAGGGAGCTTCCCCTAGTGGTGGCTGCAGACAGAATCTTATCATATATCTCTGTATACAGGGAGCTCCCCCTAGTGGTGGCTGTAGGCATGATTTTATCATGTATCTCTGTATACAGGGAGCTCCCTCTAGTGGTGGCTGCAGACAGGAGCTTATCATGTATCTCTGTATACAGGGAGCTCCCCCTAGTGGTGGCTGCAGACAGGATCTTATCATGTATCTCTGTATACAGGGAGCTCACCCTAGTGGTGACTGCAGACAGGATCTTATCATGTATCTCTGTATACAGGGAGCTCCCCCTAGTGGTGGCTGCAGACAGGATTTTATCATGTGTCTCTGTATACAGGGAGCTCCCTCTAGTGGTGGCTGCAGACAGGATCTTATCATGTATCCTTGTATACAGGGAGCTTCCCCTAGTGGTGGCTGCAGACAGAATCTTATCATATATCTCTGTATACAGGGAGCTCCCTCTAGTGGTGGCTGCAGACAGGGTCTTATCATGTATCTCTGTATACAGGGAGCTCCCCCTAGTGGTGGCTGCAGACAGGGTCTTATCATGTATCTCTGTATACAGGCAGCTCCCCCTAGTGGTGACTGCAGACAGGACCTTATCATGTATCTCTGTATACAGGGAGCTCCCCCTAGTGGTGGCGGCAGACAGGATCTTATCATGTATCTCTGTATACAGGGGGCTCCCCCTAGTGGTGGCTGCAGACAGGATCTTATCATGTATCTCTGTATACAGGGAGCTCCCCCTAGTGGTGACTGCAGACAGGATCTTATCATGTATCTCTGTATACAGGGAGCTCCCCCTAGTGGTGGCTGCAGACAGGATCTTATCATGTATCTCTGTATACAGGGAGCTCCCCCTAGTGGTGACTGCAGACAGGACCTTATCATGTATCTCTGTATACACGGAGCTCCCCCTAGTGGTGGCTGCAGACAGGATCTTATCATGTATCTCTGTATACAGGGAGCTCCCCCTAGTGGTGGCTGCAGACAGGATCTTATCATGTATCTCTGTATACAGGGGGCTCCCCCTAGTGGTGGTTGCAGACAGGATCTTATCATGTATCTCTGTATACAGGGAGCTGCCTCTAGTGGTGGCTGCAGACAGGATCTTATCATGTATCTCTGTATACAGGGAGTTCCCTCTAGTGGTGGCCGCAGACAGGATCTTATGTATCTCTGTATACAGGGAGCTTCCCCTAGTGGTGGCTGCAGACAGGATCTTATCATGTATCTCTGTATACAGGGAGCTCCCTCTAGTGGTGGCTGCAGACAGGATCTTATCATGTATCTCTGTATACAGGGAGCTCCCCCTAGTGGTGGCTGCAGACAGGATATTATCATGTGTCTCTGTATACAGGGAGCTCCCCCTAGTGGTGGCTGCAGACAGGATCTTATCATGTGTCTCTGTATACAGGGAGCTCCCCCTAGTGGTAGCTGCAGACAGTATCTTATCATGTATCTCTCTATACAGGGAGCTCCCCCTAGTGGTGGCTGCAGACAGGATCTTATCATGTATCTCTGTATACAGGGAGCTCCCCCTAGTGGTGACTACAGACAGGATCTTATCATGTATCTCTGTATACAGGGAGCTCCCTCTAGTGGTTGCTGTAGGCAGGATCTTATCATGTATCTCTGTATACAGGGAGTTCCCTCTAGTGGTGGCCGCAGACAGGATCTTATGTATCTCTGTATACAGGGAGCTTCCCCTAGTGGTGGCTGCAGACAGGATCTTATCATGTGTCTCTGTATACAGGGAGCTCCCCCTAGTGGTGACTGCAGACAGGATCTTATCATGTATCTCTGTATACAGGGAGCTCCCCCTAGTGGTGGCTGCAGACAGGATCTTATCATGTATCTCTGTATACAGGGATCTCCCCCTAGTGGTGACTACAGACAGGATCTTATCATGTATCTCTGTATACAGGGAGCTCCCCCTAGTGGTGACTGCAGACAGGATCTTATCATGTATCTCTGTATACAGGGAGCTCCCCCTAGTGGTGACTGCAGACAGGATCTTATCATGTATCTGTGTATACAGGGAGCTCTCCCTAGTGGTGTCTGCAGACAGGATCTTATCATGTGTCTCTGTATACAGGGATCTCCCCCTAGTGGTGGCTGCAGACAGGATCTTATCATGTATCTCTGTATACAGGGATCTCCCCCTAGTGGTGGCTGCAGACAGGATCTTATCATGTATCTCTGTATACAGGGGGCTCCCCCTAGTGGTGGCTGCAGACAGGATCTTATCATGTATCTCTGTATACAGGGAGCTCCCTCTAGTGGTGGCTGCAGACAGGATCTCATCATGTGTCTCTGTATACAGGGAGCTCCCTCTAGTGGTGGTGGCAGACAGGATCTTATCATGTATCTCTGTATACAGGGAGCTCCCCCTAGTGGTGACTGCAGACAGGATCTTATCATGTATCTCTGTATACAGGGGGCTCCCCCTAGTGGTGGCTGCAGACAGGATCTTATCATGTATCTCTGTATACAGGGAGCTCCCCCTAGTGGTGGCTGCAGACAGGATCTTATCATGTATCTCTGTATATAGAGAGCTCCCCCTAGTGGTGGCTGCAGACAGGATCTTATCATGTATCTCTGTATACAGGGAGCTCCCCCTAGTGGTGGCTGCAGACAGGATCTTATCATGTATCTCTGTATACAGGGAGCTCCCCCTAGTGGTGGCCGCAGACAGGATCTTATCAAGTATCTCTATATACAGGGAGCTCCGCCTAGTGGTGGCTGCAGACAGGATCTTATCATGTATCTCTGTATACAGGGAGCTCCCCCTAGTGGTGGCTGCAGACAGGATCTTATCATGTATCTCTGTATACAGGGAGCTCCCCCTAGTGGTGGCCGCAGACAGGATCTTATCAAGTATCTCTATATACAGGGAGCTCCGCCTAGTGGTGGCTGCAGACAGGATCTTATCATGTATCTCTGTATACAGGGAGCTCCCCCTAGTGGTGGCCGCAGACAGGATCTTATCAAGTATCTCTATATACAGGGAGCTCCGCCTAGTGGTGGCTGCAGACATGATCTTATCATATATCTCTGTATACAGGGAGCTCCCCCTAGTGGTGGCTGTAGGCAGGATCTTATCATGTATCTCTGTATACAGGGAGCTCCCTCTAGTGGTGGCTGCAGACAGGAGCTTATCATGTATCTCTGTATACAGGGAGCTCCCCCTAGTGGTGGCTGCAGACAGGATCTTATCATGTATCTCTGTATACAGGGAGCTCACCCTAGTGGTGACTGCAGACAGGATCTTATCATGTATCTCTGTATACACGGAGCTCCCCCTAGTGGTGGCTGCAGACAGGATCTTATCATGTATCTCTGTATACAGGGAGCTCCCCCTAGTGGTGGCTGCAGACAGGATCTTATCATGTATCTCTGTATACAGGGGGCTCCCCCTAGTGGTGGTTGCAGACAGGATCTTATCATGTATCTCTGTATACAGGGAGCTGCCTCTAGTGGTGGCTGCAGACAGGATCTTATCATGTGTCTCTGTATACAGGGAGCTCCCTCTAGTGGTGGCGG
Source organism: Anomaloglossus baeobatrachus (assembly GCF_048569485.1). Taxonomy (NCBI): domain Eukaryota; kingdom Metazoa; phylum Chordata; class Amphibia; order Anura; family Aromobatidae; genus Anomaloglossus; species Anomaloglossus baeobatrachus. The sequence goes on from NC_134356.1 coordinate 700,930,579, forward strand.
CAGACAGGATCTTATCATGTATCTCTGTATACAGGGAGTTCCCTCTAGTGGTGGCCGCAGACAGGATCTTATGTGTCTCTGTATACAGGGAGCTCCCCCTAGTGGTGGCTGCAGACAGGATCTTATCATGTATCTCTGTATACAGGGAGCTTCCCCTAGTGGTGGCTGCAGACAGGATCTTATCATGTATCTCTGTATACAGGGAGCTCCCCCTAGTGGTGGCTGCAGACAGGATCTTATCATGTATCTCTGTATACAGGGAGCTCCCCCTAGTGGTGGCTGCAGACAGGATCTTATCATGTGTCTCTGTATACAGGGAGCTCCCCCTAGTGGTGGCTGTAGGCAGGATCTTATCATGTATCTCTGTATACAGGGAGCTCCCTCTAGTGGTGGCTGCAGACAGGAGCTTATCATGTATCTCTGTATACAGGGAGCTCCCCCTAGTGGTGGCTGCAGACAGGATCTTATCATGTATCTCTGTATACAGGGGGCTCCCCCTAGTGGTGGCTGCAGACAGGATCTTATCATGTATCTCTGTATACAGGGAGCTCCCCCTAGTGGTGGCTGCAGACAGGATCTTATCATGTATCTCTGTATACAGGGAGCTCCCCCTAGTGGTGGCTGCAGACAGGATCTTATCATGTATCTCTGTATACAGGGAGCTCCCCCTAGTGGTGGCCGCAGACAGGATCTTATCAAGTATCTCTATATACAGGGAGCTCCGCCTAGTGGTGGCTGCAGACAGGATCTTATCATGTATCTCTGTATACAGGGAGCTCCCCCTAGTGGTGGCTGCAGACAGGATCTTATCATGTATCTCTGTATACAGGGAGCTCCCCCTAGTGGTGGCCGCAGACAGGATCTTATCAAGTATCTCTATATACAGGGAGCTCCGCCTAGTGGTGGCTGCAGACAGGATCTTATCATGTATCTCTGTATACAGGGAGCTCCCCCTAGTGGTGGCCGCAGACAGGATCTTATCAAGTATCTCTATATACAGGGAGCTCCGCCTAGTGGTGGCTGCAGACATGATCTTATCATATATCTCTGTATACAGGGAGCTCCCCCTAGTGGTGGCTGTAGGCAGGATCTTATCATGTATCTCTGTATACAGGGAGCTCCCTCTAGTGGTGGCTGCAGACAGGAGCTTATCATGTATCTCTGTATACAGGGAGCTCCCCCTAGTGGTGGCTGCAGACAGGATCTTATCATGTATCTCTGTATACAGGGAGCTCACCCTAGTGGTGACTGCAGACAGGATCTTATCATGTATCTCTGTATACAGGGAGCTCCCCCTAGTGGTGGCTGCAGACAGGATTTTATCATGTGTCTCTGTATACAGGGAGCTCCCTCTAGTGGTGGCTGCAGACAGGATCTTATCATGTATCTCTGTATACAGGGAGCTCCCCCTAGTGGTGGCTGCAGACAGTATCTTATCATGTATCCTTGTATACAGGGAGCTTCCCCTAGTGGTGGCTGCAGACAGAATCTTATCATATATTTCTGTATACAGGGAGCTCCCTCTAGTGGTGGCTGCAGACAGGGTCTTATCATGTATCTCTGTATACAGGGAGCTCCCCCTAGTGGTGACTGCAGACAGGACCTTATCATGTATCTCTGTATACAGGCAGCTCCCCCTAGTGGTGACTGCAGACAGGACCTTATCATGTATCTCTGTATACAGGGAGCTCCCCCTAGTGGTGGCGGCAGACAGGATCTTATCATGTATCTCTGTATACAGGGGGCTCCCCCTAGTGGTGGCTGCAGACAGGATCTTATCATGTATCTCTGTATACAGGGAGCTCCCCCTAGTGGTGACTGCAGACAGGATCTTATCATGTATCTCTGTATACACGGAGCTCCCCCTAGTGCTGGCTGCAGACAGGACCTTATCATGTATCTCTGTATACACGGAGCTCCCCCTAGTGGTGGCTGCAGACAGGATCTTATCATGTATCTCTGTATACAGGGAGCTCCCCCTAGTGGTGGCTGCAGACAGGATCTTATCATGTATCTCTGTATACAGGGGGCTCCCCCTAGTGGTGGCTGCAGACAGGATCTTATCATGTATCTCTGTATACAGGGAGCTCCCTCTAGTGGTGGCTGCAGACAGGATCTTATCATGTGTCTCTGTATACAGGGAGCTCCCTCTAGTGGTGGCGGCAGACAGGATCTTATCATGTATCTCTGTATACAGGGAGCTCCCCCTAGTGGTGACTGCAGACAGGATCTTATCATGTATCTCTGTATACAGGGGGCTCCCCCTAGTGGTGGCTGCAGACAGGATCTTATCATGTATCTCTGTATACAGGGAGCTCCCCCTAGTGGTGACTGCAGACAGGATCTTATCATGTATCTCTGTATACAGGGAGCTCCCCCTAGTGGTGGCCGCAGACAGGATCTTATCATGTATCTCTGTATACAGGGAGATTCCTCTAGTGGTGGCTGCAGACAGGATCTTATCATGTATCTCTGTATACAGGGAGCTCCCCCTAGTGGTGGCCGCAGACAGGATCTTATCAAGTATCTCTATATACAGGGAGCTCCGCCTAGTGGTGGCTGCAGACAGGATCTTATCATGTATCTCTGTATACAGGGAGCTCGCTCTAGTGGTGACTGCAGACAGGATCTTATCATGTGTCTCTGTATACAGGGAGCTCCCTCTAGTGGTGGCTGCAGACAGGATCTTATCATGTATCTCTGTATACAGGGAGCTCCCTCTAGTGGTGACTGCAGACAGGATCTTATCATGTGTCTCTGTATACAGGGAGCTCCCCCTAGTGGTGGCTGCAGACATGATCTTATCATGTATCTCTGTATACAGAGAGCTCCCCCTAGTGGTGGCTATAGGCAGGATCTTATCATGTATCTCTGTATACAGGGAGCTCCCTCTAGTTGTGGCTGCAGACAGGAGCTTATCATGTATCTCTGTATACAGGGAGCTTCCCCTAGTGGTGGCTGCAGACAGGATCTTATCATGTATCTCTGTATACAGGGAGCTCACCCTAGTGGTGACTGCAGACAGGATCTTATCATGTATCTCTGTATACAGGGAGCTCCCTCTAGTGGTGGCTGCAGACAGGATCTTATCATGTATCTCTGTATACAGGGAGCTCCCCCTAGTGGTGGCTGCAGACAGTATCTTATCATGTATCCTTGTATACAGGGAGCTTCCCCTAGTGGTGGCTGCAGACAGAATCTTATCATATATCTCTGTATACAGGGAGCTCCCTCTAGTGGTGGCTGCAGACAGGGTCTTATCATGTATCTCTGTATACAGGGAGCTCCCCTTAGTGGTGACTGCAGACAGGACCTTATCATGTATCTCTGTATACAGGGAGCTCCCCCTAGTGGTGACTGCAGACAGGACCTTATCATGTATCTCTGTATACAGGGAGCTCCCCCTAGTGGTGGCTGCAGACAGGATCTTATCATGTATCTCTGTATACAGGGAGCTCCTCCTAGTGGTGACTGCAGACAGGATCTTATCATGTATCTCTGTATACAGGGAGCTCCCCCTAGTGGTGGCTGCAGACAGGATCTTATCATGTGTCTCTGTATACAGGGAGCTCCCACTAGTGGTGGCTGCAGACAGGATCTTATCATGTGTCTCTGTATACAGGGAGCTCCCCCTAGTGGTAGCTGCAGACAGTATCTTATCATGTATCTCTCTATACAGGGAGCTCCCCCTAGTGGTGGCTGCAGACAGGATCTTATCATGTATCTCTGTATACAGGGAGCTCCCCCTAGTGGTGGCTGCAGACAGGATCTTATCATGTATCTCTGTATACAGGGAGCTCCCCCTAGTGGTGACTACAGACAGGATCTTATCATGTATCTCTGTATACAGGGAGTTCCCTCTAGTGGTGGCCGCAGACAGGATCTTATGTATCTCTGTATACAGGGAGCTCCCCCTAGTGGTGGCTGCAGACAGGTTCTTATCATTTATCTCTGTATACAGGGAGCTCCCCCTAGTGGTGGCTGCAGACAGGATCTTATCATGTATCTCTGTATACAGGGAGCTCCCCCTAGTGGTGGCTGCAGACAGGATCTTATCATGTATCTCTGTATACAGGGAGCTCCCCCTAGTGGTGGCTGCAGACAGGATCTTATCATGTGTCTCTGTATACAGGGAGCTCCCCCTAGTGGTGGCTGCAGACAGGATCTTATCATGTGTCTCTGTATACAGGGAGCTCCCCCTAGTGGTAGCTGCAGACAGTATCTTATCATGTATCTCTCTATACAGGGAGCTCCCCCTAGTGGTGGCTGCAGACAGGATCTTATCATGTATCTCTGTATACAGGGAGCTCCCCCTAGTGGTGACTACAGACAGGATCTTATCATGTGTCTCTGTATACAGGGAGCTCCCCCTAGTGGTAGCTGCAGACAGTATCTTATCATGTATCTCTCTATACAGGGAGCTCCCCCCAGTGGTGGCTGCAGACAGGATCTTATCATGTATCTCTGTATACAGGGAGCTCCCCCTAGTGGTGACTACAGACAGGATCTTATCATGTATCTCTGTATACAGGGAGTTCCCTCTAGTGGTGGCCGCAGACAGGATCTTATGTATCTCTGTATACAGGGAGCTCCCCCTAGTGGTGGCTGCAGACAGGTTCTTATCATTTATCTCTGTATACAGGGAGCTCCCCCTAGTGGTGGCTGCAGACAGGATCTTATCATGTATCTCTGTATACAGGGAGCTCCCCCTAGTGGTGGCTGCAGACAGGATCTTATCATGTGTCTCTGTATACAGGGAGCTCCCCCTAGTGGTGGCTGCAGACAGGATCTTATCATGTGTCTCTGTATACAGGGAGCTCCCCCTAGTGGTAGCTGCAGACAGTATCTTATCATGTATCTCTCTATACAGGGAGCTCCCCCTAGTGGTGGCTGCAGACAGGATCTTATCATGTATCTCTGTATACAGGGAGCTCCCCCTAGTGGTGACTACAGACAGGATCTTATCATGTATCTCTGTATACAGGGAGTTCCCTTTAGTAATGGCTGCAGACAGGATCTTATGTATCTCTGTATACAGGGAGCTCCCTCTAGTGGTTGCTGTATGCAGGATCTTATCATTTATCTCTGTATACAGGGAGTTCCCTCTAGTGGTGGCCGCAGACAGGATCTTATGTATCTCTGTATACAGGGAGCTTCCCCTAGTGGTGGCTGCAGACAGGATCTTATCATGTGTCTCTGTATACAGGGAGCTCCCTCTAGTGGTGACTGGAGACAGGATCTTATCAAGTATCTCTGTATACAGGGAGCTCCCCCTAGTGGTGACTGCAGACAGGATCTTATCATGTATCTCTGTATACAGGGAGCTCCCCCTAGTGGTGGCTGCAGACAGGATCTTATCATGTATCTCTGTATACAGGGAGCTCCCCCTAGTGGTGGCTGCAGACAGGATCTTATCATGTATCTCTGTATACAGTTGGCTCCCCCTAGTGGTGGCTGCAGACAGGATCTTATCATGTATCTCTGTATACAGGGAGCTCCCTCTAGTGGTGGCTGCAGACAGGATCTTATCATGTGTCTCTGTATACAGGGAGCTCCCTCTAGTGGTGGCGGCAGACAGGATCTTATCATGTATCTCTGTATACAGGGAGCTCCCCCTAGTGGTGACTGCAGACAGGATCTTATCATGTATCTCTGTATACAGGGGGCTCCCCCTAGTGGTGGCTGCAGACAGGATCTTATCATGTATCTCTGTATACAGGGAGCTCCCCCTAGTGGTGGCTGCAGACAGGATCTTATCATGTATCTCTGTATACAGGGAGCGCCCCCTAGTGGTGGCTGCAGACAGGATCTTATCATGTATCTCTGTATACAGGGAGCTCCCCCTAGTGGTGGCCGCAGACAGGATCTTATCAAGTATCTCTATATACAGGGAGCTCCGCCTAGTGGTGGCTGCAGACAGGATCTTATCATGTATCTCTGTATACAGGGAGCTCCCTCTAGTGGTGACTGCAGACAGGATCTTATCATGTGTCTCTGTATACAGGGGACTCCCCCTAGTGGTGGCTGCAGACAGGTTCTTATCATGTATCTCTGTATACAGAGGGCTCCCCCTACTGGTGGCTGCAGACAGGATCTTATCATGTATCTCTGTATACAGGGAGCTCCCCCTAGTGGTGGCTGCAGACAGGAGCTTATCATGTATCTCTGTATACAGGGAGCTCCCCCTAGTGGTGGCTGCAGACAGGATCTTATCATGTATCTCTGTATACAGGGAGCTCCCCCTAGTGGTGGCTTCAGACAGGATCTTATCATATATCTCTGTATACTGGGAGCTCCCCCTAGTGGTGAATGCAGACAGGATCTTATCATGTATCTCTGTATACAGGGAGCCGCCCCTAGTAGTGGCTGCAGACAGGATCTTATCATGTATCTCTGTATACAGGGAGCTCCCCCTAATGGTGGCTGCAGACAGTATCTTATCATGTATCTTTGTATACAGGGAGCTCCCTCTAGTGGTGGCTGCAGACAGGATCTTATATATCTCTGTATACAGGGAGCTCCCCCTAGTGGTGACTACAGACAGGATCTTATCATGTATCTCTGTATACAGGGAGCTCCCCCTAGTGGTAGCTGCAGACAGGATCTTATCATGTATCTCTGTATACAGGGAGCTCCCTCTAGTGGTTGCTGCAGACAGGATCTTATCATGTATCTCTGTATACAGGGAGCTCCCCCTAGTGGTGGCTGCAGACAGGATCTTATATATCTCTGTATACAGGGAGCTCCCCCTAGTGGTGGCTGCAGACAGGATCTTATCATGTATCTCTGTATACAGGGAGCTCCCCCTAGTGGTGACTGCAGACAGGATCTTATCATGTGTCTCTGTATACAGGGAGCTCCCCCTAGTGGTGACTGCAGACAGGATCTTATCAAGTATCTCTGTATACAGGGAGCTCCCCCTAGTGGTGGCTGTAGACAGGATCTTATCATGTATCTCTGTATACAGGGAGCTTCCCCTAGTGGTGGCTGCAGACAGTATCTTATCATGTATCTCTGTATACAGGGAGCTCCCCCTAGTGGTGACTGCAGACAGGATCTTATCATGTATCTCTGTATACAGGGAGCCGCCCCTAGTAGTGGCTGCAGACAGGATCTTATCATGTATCTCTGTATACAGGGAGCCGCCCCTAGTAGTGGCTGCAGACAGTATCTTATCATGTATCTTTGTATACAGGGAGCTCCCTCTAGTGGTGGCTGCAGACAGGATCTTATATATCTCTGTATACAGGGAGCTCCCCCTAGTGGTGACTACAGACAGGATCTTATCATGTATCGCTGTATACAGGGAGCTCCCCCTAGTGGTGGCTGCAGACAGGATCTTATCATGTATCGCTGTATACAGGGAGCTCCCCCTAGTGGTGGCTGCAGACAGGATCTTATCATGTATCTCTGTATACAGGGAGCTCCCCCTAGTGGTAGCTGCAGACAGGATCTTATCATGTATCTCTGTATACAGGGAGCTCTCTCTAGTGGTTGTGCAGACAGGATCTTATCATGTATCTCTGTATATAGGGAGCTCCCTCTAGTTGTGGCTGCAGACAGGATCTTATCATGTATCTCTGTATACAGGGAGCTCCCCCTAGTGGTGGGTGCAGACAGGATCTTATCATGTATCTCTATATACAGGGAGCTCCCCCTAGTGGTGACTGCAGACAGGATCTTATCATGTATCTCTGTATACAGGGAGCTCCCCCTAGTGGTGACTGCAGACAGGATCTTATCATGTGTCTCTGTATACAGGGAGCTCCCCCTAGTGGTGGCTGCAGACAGTATCTTATCATGTATCCTTGTATACAGGGAGCTTCCCCTAGTGGTGGCTGCAGACAGAATCTTATCATATATCTCTGTATACAGGGAGCTCCCTCTAGTGGTGGCTGCAGACAGGGTCTTATCATGTATCTCTGTATACAGGGAGCTCCCCCTAGTGGTGGCGGCAGACAGGATCTTATCATGTATCTCTGTATACAGGGAGCTCCCCCTAGTGGTGACTGCAGACAGGATCTTATCATGTATCTCTGTATACAGGGGGCTCCCCCTAGTGGTGGCTGCAGACAGGATCTTATCATGTATCTCTGTTTACAGGGAGCTCCCCCTAGTGGTGACTGCAGACAGGATCTTATCATGTATCTCTGTATACAGGGAGCTCCCCCTAGTGGTGGCTGCAGACAGGATCTTATCATGTATCTCTGTATACAGGGAGCTCCCCCTAGTGGTGGCTGCAGACAGGATCTTATCATGTATCTCTGTATACAGGGAGCTCCCCCTAGTGGTGGCCGCAGACAGGATCTTATCAAGTATCTCTGTATACAGGGAGCTCCGCCTAGTGGTGGCTGCAGACAGGATCTTATCATGTATCTCTGTATACAGGGAGCTCCCCCTAGTGGTGACTGCAGACAGGATCTTATCATGTATCTCTATACAGGGAGCTCCCCCTAGTGGTGGCTGCAGACAGGATCTTATCATGTATCTCTGTATACAGGGAGCTCCCTCTAGTGGTGACTGCAGACAGGATCTTATCATGTGTCTCTGTATACAGGGAGCTCCCTCTAGTGGTGGCTGCAGACAGGATCTTATCATGTGTCTCTGTATACAGGGGGCTCCCCCTAGTGGTGGCTGCAGACAGGTTCTTATCATGTATCTCTGTATACAGGGGGCTCCCCCTAGTGGTGGCTGCAGACAGGGTCTTATCATGTATCTATGTATACAGGGAGCTCTCCCTAGTGGTGACTGCAGACAGGATCTTATCATGTATCTCTGTATACAGGGAGCTCCCCCCTAGTGGTGGCTGCAGACATGATCTTATCATGTATCTCTGTATACAGGGAGCTCCCCCTAGTGGTGGCTGTAGGCAGGATCTTATCATGTATCTATGTATACAGGGAGCTCCCTCTAGTGGTGGCTGCAGACAGGAGCTTATCATGTATCTCTGTATACAGGGAGCTCCCCCTAGTGGTGGCTGCAGACAGGATCTTATCATGTATCTCTGTATACAGGGAGCTCCCCCTAGTGGTGGCCGCAGACAGGATCTTATCATGTATCTCTGTATACAGGGAGCTCCTCCTAGTGGTGGTTGCAGACAGGATCTTACCATGTATCTCTGTATACAGGGAGCTCCCCCTAGTGGAGACTGCAGACAGGATCTTATCATGTATCTCTGTATACAGGGAGCTCCCCCTAGTGGAGACTGCAGACAGGATCTTATCATGTATCTCTGTATACAGGGAGCTCCCCCTAGTGGTGGCTGCAGACAGGATCTTATCATGTATCTCTGTATACAGGGAGCTCCCCCTAGTGGAGACTGCAGACAGGATCTTATCATGTATCTCTGTATACAGGGAGCTCCCCCTAGTGGTGGCTGCAGACAGGATCTTATCATGTATCTCTGTATACAGGGAGCTCCTCCTAGTGGTGGTTGCAGACAGGATCTTACCATGTATCTCTGTATACAGGGAGCTCACCCTAGTGGTGACTGCAGACAGGATCTTATCATGTATCTCTGTATACAGGGAGCTCCCCCTAGTGGTGGCTGCAGACAGGATTTTATCATGTGTCTCTATATACAGGGAGCTCCCTCTAGTGGTGGCTGCAGACAGGATCTTATCATGTCTCTGTATACAGGGAGCTACCCCTAGTGGTGGCTGCAGACAGGCTCTTATCATGTATCTATGTATACAGGGAGCTCCCCCTAGTGGTGACTGCAGACAGGATCTTATCATGTATCTCTGTATACAGGGAGCTCCACCCTAGTGGTGGCTGCAGACATGATCTTATCATGTATCTCTGTATACAGGGAGCTCCCCCTAGTGGTGGCTGTAGGCAGGATCTTATCATGTATCTTTGTATACAGGGAGCTCCCTCTAGTGGTGGCTGCAGACAGGAGCTTATCATGTATCTCTGTATACAGGGAGCTCCCCCTAGTGGTGGCTGCAGACAGGATCTTATCATGTATCTCTGTATACAGGGAGCTCCCCCTAGTGGTGGCTGCAGACAGGATCTTATCATGTATCTCTGTATACAGGGAGCTCCCCCTAGTGGTGGCTGCAGACAGGATCTTATCATGTATCTCTGTATACAGGGAGCTCCCCCTAGTGGTGGCTGCAGACAGTATCTTATCATGTATCCTTGTATACAGGGAGCTTCCCCTAGTGGTGGCTGCAGACAGAATCTTATCATATATCTCTGTATACAGGGAGCTCCCCCTAGTGGTGGCTGCAGACAGGCTCTTATCATGTATCTATGTATACAGGGAGCTCCCCCTAGTGGTGGCTGCAGACATAATCTTATCATGTATCTCTGTATACAGGGAGCTCCCCCTAGTGGTGACTGCAGACAGGATCTTATCATGTATCTCTGTATACAAAGAGCTCCCCCTAGTGGTGGCTGCAGACAGGATCTTATCATGTATCTCTGTATACAGGGAGCTCCTCCTAGTGGTGTCTGCAGACAGAATCTTATCATGTATCTCTGTATACAGGGAGCTCACCCTAGTGGTGACTGCAGACAGGATTTTATCATGTGTCTCTATATACAGGGAGCTCCCTCTAGTGGTGGCTGCAGACAGGATCTTATCATGTATCTCTGTATACAGGGAGCTCCCCCTAGTGGTGGCTGCAGACAGTATCTTATCATGTATCCTTGTATACAGGGAGCTCCCCCTAGTGGTGGCTGCAGACAGGATCTTATCATGTATCTCTGTATACAGGGAGCTTCCCCAAGTGGTGGCTGCAGACAGGATCTTATCATATATCTCTGTATACAGGGAGCTCCCCCTAGTGGTGGCTGCAGACAGGATCTTATCATGTATCTCTGTATACAGGGAGCTCCCCCTAGTGGTGGGTGCAGACAGGATCTTATCCTGTATCTCTATATACAGGGAGCTCCCCTAGTGGTGGCTGCAGACAGGATCTTATCATGTATCTCTGTATACATGGAGCTTCCCCCTAGTGGTGGCTGCAGACAGGATCTTATCATGTATCTTTGTATACAGGGAGCTCCCCCTAGTGGTGGCTTCAGACAGGATCTTATCATATATCTCTGTATACTGGGAGCTCCCCCTAGTGGTGAATGCAGACAGGATCTTATCATGTATCTCTGTATACAGGGAGCCGCCCCTAGTAGTGGCTGCAGACAGGATCTTATCATGTATCTCTGTATACAGGGAGCTCCCCCTAATGGTGGCTGCAGACAGTATCTTATCATGTATCTTTGTATACAGGGAGCTCCCTCTAGTGGTGGCTGCAGACAGGATCTTATATATCTCTGTATACAGGGAGCTCCCCCTAGTGGTGACTACAGACAGGATCTTATCATGTATCTCTGTATACAGGGAGCTCCCCCTAGTGGTAGCTGCAGACAGGATCTTATCATGTATCTCTGTATACAGGGAGCTCCCTCTAGTGGTTGCTGCAGACAGGATCTTATCATGTATCTCTGTATACAGGGAGCTCCCCCTAGTGGTGGCTGCAGACAGGATCTTATATATCTCTGTATACAGGGAGCTCCCCCTAGTGGTGGCTGCAGACAGGATCTTATCATGTATCTCTGTATACAGGGAGCTCCCCCTAGTGGTGACTGCAGACAGGATCTTATCATGTGTCTCTGTATACAGGGAGCTCCCCCTAGTGGTGACTGCAGACAGGATCTTATCAAGTATCTCTGTATACAGGGAGCTCCCCCTAGTGGTGGCTGTAGACAGGATCTTATCATGTATCTCTGTATACAGGGAGCTTCCCCTAGTGGTGGCTGCAGACAGTATCTTATCATGTATCTCTGTATACAGGGAGCTCCCCCTAGTGGTGACTGCAGACAGGATCTTATCATGTATCTCTGTATACAGGGAGCCGCCCCTAGTAGTGGCTGCAGACAGGATCTTATCATGTATCTCTGTATACAGGGAGCCGCCCCTAGTAGTGGCTGCAGACAGTATCTTATCATGTATCTTTGTATACAGGGAGCTCCCTCTAGTGGTGGCTGCAGACAGGATCTTATATATCTCTGTATACAGGGAGCTCCCCCTAGTGGTGACTACAGACAGGATCTTATCATGTATCGCTGTATACAGGGAGCTCCCCCTAGTGGTGGCTGCAGACAGGATCTTATCATGTATCGCTGTATACAGGGAGCTCCCCCTAGTGGTGGCTGCAGACAGGATCTTATCATGTATCTCTGTATACAGGGAGCTCCCCCTAGTGGTAGCTGCAGACAGGATCTTATCATGTATCTCTGTATACAGGGAGCTCTCTCTAGTGGTTGTGCAGACAGGATCTTATCATGTATCTCTGTATATAGGGAGCTCCCTCTAGTTGTGGCTGCAGACAGGATCTTATCATGTATCTCTGTATACAGGGAGCTCCCCCTAGTGGTGGGTGCAGACAGGATCTTATCATGTATCTCTATATACAGGGAGCTCCCCCTAGTGGTGACTGCAGACAGGATCTTATCATGTATCTCTGTATACAGGGAGCTCCCCCTAGTGGTGACTGCAGACAGGATCTTATCATGTGTCTCTGTATACAGGGAGCTCCCCCTAGTGGTGACTGCAGACAGGATCTTATCATGTATCGCTGTATACAGGGAGCTGCCCCTAGTAGTGGCTGCAGACAGGATCTTATCATGTATCTCTGTATACAGGGATCTCCCCCTAATGGTGGCTGCAGACAATATCTTATCATGTATCTCTGTATACAGGAAGCTCCCCCTATTGGTGTCTGCAGACAGGATCTTATCATGTATCTCTGTATACAGGGAGCTCCCCCTAGTGGTGACTGCAGACAGGATCTTATCATGTATCTCTGTATACAGGGAGCTCCCCCTAGTGGTGACTGCAGACAGGATCTTATCATGTATCGCTGTATACAGGGAGCTGCCCCTAGTGGTGGCTGCAGACAGGATCTTATCATGTATCTCTGTATACAGGGAGCTCCGCCTAATGGTGGCTGCAGACAGTATCTTATCATGTATCTCTGTATACAGGGAGCTCCCTCTAGTGGTGGCTGCAGACAGGATCTTATATATCTCTGTATACAGGGAGCTCCCCCTAGTGGTGACTGCAGACAGGATCTTATCATGTATCGCTGTATACAGGGAGCTCCCCCTAGTGGTGGCTGCAGACAGGATCTTATCATGTATCTCTGTATACAGGGAGCTCCCCCTAGTGGTGGCTGCAGACAGGATCTTATCATGTATCTCTGTATACAGGGAGCTCCCTCTAGTGGTTGCTGCAGACAGGATCTTATCATGTATCTCTGTATATAGGGAGCTCCCCCTAGTGGTGTCTGCAGACAGGATCTTATCATGTGTCTCTGTATACAGGGAACTCCCCCTAGTGGTGACTGCAGACAGGATCTTATCATGTGTCTCTGTATACAGGGAGCTTCCCCTAGTGGTGGCTGCAGACAGTATCTTATCATGTATCTCTGTATACAGGGAGCTCCCCCTAGTGGTGGCTGCAGACAGGATCTTATATTTTATCTCTATATACAGAAAGCTCCCTCTAGTGGTGGCTGCAGACAGGATCTTATCATGTATCTCTGTATACAGGGAGCTCCCCCTAGTGGTGACTGCAGACAGGATCTTATATATCTCTGTATACAGGGAGCTCCCCCTAGTGGTGGCTGCAGGCAGGATCTTATCATGTATCTCTGTATACAGGGAGCTCCCCCTAGTGGTGACTGCAGACAGGATCTTATATATCTCTGTATACAGGGAGCTCCCCCTAGTGGTGGCTGCAGACAGGATCTTATATATCTCTGTATACAGGGAGTTCCCCCTAGTGGTGGCTACAGACAGAATCTTATCATGTATCTCTGTATACAGGGGGCTCCCCCTAGTGGTGACTGCAGACAGGATCCTATCATGTATCTCTGTATACAGGGAGCTCTCCCTAGTGGTGACTGCAGATAGGATCTTATCATGTATCTCTGTATACAGGGAGCTCCCCCCAGTGGTGGCTGCAGACAGGATCTTATATATCTCTGTATACAGGGAGCTCCCCCTAGTGGTGGCTGCAGGCAGGATCTTATCATGTATCTCTGTATACAGGGAGCTTCCCCTAGTGGTGGCTGCAGACAGTATCTTATATATCTCTGTATACAGGGGGCTTCCCCTAGTGGTGGCCGCAGACAGGATCTTATCATGTATCTCTGTATACAGGGATCTCCCCCTAGTGGTGGCTGCAGGCAGGATCCTATCATGTATCTCTGTATACAGGGAGCTCCCCCTAGTGGTGACTGCAGACAGGATCTTATCATGTATCTCTGTATACAGGGAGCTCCCCCTAGTGGTGACTGCAGACAGGATCTTATCATGTATCTCTATATACAGGGGGCTCCCCCTAGTGGTGGCTGCAGACAGTATCTTATCATGTATCTCTGTATACAGGGAGCTCCCCCTAGTGGTGGCTGCAGACAGGATCTTATCATTTATCTCTATATACAGAAAGCTCCCTCTAGTGGTGGCTGCAGGCAGGATCTTATCATGTATCTCTGTATACAGGGAATTCCCCCTAGTGGTGGCTGCAGACAGGATCTTATCTTGTATCTCTGTATACAGGGAGCTCCCCCTAGTGGTGGCTGCAGACAGGATCTTATATATATCTGTATACAGGGAGTTCCCCTTAGTGGTGGTTGCAGACAGAATCTTATTATGTATCTCTGTATACAGGGAGCTCCCCTTAGTGGTGGTTGCAGACAGGATCTTCTCCTGTGTCTCTGTATACAGAGAGCTCCCCCTAGTGTTGGCTGCAGACAAAATCTTATCATGTATCTCTGTATACAGGGAGCTCCCCCTAGTGGTGGCTGCAGACAGGATCTTATCATGTATCTCTGTATACAGGGAGCTCCCCCTAGTGGTGACTGCAGACAGGATCTTATCATGTATCGCTGTATACAGGGAGCTGCCCCTAGTAGTGGCTGCAGACAGGATCTTATCATGTATCTCTGTATACAGGGAGCTCCCCCTAATGGTGGCTGCAGACAGTATCTTATCATGTATCTCTGTATACAGGGAGCTCCCTCTAGTGGTGGCTGCAGACAGGATCTTATATATCTCTGTATACAGGGAGCTCCCCCTAGTGGTGACTGCAGACAAGATCCTATCATGTATCTCTGTATACAGGGAGCTCCCCCTAGTGGTGGCTGCAGACAGGATCTTATCATGTATCTCTGTATACAGGGAGCTCCCTCTAGTGGTTGCTGCAGACAGGATCTTATCATGTATCTCTGTATATAGGGAGCTCCCCCTAGTGGTGTCTGCAGACAGGATCTTATCATGTGTCTCTGTATACAGGGAGCTCCCCCTAGTGGTGACTGCAGACAGGATCTTATCATGTGTCTCTGTATACAGGGAGCTCCCCCTAGTGGTGGCTGCAGACAGGATCTTATCATGTATCTCTGTATACAGGGAGCTCCCCCTAGTGGTGGCTGCAGACAGGATCTTATCATGTATCTCTGTATACAGGGAGCTTCCCCTAGTGGTGGCTGCAGACAGTATCTTATCATGTATCTCTGTATACAGGGAGCTCCCCCTAGTGGTGGCTGCAGACAGGATCTTATATTTTATCTCTATATACAGAAAGCTCCCTCTAGTGGTGGCTGCAGACAGGATCTTATCATGTATCTCTGTATACAGGGAGCTCCCCCCAGTGGTGGCTGCAGACAGGATCTTATATATCTCTGTATACAGGGAGCTCCCCCTAGTGGTGGCTGCAGGCAGGATCTTATCATGTATCTCTGTATACAGGGAGCTTCCCCTAGTGGTGGCTGCAGACAGTATCTTATCATGTATCTCTTTATACAGGGAGCTCCCCCTAGTGGTGGCTGCAGACAGGTTCTTATCATGTATCTCTGTATACAGGGAGCTCCCCCTAGTGGTGGCTGTAGACAGGATCTTATCATGTATCTCTGTATACAGGGAGCTCCCCCTAGTGTTGACTGCAGACAGGATCTTATCATGTATCTCTATATACAGGGAGCTTCCCCTAGTGGTGGCTGCAGACAGTATCTTATCATGTATCTCTGTATACAGCGAGCTCCCCCTAGTGGTGGCTGCAGACAGGATCTTATATATATCTGTATACAGGGAGTTCCCCTTAGTGGTGGTTGCAGACAGAATCTTATCATGTATCTCTGTATACAGGGAGCTCCCCCTATTGGTGTCTGCAGACAGGATCTTCTCCTGTGTCTCTGTATACAGAGAGCTCCCCCTAGTGGTGGCTGCAGACAAAATCTTATCATGTATCTCTGTATACAGGGAGCTCCCCCTAGCGGTGACTGCAGACAGGATCTTATCATGTATCTCTGTATACAGGGAGCTCCCCCTAGTGGTGGCTGCAGACAGGATCTTATCATGTATCTCTGTATACAGGGAGCTCCCTCTAGTGGTGACTGCAGACAGGATCTTATTATGTATCTCTGTATACAGGGAGCTCCCCCTAGTGGCAGTCACCTTGTTGTGTTTGCAGCTCTAAATAACAGAATGTTGTTGCCTCTCATAATATTTTAAGGAATTGTCACAGAATTTTGAGACTGATATGGGGCCAAATTCTGCTGACATTACTGAGGTCTTCAGGATTTCCCGTCTCGAGCTGTATACTATGTGTAATCCTCAGTGTCTGTATTATTCTGTATATATACACTGCACAGTACCACTTCTCCTGTCCTGTATACTGGGTGTAATCCTCAGTATCTGTATTATTCTGTATATATACACTGCACAGTACCACTTCTCCTGTCCTATATACTGGGTGTAATCCACAGTATATGTATTATTCTGTATATATACACTGCACAGCTCCACTTCTCCTGTCCTGTATACTGGGTGTAATCTTCAGTATCTGTATTATTCTGTATATATACACTGCACAGTACCACTTCTCCTGTCCTGTATACTGGGTGTAATCCTCAGTATCTGTATTATTCTGTATATATACACTGCACAGCACCACTTCTCCTGTCCTGTATACGGGGTGTAATCCTCAGTACCTGTATTATTCTGTATATATACACTGCACAGCTCCACTTCTCCTGTCCTGTATACTGGGTGTAATCTTCAGTATCTGTATTATTCTCTGTATATATACACTGCACAGTACCACTTCTCCTGTCCTGTATACTGGGTGTAATCCTCAGTATCTGTATTATTCTGTATATATATACACTGCACAGTACCACTTCTCCTGTCCTGTATACTATGTGTAATCCTCAGTATCTGTATTATTCTGTATATATACACTGCACAGTACCACTTCTCCTGTCCTGTATACTGGGTGTAATCCTCAGTATCTGTATTATTCTGTATATACACACTGCACAGTACCACTTCTCCTGTCCTGTATACTGGGTGTAATCCTCAGTATCTGTATTATTCTGTATATATACACTGGACAGTACCACTTCTCCTGTCCTGTATACTGGGTGTAATCCTCAGTATCTGTATTATTCTGTATATATACACTGCACAGTACCACTTCTCCTGTCCTATATACTGGGTGTAATCCACAGTATATGTATTATTCTGTATATATACACTGCACAGCACCACTTCTCCTGTCCTGTATACGGGGTGTAATCCTCAGTACCTGTATTATTCTGTATATATACACTGCACAGCTCCACTTCTCCTGTCCTGTATACTGGGTGTAATCTTCAGTATCTGTATTATTCTCTGTATATATACACTGCACAGTACCACTTCTCCTGTCCTGTATACTGGGTGTAATCTTCAGTATCTGTATTATTCTGTGTATATATACACTGCACAGTACCACTTCTCCTGTCCTGTATACTGGGTGTAATCCTCAGTGTCTGTATTATTCTGTATATATACACTGCACAGTACCACTTCTCCTGTCCTGTATACTGGGTGTAATCCTCAGTATCTGTATTATTCTGTATATACACTGCACAGTACCACTTCTCCTGTCCTGTATACTGGGTGTAATCCTCAGTACCTGTATTATTCTGTATATATACACTGCACAGCACCACTTCTCCTGTCCTGTATACTGGGTGTAATCCTCAGTGTCTGTAT
Organism: Anomaloglossus baeobatrachus; assembly: GCF_048569485.1. Taxonomy (NCBI): domain Eukaryota; kingdom Metazoa; phylum Chordata; class Amphibia; order Anura; family Aromobatidae; genus Anomaloglossus; species Anomaloglossus baeobatrachus. The sequence continues at coordinate 700,948,627 of NC_134356.1, forward strand.
TATTCTGTATATATACACTGCACAGTACCACTTCTCCTGTCCTGTATACTGGGTGTAATCCTCAGTATCTGTATTATTCTGTATATACACTGCACAGTACCACTTCTCCTGTCCTGTATACTGGGTGTAATCCTCAGTATCTGTATTATTCTGTATATATACTCTGCACAGTACCACTTCTCCTGTCCTGTATACTGGGTGTAATCCTCAGTATCTGTATTATTCTGTATATATACTCTGCACAGTACCACTTCTCCTGTCCTGTATACTGGGTGTAATCCTCAGTACCTGTATTATTCTGTATATACACTGCACAGTACCACTCCTGTCCTGTATGCTCGGTGTAATCCTCAGTATGTGTGTATTATTCTGTATATATACACTGCACAGTACCACTTCTCCTGTCCTGTATACTGGGTGTAATCCTCAGTATCTGTATTATTCTGTATATATACTCTGCACAGTACCACTTCTCCTGTCCTGTATACTGGGTGTAATCCTCAGTATCTGTATTATTCTGTATATACACACTGCACAGTGCCACTTCTCCTGTCCTGTATACTGGGTGTAATCCTCAGTATCTGTATTATTCTGTATATATACACTGCACAGTACCACTTCTCCTGTACTGTATACTGGGTGTAATCCTCAGTATCTGTATTATTCTGTATATATACACTGCACAGTACCACTTCTCCTGTCCTGTATACTGGGTGTAATCCTCAGTATCTGTATTATTCTGTATATATACACTGCACAGTACCACTTCTCCTGTCCTGTATACTGGGTGTAATCCTCAGTATCTGTATTATTCTGTATATATACACTGCACAGTACCACTTCTCCTGTCCTATATACTGGGTGTAATCCACAGTATATGTATTATTCTGTATATATACACTGCACAGTACCACTTCTCCTGTACTGTATACTGGGTGTAATCCTCAGTATCTGTATTATTCTGTATATATACACTGCACAGTACCACTTCTCCTGTCCTGTATACTGGGTGTAATCCTCAGTGTCTGTATTATTCTGTATATATACACTGCACAGTACCACTTCTCCTGTCCTGTATACTGGGTGTAATCCTCAGTATCTGTATTATTCTGTATATATACACTGCACAGCACCACTTCTCCTGTCCTGTATACTGGGTGTAATCCTCAGTACCTGTATTATTCTGTATATATACACTGCACAGCTCCACTTCTCCTGTCCTGTATACTGGGTGTAATCCTCAGTATCTGTATTATTCTGTATATATACACTGCACAGTACCACTTCTCCTGTCCTGTATACTGGGTGTAATCCTCAGTATCTGTATTATTCTGTATATATACACTGCACAGTACCACTTCTCCTGTCCTGTATACTGGGTGTAATCCTCAGTATCTGTATTATTCTGTATATATATACACTGCACAGTACCACTTCTCCTGTCCTATATACTGGGTGTAATCCACAGTATATGTATTATTCTGTATATATACACTGCACAGCACCACTTCTCCTGTCCTGTATACTGGGTGTAATCCTCAGTACCTGTATTATTCTGTATATATACACTGCACAGCTCCACTTCTCCTGTCCTGTATACTGGGTGTAATCCTCAGTATCTGTATTATTCTGTATATATACACTGCACAGTACCACTTCTCCTGTCCTGTATACTGGGTGTAATCTTCAGTATCTGTATTATTCTGTGTAGATATACACTGCACAGTACCACTTCTCCTGTCCTGTATACAGGGTGTAATCCTCAGTACCTGTATTATTCTGTATATATACACTGCACAGCACCACTTCTCCTGTCCTGTATACTGGGTGTAATCCTCAGTGTCTGTATTATTCTGTATATATACACTGCACAGTACCACTTCTCCTGTCCTGTATACTGGGTGTAATCCTCAGTATCTGTATTATTCTGTATATATACACTGCACAGTACCACTTCTCCTGTCCTGTATACTGGGTGTAATCCTCAGTATCTGTATTATTCTGTATATATACACTGCACAGTACCACTCCTCCTGTCCTGTATACTGGGTGTAATCCTCAGTATCTGTATTATTCTGTATATATACACTGCACAGTACCACTTCTCCTGTCCTGTATACTGGGTGTAATCCTCAGTATCTGTATTATTCTGTATATATACACTGCACAGTACCACTTCTCCTGTCCTGTATACTGGGTGTAATCCTCAGTATCTGTATTATTCTGTATATATACACTGCACAGTACCACTTCTCCAGTCCTGTATACTGGGTGTATTCCTCAGTATCTGTATTATTCTGTATATATACACTGCACAGTGCCACTTCTCCTGTCCTGTATACTGGGTGTAATCCTCAGTATCTGTATTATTCTGTGTATATATACACTGCACAGTACCACTTCTCCTGTCCTGTATACTGGGTGTAATCCTCAGTATCTGTATTATTCTGTATATATACACTGCACAGTACCACTCCTCCTGTCCTGTATACTGGGTGTAATCCACAGTATATGTATTATTCTGTATATATACACTGCACAGCTCCACTTCTCCTGTCCTGTATACTGGGTGTAATCTTCAGTATCTGTATTATTCTGTGTATATATACACTGCACAGTACCACTTCTCCTGTCCTGTATACTGGGTGTAATCTTCAGTATCTGTATTATTCTGTGTATATATACACTGCACAGTACCACTTCTCCTGTCCTGTATACTGGGTGTATTCCTCAGTATCTGTATTATTCTGTATATATACACTGCACAGTGCCACTTCTCCTGTCCTGTATACTGGGTGTAATCCTCAGTATCTGTATTATTCTGTATATATACACTGCACAGTACCACTTCTCCTGTCCTGTATACTGGGTGTAATCCTCAGTATCTGTATTATTCTGTATATATACACTGCACAGTACCACTCCTCCTGTCCTGTATACTGGGTGTAATCCACAGTATATGTATTATTCTGTATATATACACTGCACAGCTCCACTTCTCCTGTCCTGTATACTGGGTGTAATCCTCATTATCTGTATTATTCTGTATATATACACTGCACAGTACCACTCCTCCTGTCCTGTATACTGGGTGTAATCCACAGTATATGTATTATTCTGTATATATACACTGCACAGTACCACTTCTCCTGTTTTGTATACTGGGTGTAATCCTCAGTATCTGTATTATTCTGTATATATACACTGCACAGTACCACTCCTCCTGTCCTGTATACTGGGTGTAATCCACAGTATATGTATTATTCTGTGTATATATACACTGCACAGTACCACTTCTCCTGTCCTGTATACTGGGTGTAATCTTCAGTATCTGTATTATTCTGTGTATATATACACTGCACAGTACCACTTCTCCTGTCCTGTATACTGGGTGTATTCCTCAGTATCTGTATTATTCTGTATATATACACTGCACAGTGCCACTTCTCCTGTCTTGTATACTGGGTGTAATCCTCAGTATCTGTATTATTCTGTATATATACACTGCACAGTACCACTTCTCCTGTCCTGTATACTGGGTGTAATCCTCAGTATCTGTATTATTCTGTATATATACACTGCACAGTACCACTCCTCCTGTCCTGTATACTGGGTGTAATCCTCAGTATCTGTATTATTCTGTATATATACACTGCACAGTACCACTTCTCCTGTCCTGTATACTGGGTGTAATCCTCAGTATCTGTATTATTCTGTATATATACACTGCACAGTACCACTCCTCCTGTCCTGTATACTGGGTGTAATCCTCAGTACCTGTATTATTCTGTATATACACTGCACAGTACCACTTCTCCTGTCCTGTATACTGGGTGTAATCCTCAGTGTCTGTATTATTCTGTATATATACACTGCACAGTACCACTTCTCATGTCTTGTATACTGGGTGTAATCCTCAGTATCTGTATTATTCTGTATATATACACTGCACAGTACCACTTCTCCTGTCCTGTATACTGGGTGTAATCCTCAGTATCTGTATTATTCTGTATATATACACTGCACAGTACCACTCCTCCTGTCCTGTATACTGGGTGTAATCCTCAGTATCTGTATTATTCTGTATATATACACTGCACAGTACCACTTCTCCTGTCCTGTATACTGGGTGTAATCCTCAGTATCTGTATTATTCTGTATATATACACTGCACAGTACCACTCCTCCTGTCCTGTATACTGGGTGTAATCCTCAGTATCTGTATTATTCTGTATATACACTGCACAGTACCACTTCTCCTGTCCTGTATACTGGGTGTAATCCTCAGTGTCTGTATTATTCTGTATATATACACTGCACAGTACCACTTCTCATGTCTTGTATACTGGGTGTAATCCTCAGTGTCTGTATTATTCTGTATATATACACTGCACAGTACCACTCCTCCTGTCCTGTATACTGGGTGTAATCCTCAGTATCTGTATTATTCTGTATATATACACTGCACAGTACCACTTCTCCTGTCCTGTATACTGGGTGTAATCCACAGTATATGTATTATTCTGTATATATACACTGCACAGCTCCACTTCTCCTGTCCTGTATACTGGGTGTAATCTTCAGTATCTGTATTATTCTGTGTATATATACACTGCACAGTACCACTTCTCCTGTCCTGTATACTGGGTGTAATCTTCAGTATCTGTATTATTCTGTGTATATATACACTGCACAGTGCCACTTCTCCTGTCCTGTATACAGGGTGTAATCCTCAGTACCTGTATTATTCTGTATATATACACTGCACAGTACCACTTCTCCTGTCCTGTATACTGGGTGTAATCCTCAGTATCTGTATTATTCTGTATATATACACTGCACAGTACCACTTCTCCTGTCCAGCAGAGTGAAGGCAGATAGCCGTAACGTACATGACTGAGGCAGTGATAGATCCAGGAAAGGGTTAAGGAGTAAGGGATGGGGGTTTTACCTAAGGAATGCGGTGGGGGGGGGTGAGTGAGCAGGAGGAGAGACGGGGGCAGGGGCCATATAAGAGATAGGTCCCATGTTAAGGTGTCATTCCTTTGTCCTGGACTCAAAGACTGAACCAGCGGCCTCTGATCCTTCTTACAAACCAGGAAGGAAACTACAGTACAAGAATAACAAGGTACAGAGAAAAGAGCCCGACCATCTAACCAGAGAGACACCAAGAAGTGCAAGGAGAAAGTCCAGCTCTACTGAGGTGCCAGCCAGAGAAGCAGCCACACAAGCTACAACTGACGTGACAACAGCCCACCATGAATCCTTAGAACTTCCTCAACAAACTTTGTATCATTCTAGAGGACATCATACGGCCTTACCCCAGGAAATGAACCAACACGGGGGGACGGGCTTAGGACACACAACATTTCCGGATCCGGGTTCTCATTACACGAGGAGTGGTAGGAATCCAAAAAGACAACTGCGCAAAAGTACTTTAACCAGACAAAGACTTCATCGGCCGGCTCAGGATGTGAGTCAGGTAATAAATCTACAGCTACAAGACTCAGAAGAGATTCCAGACAATGACTATGACACAGATAACGACTCCCCACTAGAGGGCAGCAGCACGCAGCACTTCAATAATGGAGGGGCTGTAGAGACTATAACTAATACGTCACGGACGGCTGGTCAACCTAGGACGCAGCCAGGTATTGGTGAGAACACTTTTTCTTGTCCTATATCTAGTGTAACAACACCTGTAATAAGTCCAGTGGGCGCAGTTGGGGGTACAGTTCCCGGCAATGTAGGATGGGATCTTAATTCAGTAGTACAGCAATTAGTGTCAGGGGTTAAGGAGGCTTTGAGTCAGTCTAGCTTACCCATAACTTCTTCTCCTATTGCTGCATGGTGCGGGAATGGTCGCCGGACATCGGAGGTGGTAAGTCAGTCGTGTGCTGATCCAGAGACACAGGAGGACTCAGTAATTTCACAAGGGGTTACATTATCTGATGCAGCAAAAGGAGAATTATATGTATGTTTTGAGGGTCCTCTAGGAATTCATTTGAAACAGGAGGTTAGGGAGAAGATTTGGGCCGACGAATATGTGGAAATATTTTCATTATTGCCCTTAGAAAAATATAACTTGGATAGAGTCAGGTTTGATGAGAGGAAAAGAGAGGAACAAGAAAGACGGTATTGTCTCATCCCCCAAACATTTAGCAATTGGTTCCAGGCTTTTGCCATATTAGCAAGTGTAATAGGCCAAAAAACTCCTGAACATTGTTCTGCCTTATTTTGTTACATGAATTCTATCGGGGAGGCGCACCGTGTGTATGGAGGTTTAGCATGGCTGCGCTATGATGAGCAGTTTCGCCAACGAAAGGCTGGTCGCCAAGGGATTCGTTGGGATCACAAAGATATTGGTTTATGGATGCGTCTCATGACAGCGCCACGTGGGGTTAATTAGCCCTTTCAGGGCTATGTCGGCAGATCACCAGCAATCGGATTGTCGGCAGCAAACAGAAAAGGTTGCTGCTGGCAGTTCAATGATAGCCAGTGCAGATTCGGAAACACATGCAGGTACAAACATGAATGCACCTTCTGTAGTGGAAACCATAGCCTATCAAAATGCTTTACACGAAATAAAACCCCAACAGCAGAGATTAACCAAAAAGGGGGAAACCCCAATTAGACTCGGGGAGATGGTGGGCTATCTAAGCAGGTACCCAGATAGAAAAGCAGCACAATTGCTGGGGGAGGGTTTCTCAGAAGGTTTTAAGATCCCATCTACTTCAGGCCCATTAACCTGTTCTCGTAACCTTGTTTCAGCTTATACATATTCTCACATTGTCTCCACAAAACTAAACAAAGAAATTGACCTGGGCCGCATGGCAGGCCCATTCCCCAAAATGCCAATAGAAAACTTAAGGGTCTCTCCATTGGGGGTGGTCCCAAAGAAGGAACCCAATAAGTTTAGGCTGATCCATCATCTGTCCTTCCCTCATGGAAGCTCAGTTAATGATGGAATCGATCAGGAACTTTGCACAGTCTCGTATACTTCATTTGATACAGCGATTGCATGGGTACAGAAGTACGGCAGAGGAGCTTTAATGGCAAAAACAGACATTGAAGCTGCCTTTAGACTCTTACCAGTCCATCCAGAAAGCTTCCATCTCTTGGGTTGTCAGTGGCAGGTTTTATGTAGACTTGTGTTTACCGATGGGCTGCTCCATCTCATGCTCCTTGTTTGAATCATTTAGCACATTTTGGAGTGGGTAGTAAAGAAGGAAGCCGGCGTGCGTTCTGTCCTGCATTATCTAGATGATTTCCTATGTATTGGTCCACCAAAGTCATTTGTTTGTGCTTCATTATTGTCAGCGATTCAGTCGGTTTTTAAGCGTTTCGGAGTACCGTTAGCATCAGATAAAACAGAAGGCCCGTCTACACTTATCAAGTTTTTAGGAATTTTAATTGACAGTGAAGCAATGGAGTGCAGATTACCGGATGACAAGGTCAGTGATCTGCTGGAGGCAGTCAGAGAAGCTAGATCTCACCGTAAGATCAGATTAAAGGATCTACAATCGCTGTTAGGAAAAATGAACTTTGCGTGTCGCATTATTCCAATGGGTAGAGTTTTTTGTAGGCGCCTAGCTGCAGCTACCTCAGGCATAACCTTTCCACATCACTCTGTGCGGCTGGCTAGAACATTAAAGGACGATCTGGCGGTATGGGAACAGTTCTTAATGGAGTTTAATGGGAGGTCATTGTGGATCAGACCACCGGTTTCAAATTTTGATCTAGACATCCACACTGATGCAGCGGGGTCAACTGGTTTTGGTGCATATTGTTCTGGACAGTGGTGTGCAGATAGGTGGCCAGAGAGTTGGAGAAACAATGGGTTAACACGAAACTTAGTACTCCTTGAATTGTTCCCCATAGTGGTTGCTTGTGAAATTTGGTGCAATATTTTCCGAAACCGAAAAGTGAGATTTCATTGTGATAACTTGGGAGTTGTAGAAGTCATCAACAAACAATCAGCTTCTTCCCTGCCTGTTGTTACGTTGCTGCGTCATCTAGTGCTGCGCTGTTTAAAGTCACATTGTCAGATTACAGCTGTGCATGTCCCCGGTGTTTGCAATTCTGTGGCTGATGCTCTGTCTCGTTTTCAGTGGGACAGATTCCGTTCGTTAGCCCCGATGGCAGAGGTACAAGGCAAGAAGTGTCCGGATTTTCTGTGGTCACTGCCAGTGACACTGCATACGCTCTGATAGAACGGTCTGTGGGTGTAAGCACATGGCAGAGGTACCAGTCAGCATGGAGGGAATGGGAAGACTTGTGTGCTCTAGTGGGACATGATACCAGGTTACATGATAATGTTTCCTTGTTGTTATTTTACATTAGCAGGGCCTTTGTGGACGGTACTTCATTGTCCAGTATTGATAGTAAAATGTCTGGATTAGCTTTTTGGTTTAAGTTGCACGACTTCACTGATTACACAAAGCATTTTTTAGTTAAGCAGGCTCTAAAGGGTTACAGGAAAAGTTGTAAGAAGACCAGAGATAAACGGCGTCCGATTTCTTTCCAGTTATTGCAGCAGATACTGAGTGTACGAGGCCGAGTCTGGAGCAGTCCGTTTGAAGTGTTACTCTTTAGTTGTGCATTCACACTGGCCTTTTTTGGAGCTTTTAGAGTCAGTGAGTTAGTGTCGAGTAGCTCCACCAGAAGTGGGGGTCTACAAGACGAGGACGTGCATCAGTACACAGACAGATTAGAATGTTTTCTGGCAAAGTCAAAAACTGATCAACAGGGTAGAGGAAAACGGATCACATTGTTTCCTTTAAGCGGTTCCAGGGCCTGCCCGGTCATCTGTTTTAGAAACTATGTCTTAAGAAGGCCAAATATCCAAAGTTCATTACTAATTCATGAGGATTGTAAGTCATTGTCACAATTTCAATTCACAGCAGTTCTTAAAAAATGCCTGACAATATTGGGAGAGTCTCCAAACGCATTCACTTCACACTCATTTAGGATAGGAGCAGCCACAGAAGCTGCTAGATGGGGCTTAGGGCCTGACATAGTTAAAAAAATCGGGAGATGGGAATCGAGCAGATTTAAGAGTTACATTCGATTACATTTATTATAAATGGCGTACATGTATATATATGGGTACATTTATTATAAATGGCGTACATGTATATATATATATATATATATGTGTACATTTTGGCAATCTTATAGTAGTTGTGTCTTCATTTAGACAATTGTGTGATAATTGTGTTTTTTGTTTTAGCTGAACAGCAATGCCTGGTTTGGATCATGGGACATTCATTTGTTTTTTGGGGGGCCTTACGTGCAGCAGTCAGGCCTAATGGTAAACAGTTGGGGTTGCCCAGTTCCTTGGCACGGGTGACATGGATAGGAAAGAGGGGAATGCAGTGGCATCAGCTGTTAAAAGAAATCCAGTATCATGTGGAGTTCTACCGCCCCCGGGCGTCTTACTTATCCATTTAGGTGGTAATGATTTAGCAATAAGAACATCAAGACATTTAGTTAGGAACATAAAGCTCGATATGTTGAATTTATGGAGGTCTTACCCAGAAACAGTGGTGGTCTGGTCGGATATAGTAGCTAGACAAATGTGGAGAACAGCGCGATCAGTGGCTCACATCAATAATACAAGGATAAAGGTTAATAAAAAAATAACAAAATTTGTGTTGGAAAATGGAGGGGTGGCCATACGTCACCAGATGCTTGAAAATACAAAGGAACATTTTTGGAGAGATGATAAGGTACATCTTAATGACATTGGCATTGATATATGGATGTTGGGAATACAAGAAGGAGTAGAACGAGCCATTAAGTTGTGGAGGAACTCACTCTTGTAAGGTGTCACAAGAGCGAGTCTTGGCGGGATGTGGTTGTTTAAAACCCCCTCTTTGTTGGTTGGAGAATTATGTTTTTAATGGGGTCCCTGGGCCAGAGCTCAGCGGACAGTGGAATATGGGTCCCTGGGGAGGAGCTCAGTGGACAGTGGAATAGATGGGTCCCTGGGGAGGAGCTCAGCGGACACAAGGAAAATGATCAAGGGGTATACCCAGATTCCCCCTTGAGCTAGGTGTACACGGCGGAGGGGGATATGGGGCTGGGATTTATAACAACCACATCTCTGGGCCGATAATCTTGTTTTTTCTTGTTGATGTTTTTTCTTATAAAAAATAAAGGGCTGCTGTGGCCAAAATTTTAATCCATGTCACGCAGTGTGTGGTGTCTTATTTATTAGGTTACCAGGAGCGCAATTCACTAGTCCATCAGTCAAGCAGAGTGAAGGCAGATAGCCGTAACGTACATGACTGAGGCAGTGATAGATCCAGGAAAGGGTTAAGGAGTAAGGGATGGGGGTTTTACCTAAGGAATGCGGTGGGGGGGGGTGAGTGAGCAGGAGGAGAGACGGGGGCAGGGGCCATATAAGAGATAGGTCCCATGTTAAGGTGTCATTCCTTTGTCCTGGACTCAAAGACTGAACCAGCAGTTGTCCCACCCACCCTCCCTACAATAAAGGAAAATGTATCAATATCAGGACTTTGCAACACTGTCAATATCTAACAATGTTTTGGTATTCGTACCGTTAATGATTGTTGTACGTATACCCTCTTTCACTTGTAAAGCGCCATGGAATAAATGGCGCTATAATAATAAATAATAATAATAATAATAAAGTATTCAACATCATCGGTATTTTATCAACATTATTAGTATTGTATCAATTGTTATCAGTAATGTATCCAAAATGACAATGTCATATCAACATATTAATATTGTATTAACTTTTTAATATTGTATGTTACAGCAGCATTTGGCGGCGGGATGTGGTTGTTTAAAACCCCCTCTTTGTTGGTTGGAGAATTATGTTTTTAATGGGGTCCCTGGGCCAGAGCTCAGCGGACAGTGGAATATGGGTCCCTGGGGAGGAGCTCAGTGGACAGTGGAATAGATGGGTCCCTGGGGAGGAGCTCAGCGGACACAAGGAAAATGATCAAGGGGTATACCCAGATTCCCCCTTGAGCTAGGTGTACACGGCGGAGGGGGATATGGGGCTGGGATTTATAACAACCACATCTCTGGGCCGATAATCTTGTTTTTTCTTGTTGATGTTTTTTCTTATAAAAAATAAAGGGCTGCTGTGGCCAAAATTTTAATCCATGTCACGCAGTGTGTGGTGTCTTATTTATTAGGTTACCAGGAGCGCAATTCACTAGTCCATCAGTCATGTATACTGGGTGTAATCCTCAGTGTCTGTATTATTCTGTATATATACACTGCACAGTACCACTTCTCCTGTCCTGTATACTGGGTGTAGTCCTCAGTATCTGTATTATTCTGTATATATACACTGCACAGTACCACTTCTCCTGTCCTGTATACTGGGTGTAGTCCTCAGTATCTGTATTATTCTGTATATATACACTGCACAGTACCACTTCTCCTGTCCTGTATACTGGGTGTAATCCTCAGTATCTGTTTTATTCTGTATATATACACTGCACAGCACCACTTCTCCTGTCTTGTATACTGGGTGTAATCCTCAGTGTCTGTTTTATTCTGTATATATACACTGCACAGCACCACTTCTCCTGTCTTGTATACTGGGTGTAATCCTCAGTGTCTGTTTTATTCTGTATATATACACTGCACAGCACCACTTCTCCTGTCCTGTATACTGGGTGTAATCCTCAGTGTCTGTATTATTCTGTATATATACACTGCACAGTGCCACTTCTCCTGTCCTGTATACTGGGTGTAATCCTCAGTGTCTGTATTATTCTGTATATATACACTGCACAGTACCACTTCTCCTGTCTTGTATACTGGGTGTAATCCTCAGTGTCTGTATTATTCTGTATATATACACTGCACAGTACCACTTCTCCTGTCCTGTATTCTGGGTGTAATCCTCAGTATCTGTATTATTCTGTATATATACACTGCACAGTACCTCTTCTCCTGTCCTGTATACTGGGTGTAATCCTCAGTATCTGTATTATTCTGTATATATACACTGCACAGTACCACTTCTCCTGTCCTGTATACTGGGTGTAATCCTCAGTGTCTGTATAATTCTGTATTTATACACTGCATAGTACGACTTCTCCTGTCCTGTATACTGGGTGTAATCCTCAGTATCTGTATTATTCTGTATATATACACTGCACAGTACCACTTCTCCTGTCCTGTATACTGGGTGTAATCCTCAGTATCTGTATTATTCTGTGTATATACACTGCACAGTACCACTTCTCCTTTCCTGTATACTGGGTGTAATCCTCAGTATCTGTATTATTCTGTATATATACACTGCACAGTACCACTTCTCCTGTCCTGTATACTGGGTGTAATCCTCAGTGTCTGTATTATTCTGTATATACACTGCACAGTACCACTCCTCCTGTCCTGTATACTGGGTGTAATCCACAGTATATGTATTATTCTGTATATATACACTGCACAGCACCACTTCTCCTGTCCTGTATACTGGGTGTAATCCACAGTATATGTATTATTCTGTATATATACACTGCACAGCACCACTCCTCCTGTCCTGTATACTGGGTGTAATCCTCAGTACCTGTATTATTCTGTATATATACACTGCACAGTACCACTTCTCCTGTCCTGTATACTGGGTGTAATCCACAGTATATGTATTATTCTGTATATATACACTGCACAGCACCACTCCTCCTGTCCTGTATACTGGGTGTAATCCTCAGTACCTGTATTATTCTGTATATATACACTGCACAGTACCACTTCTCCTGTCCTGTATACTGGGTGTAATCCACAGTATATGTATTATTCTGTATATATACACTGCACAGCACCACTTCTCCTGTCCTGTATACTGGGTGTAATCTTCAGTATCTGTATTATTCTGTGTATATATACACTGCACAGTACCACTTCTCCTGTCCTGTATACTGGGTGTAATCTTCAGTATCTGTATTATTCTGTATATATACACTGCACAGTACCACTTCTCCTGTCCTGTATACAGGGTGTAATCCTCAGTACCTGTATTATTCTGTATATATACACTGCACAGCACCACTTCTCCTGTCCTGTATACTGGGTGTAATCCTCAGTGTCTTTATTATTCTGTATATATACACTGCACAGTACCACTTCTCCTGTCCTGTATACTGGGTGTAATCCTCAGTATCTGTATTATTCTGTATATATACACTGCAGAGTACCACTTCTCCTGTCCTGTATACTGGGTGTAATCCTCAGTATCTGTATTATTCTGTATATATACACTGCACAGTACCACTTCTCCTGTCCTGTATACTGGGTGTAATCCTCAGTATCTGTATTATTCTGTATATATACACTGCACAGTACCACTTCTCCCGTCCTCTATACTGGGTGTAATCCTCAGTATCTGTATTATCCTGTATATATACACTGGACAGAACCACTTCTCCTGTCCTGTATACTGGGTGTAATCCTCAGTGTCTTTATTATTCTGTATATATACACTGCACAGTACCACTTCTCCTGTCCTGTATACTGGGTGTAATCCTCAGTATCTGTATTATTCTGTATATATACACTGCACAGTACCACTTCTCCTGTCCTGTATACTGGGTGTAATCCTCAGTGTCTTTATTATTCTGTATATATACACTGCACAGTACCACTTCTCCTGTCCTGTATACTGGGTGTAATCCTCAGTATCTGTATTATTCTGTATATATACACTGCACAGTACCACTTCTCCTGTCCTGTATACTGGGTGTAATCCTCAGTATCTGTATTATTCTGTATATATACACTGCACAGCACCACTTCTCCTGTCCTGTATACTGGGTGTAATCCTCAGTATCTGTATTATTCTGTATATATACACTGCACAGTACCACTTCTCCTGTCCTGTATACTGGGTGTAATCCTCAGTATCTGTATTATTCTGTATATATACACTGCACAGCACCACTTCTCCTGTCCTGTATACTGGGTGTAATCCACAGTATATGTATTATTCTGTATATATACACTGCACAGCACCACTTCTCCTGTCCTGTATACTGTGTGTAATCCTCAGTATCTGTATTATTCTGTATGTATACACTGCACAGTACCACTTCTCCTGTCCTGTATACTGGGTGTAATCCTCAGTATCTGTATTATTCTGTATATATACACTGCACAGTACCACTTCTCCTGTCCTGTATACTGGGTGTAATCCCCAGTATCTGTATTATTCTGTATATATACAGGACGGAGGATATGACTTGCTGGTAAGTAATGGCTGGTTCTCTTGAACACCACTTCAGAACCAATGTTTCTTTGTAGTCTCTGGTTCATGACGTTCAATCTTCGGTGTTCGACCACAAAGTCTGATCTTCTGGTAGTCACCATGTTGAGGCTTTAGGTTAGGCCGGTGTCAAACCTGCGATTGCGAGTTTCGCGGTGCATCACCCGTCACGGACTCACACTCTGCTCACAGGAGCAGGTCGGTTGCAATCATCTCTATGCAGTCAACCCGGTCCTGTGTTGAGTGCAAGTCCTTGATGGGTGATGCACCGCGAAACTCAAGCGAGATTCACTCGAGGCAATCGCAAGTGTGACATCGGCCTTACTCTGACAATGGTATTCAGTCTGCAAGTTCCTCTAGCGAGGGTATTCTGTTTTCAGGTTTGTCTGGCGGGAGTATTTGGTCTTCCAGTTCCTCTGGCTATGATATTTGGTCTTCCAGTTCCTCTGGCTATGATATTTGGTCTTCCAGTTCCTCTGGCTATGATATTTGGTCTTCAGGTTCCTCTGGCTATATTTGGTCTATAGGATCCCCTGGCTATGATATTTGGTCTTCAGGTTGCTCTGGCTATATTTGGTCTTCAGGTTCCGCTGGCTACGATATTTGGTCTTCACCTTCCTCTGCCTACGATATTTGGTCTTCACCTTCTGCTGGCTATGATATTTGGTCTATAGGTTCCTCTGGCTATGATATTTGGTCTTCAGGTTGCTCTGGCTATGATATTTGGTCTTCACGTTCCTCTCGCTATGATATTTGGTCTTTACGTTCCTCTGGCTATGATATTTGGTCTTCACGTTCCTCTGGCTATGATATTTGGTCTTCACGTTCCTCTGGCTATGATATTTTGTCTATAGGTTCCCCTGGCTATGATATTTGGTCTTCAGGTTCCTCTGGCTACGATATTTGGTCTTCACCTTCCTCTGGCTATGATATTTGGTCTTCACCTTCCTCTGGCTATGATATTTGGTCTTCACGTTCCTCTGGCTTTGATATTTGGTCTTCACGTTCCTCTGGCTATGATATTTGGTCTATAGGTTCCTCTGGCTATGATATTTGGTCTTCAGGTTGCTCTGGCTATATTTGGTCTTCTGGTTCCTCTGGCTACGATATTTGGTCTTCATGTTCCTCTGCCTACGATATTTGGTCTTCACCTTCCTCTGGCTATGATATTTGGTCTAAAGGTTCCTCTGGCTATGATATTTGGTCTTCACGTTCCTCTGGCTATGATATTTGGTCTATAGGTTCCTCTGGCTATGATATTTGGTCTTCACGTTCCTCTGGCTATGATATTTGGTCTTCACATTCCTCTGGCTATGATATTTGGTCTTCACGTTCCTCTGGCTATGATATTTGGTCTTCACGTTCCTCTGGCTATGATATTTGGTCTATAGGTTCCTCTGGCTATGATATTTGGTCTTCACGTTCCTCTGGCTATGATATTTGGTCTATAGGTTCCTCTGGCTATGATATTTGGTCTTCACGTTCCTCTGGCTATGATATTTGGTCTATAGGTTCCTCTGGCTATATTTGGTCTATAGGTTCTTCCTATTCTTCTATCCTTCCAATTTATTCGTCATCAGTGATCCTCGGAACATCTACGTATTGTCCTAATATATGGAATTTTTTGTATGCACATGGAATTGTTTGTCAGTGATATATTATTTGTATTCTGACAATTGTATTTTTGGGTGTAGTTGTTTATATGTCTCACTATTTTATATATATACACATTATCTCAGCAGAGTTTTTATGGGTAAACACTATTTGTGGTATGCATTTTTATTTTTGGCAGCATGAATTTTTCTGTAATTAATATAATATCACTTTTTAGCTACAAACATACACATATATTTTTGGTATGCACACTTGCACTTTTGGTTGCATGATTTTTTCGCTATTTATATATTATCAATATCACTTTTTAGCTATTTAGAATATATATATATATATATATATATATATATATATATATATATATATATATATATTTATATATGTTGAATGTTCTTCTTGTTATAATTTAGTGTATACATATATGTGTAAATGTGTATGTATATGTACTTTATACACATTGTAATATATTTTATTCAATGGATTTCATTTTTCAATAGTTGTATCCATTGGGTAATCTATTCCCCTTTATTTATTGCATTGTGCACTTTATTCACATATCTATTATATATAGCTGCATATATTCTCATATTTACACATGATTTTATGTCTATATATATTTTTCCATGGACTACTTGCACTGATGTCTATACATATTTTCTTATTAGATTTTCTTATCCTTATTTCCTTATTGTATTTTTCTAACATGTGTATGCGCATAGCCAGGATTTCTCCACTTGGGATTATGCGCATGCGTCTGACTGGGTCTCCGGCGGTCACTGGCCGCCGTGTCAGTATCCTAGAGGGGCGGCGTCGCGTGACCGGGCTCCGATCATGTGCTTGGTCACATGGTCGGAGCCTGCTCGCGTCACATCCCTCCTCCTTGGATGACGCGGCTCTGTGTGTTCGCGGGGGTTCCCTGGCTGGACGCATGCGCTGCCAATCAATCCCGGTTAGTGATGTCATCTAACAGCCCATTGGCTGCTTTGCGCATATAACGTAACCTCCGCTGGTCTGACGCCACGCCCCCTGATGAAGGCTTTATGCTGAAACACGTGTAGGGACGGACGCCAGCACCAGCAGGAGGAGATGCCATTAGGTAATTGCTATGGATCTACTTTGAGGGTATTACTCTGATCGCTATGGATTTTATGTGATGGTATAACTCTGATTGCTACCTGTACCCTCTATTATTTATGACCTCGCCTGCTTATGCATACAATTGCTTTATTACTACTTAAAACTTTTCTGATAGTACAAGCAGTGCTGTATATATAGCGTTGTACTGGCATATTTATTTCACTCTATTCTCCCCTGCTGTTTATGTTGGTGTTTTCTTTCAATCACTTTTGTCTATACCTTGTTTTTATTTTTAAACTAATAAAAATTAAATTTTATGGCTCTTTGTATGGTCTTTTTTGGTAATTTAAGTTTTGTTTGTACATACAGCCTGGGCATCTATGCCCATAATATTACATGCATGGAACTTTTTGATAATTTGGTATTTACCTGTTATTATTTTCTATAACACTATTTGGGTTATTCTGTTCCAGTGTATTTGGCACCCTTAGTCATTTTGGTCTATAGGTTCCCCTGGCTATGATATTTGGTCTTCAGGTTGCTCTGGCTGTATTTGATCTTCAGGTTCCTCTGGCTACGATATTTGGTCTTCACGTTCCTCTGCCTACGATATTTGGTCTTCACCTTCTGCTGGCTATGATATTTGGTCTATAGGTTCCTCTGGCTATGATATTTGGTCTTCAGGTTGCTCTGGCTATATTTGGTCTTCAGGTTCCTCTGGCTACGATATTTGGTCTTCACGTTCCCCTACCTACGATATTTGGTCTTCACCTTCTGCTGGCTATGATATTTGGTCTATAGGTTCCTCTGGCTATGATATTTGGTCTTCACGTTCCTCTGGCTATGATATTTGGTCTTCACGTTCCTCTGGCTATG
Organism: Anomaloglossus baeobatrachus; assembly: GCF_048569485.1. Lineage (NCBI taxonomy): Eukaryota > Metazoa > Chordata > Amphibia > Anura > Aromobatidae > Anomaloglossus > Anomaloglossus baeobatrachus. The sequence continues at coordinate 700,966,451 of NC_134356.1, forward strand.
ATATTTGGTCTTCACGTTCCTCTGGCTATGATATTTGGTCTTCACGTTCCTCTGGCTATGATATTTTGTCTATAGGTTCCCCTGGATATGATATTTGGTCTTCACGTTCCTCTGGCTGTGATATTTGGTCTTCACCTTCCTCTGGCTATGATATTTGGTCTTCACGTTCCTCTGGCTATGATATTTGGTCTTCATGTTCCTCTGGCTATGATATTTGGTCTTCACGTTCCTCTGGCTATGATATTTGGTCTTCACGTTCCTCTGGCTATGATATTTTGTCTATAGGTTCCCCTGGATATGATATTTGGTCTTCACGTTCCTCTGGCTGTGATATTTGGTCTTCACCTTCCTCTGGCTATGATATTTGGTCTTCACGTTCCTCTGGCTATGATATTTGGTCTTCACGTTCCTCTGGCTATGATATTTGGTCTTCACGTTCCTCTGGCTGTGATATTTGGTCTTCACGTTCCTCTGGCTGTGATATTTGGTCTTCACGTTCCTCTGGCTGTGATATTTGCTCTTCACGTTCCTCTGGCTGTGATATTTGCTCTTCACGTTCCTCTGGCTGTGATATTTGCTCTTCACGTTCCTCTGGCTGTGATATTTGCTCTTCACGTTCCTCTGGCTGTGATATTTGCTCTTCACGTTCCTCTGGCTGTGATATTTGCTCTTCACGTTCCTCTGGCGGTGATATTTGCTCTTCACGTTCCTCTGGCTGTGATATTTGGTCTTCACTTTCCTCTGGCTGTGATATTTGGTCCTCACGTTCCTCTGGCTGTGATATTTGGTCTTCACGTTCCTCTGGCTGTGATATTTGGTCTTCAGGTTCCTTTGGCTGTGATATTCGGTTTTTAGGTTCTTTAAGTGGTTGTATTCAGTCTCTGGGTTCCTCTGGGGATGGTAGCAATATTTGGGTTTCGCTGGGCTCAGCACATTGCCAGATAAATACCACCACAGGCGACACGGGCCTGACCTGCTTCACACACATCTGCTCCCTTTCTAATCATGGCGCCAACTCTACCTTCTCACTGCCGGCCCAGCATTGTATATGTTGTAGCTGGGCCACACCACGATCTAAAAAGACACATCTGCAGGTTTTTCCCCTTCCTCTCTATAAAGACCTGCAGATGTGTCTGTATAGAGAGCGGAGGAAAAACCTGCAGATGTGTCTGTATGGAAAGCGGAGGGAAAACCTGCAGATGTGTCTGTATGGAGAGTGGAGGGAAAAACCTGCAGCTGTGTCTGTATGGAGAGCGGAGGGAAAAACCTGCAGATGTGTCTGTATAGAGAGCGGAGGGAGAAACCTGCGGATGTGTCTGTATATAGAGCGGAGGGAAAAACCTGCAGATGTGTCTGTATATAGAGCGGAGGGAAAAACCTGCAGATGTGTCTGTATAGAGAGTGGAGGGAAAAACCTGCAGATGTGTCTGCAGAGCGGAGGGAAAACCTGCAGATGTGTCTGTATAGAGAGCGGAGGGAAAACTTGCAGATGTGTCTGTATAGAGAGCGGAAGGAAAACCTGGAGATGTGTCTGTATAGAGAGCGGAAGAAAAACCTGCAGATGTCTGTATAGAGAACGGAGGAAAAACCTGCAGATGTGTCTGTATAGAGAGCGGAGGGAAAAACCTGCAGATGTCTGTATAGAGAACGGAGGAAAAACCTGCAGATGTGTCTGTATATAGAGCGGAGGGAAAAACCTGCAGATGTGTCTGTATAGAGAGCGGAGGGAAAAACCTGCAGATGTGTCTGTATGGAGAGCGGAGGAAAAACCTGCAGATGTGTCTGTAGAGAGCGGAGGGAAAAACTGCAGATGTGTCTGTATAGAGAGCGGAGGGAGAAACCTGCAGCTGTGTCTGTATAGAGAGTGGAGGGAAAACCTGCAGCTGTGTCTGTATAGAGAGTGGAGGGAAAACCTGCAGATGTGTCTGTATAGAGAGTGGAGGGAATCTTATGGCTTCTTCTGTATCTTTCTCTTGCCACAAACTTTTTATGGTCCTGGAATATGGTGAATTCCTTTCCCTAACTCCCTTTGTAGCTTTATGAACCGTGTATTGCAGGACAGGGGGCAGTACTGAGCTCAGCAGACGTCTCTGCAGGTTGGGATTTCTATATGTCCTCTCTCTAGTTTTCGCTGTAGACTCATCTCTTCCGCTTTATATTTTCTAATTCCAGGGTAAATCATCACCAGAGTTTCCAGTTCTTCTTCTTCTATAAATGGAAAATGACTGGAAAACAAACTATTAAAATACTGTTTGTCATCCGAGCATTATACATAGTGTGCAGTCAGTATAGAGAGCTGAGCATTATACATAGTGTGCGGTCAGTATAGAGAGCTGAGCATTATACATAGTGTGCAGTCAGTATAGAGAGCTGAGCATTATACATAGTGTGCGGTCAGTATAGAGAGCTGAGTGTTATACATAGTGTGCGGTCAGTATAGAGAGCCAAGCATTATACATAGTGTGCGGTCAGTATAGAGAGCCGAGCATTATACATAGTGTGCGGTCAGTATAGAGAGCTGAGTGTTATACATAGTGTGCGGTCAGTATAGAGAGCCGAGCATTATACATAGTGTGCGGTCAGTATAGAGAGCTGAGCGTTATACATAGTGTGCGGTCAGTATAGAGAGCCGAGCGTTATACATAGTGTGCAGTCAGTATAGAGAGCCAAGCATTATACATAGTGTGCGGTCAGTATAGAGAGCTGAGCATTATACATAGTGTGCGGTCAGTATAGAGAGCCGAGTGTTATACATAGTGTGCGGTCAGTATAGAGAGCCGAGTGTTATACATAGTGTGCGGTCAGTATAGAGAGCCGAGCATTATACATAGTGTGCAGTCAGTATAGAGAGCCAAGCATTATACATAGTGTGCGGTCAGTATAGAGAGCTGAGCATTATACATAGTGTGCGGTCAGTATAGAGAGCTGAGCATTATACATAGTGTGCGGTCAGTATAGAGAGCTGAGCATTATACATAGTGTGCGGTCAGTATAGAGAGCCGAGCGTTATACATAGTGTGCGGTCAGTATAGAGAGCTGAGCATTATACATAGTGTGCGGTCAGTATAGAGAGCTGAGCGTTATACATAGTGTGCGGTCAGTATAGAGAGCTGAGCGTTATACATAGTGTGCGGTCAGTATAGAGAGCCAAGCATTATACATAGTGTGCGGTCAGTATAGAGAGCTGAGCATTATACATAGTGTGCGGTCAGTATAGAGAGCTGAGCATTATACATAGTGTGCGGTCAGTATAGAGAGCTGAGCATTATACATAGTGTGCGGTCAGTATAGAGAGCCGAGTGTTATACATAGTGTGCGGTCAGTATAGAGAGCCGAGTGTTATACATAGTGTGCGGTCAGTATAGAGAGCCGAGCATTATACATAGTGTGCGGTCAGTATAGAGAGCTGAGCGTTATACATAGTGTGCGGTCAGTATAGAGAGCTGAGCATTATACATAGTGTGCGGTCAGTATAGAGAGCCGAGTGTTATACATAGTGTGCGGTCAGTATAGAGAGCCGAGCGTTATACATAGTGTGCGGTCAGTATAGAGAGCCGAGCGTTATACATAGTGTGCGGTCAGTATAGAGAGCCGAGCGGTATACATAGTGTGCGGTCAGTATAGAGAGCCGAGCAGTATACATAGTGTGCGGTCAGTATAGAGAGCCGAGCGTTATACATAGTGCGCGGTCAGTATAGAGAGCCGGGCGTTATACATAGTGTGCGGTCAGTATAGAGAGCCGAGCGTTCTACATAGTGTGTGGTCAGTATAGAGAGCCGAGTGTTATACATAGTGTGCGGTCAGTATAGAGAGCTGAGCGTTATACATAGTGTGCGGTCAGTATAGAGAGCCGAGCGTTATACATAGTGTGCGGTCAGTATAGAGAGCCGGGCGTTATACATAGTGCGCGGTCAGTATAGAGAGCCGAGCGTTATACATAGTGTGCGGTCAGTATAGAGAGCCGAGCGTTATACATAGTGTGCGGTCAGTATAGAGCTTGCGCTCTGTGAATCATCGGGGGGATCGCACATTATTCTCAGTGGTTTTCCTCCTTCCAGGTCCTATAAGCTGCATATATGAATATGATTCGTTCACCTGACCTTTTATTTAGGCCTGTACATAAGCAGAGGAAAGGATTCTTCACTGTCAGTGGAGGAAGTGTTCTTTATAGTAAGAGCAGTAACATTAAGAAACGCAAATATAAATAGAAGAAAGTAATATATACAGTATATATGTATACGTGTGTGCGGATGGTGTGTTATCTGGGGCCGGACAGTTGATGGTTTTTCCTTCTCCAGTTGAGTACTGTTTTCGCCGATTCCTCGATGAGATTTGCACTCGACATCTGTGTAAAGAAGGGAAAATGCCAATAACTTAAATAAACAGCAGCTGGAAACCAGCCAATCACAGAGCACGAATTCTCAGAGTAATAAAAACACAGGAAAGCTCCACCTGTCAACATCAGAGTATGGCCGCCATGAAGTATTACACTATCATTGATATTAGACTTATTACTATGTGCCTCTGTATAAGAAGCAAGTACACTATCCAATCCTGTAAAGTGATATGTACCAGCACATTGCGTGTTCATCCAACGGCCATCATGGCTGACTCTCCCATACACAGGAGACGGCTGCTGATTGAGTCTTCACGTTCCTCTGGCTGTGATATTTGGTCTATAGGTTCCTCTGGCTGTGATATTTGGTCTTCACGTTCCTCTGGCTATGATATTTGGTCTTCACGTTCCTCTGGCTATGATATTTGGTCTTCACGTTCCTCTGGCTATGATATTTGGTCTATAGGTTCCTCTGGCTATGATATTTGGTCTTCACCTTCCTCTGGCTATGATATTTGGTCTTCCAGTTCCTCTGGCTATGATATTTGGTCTTCCCCTTCCTCTGGCTATGATATTTGGTCTTCACCTTCCTCTGGCTATGATATTTGGTCTATAGGTTCCTCTGGCTATGATATTTGGTCTTCACGTTCCTCTGGCTGTGATATTTGGTCTTCCCCTTCCTCTGGCTATGATATTTGGTCTTCACCTTCCTCTGGCTATGATATTTGGTCTATAGGTTCCTCTGGCTATGATATTTGGTCTTCACGTTCCTCTGGCTACGATATTTGGTCTTCACCTTCCTCTGGCTATGATATTTGGTCTATAGGTTCCTCTGGCTATGATATTTGGTCTTCACGTTCCTCTGGCTATGATATTTGGTTTTCAGGTTCCCCTGGCTATGATATTTTCTCTATAGGTTCCCCTGGCTATGATATTTGGTCTTCACGTTCCTCTGGCTACGATATTTGGTCTTCACCTTCCTCTGGCTATGATATTTGGTCTATAGGTTCCTCTGGCTATGATATTTGGTCTTCACGTTCCTCTGGCTATGATATTTGGTTTTCAGGTTCCCCTGGCTATGATATTTTCTCTATAGGTTCCCCTGGCTATGATATTTGGTCTTCACGTTCCTCTGGCTACGATATTTGGTCTTCACCTTCCTCTGGCTATGATATTTGGTCTATAGGTTTCTCTGGCTATATTTAGTCTTCACCTTCCTCTGGCTATGATATTTGGTCTTCACCTTCCTCTGGCTATATTTGGTCTATAGGTTCCTCTGGCTATGATATTTGGTCTATAGGTTCCTCTGGCTATGATATTTAGTCTTCAGGTTCCTCTGGCTATGATATTTAGTCTTCACGTTCCTCTGGCTATGATATTTGGTCTTCACGTTCCTCTGGCTATGATATTTGGTCTTCACGTTCCTCTGGCTATGATATTTGGTCTTCACGTTCCTCTGGCTATGATATTTGGTCTTCACGTTCCTCTGGCTATGATATTTGGTCTTCACGTTCCTCTGGCTATGATATTTGGTCTATAGGTTCCCCTGGCTATGATATTTGGTCTATAGGTTCCCCTGGCTATGATATTTAGTCTTCACGTTCCTCTGGCTGTGATATTTGGTCTTCACGTTCCTCTGGCTGTGATATTTGGTCTTCACGTTCCTCTGGCTGTGATATTTGGTCTTCACGTTCCTCTGGCTGTGATATTTGGTCTTCACGTTCCTCTGGCTGTGATATTTAGTCTTCAGGTTCCTCTGGCTATGATATTTAGTCTTCACGTTCCTCTGGCTATGATATTTGGTCTTCACGTTCCTCTGGCTATGATATTTGGTCTTCACGTTCCTCTGGCTATGATATTTGGTCTTCACGTTCCTCTGGCTATGATATTTGGTCTTCACGTTCCTCTGGCTATGATATTTGGTCTTCACGTTCCTCTGGCTATGATATTTGGTCTATAGGTTCCCCTGGCTATGATATTTGGTCTATAGGTTCCCCTGGCTATGATATTTAGTCTTCACGTTCCTCTGGCTGTGATATTTGGTCTTCACGTTCCTCTGGCTGTGATATTTGGTCTTCACGTTCCTCTGGCTGTGATATTTGGTCTTCACGTTCCTCTGGCTGTGATATTTGGTCTTCACGTTCCTCTGGCTGTGATATTTGGTCTTCACGTTCCTCTGGCTGTGATATTTGGTCTTCACGTTCCTCTGGCTGTGATATTTGGTCTTCACGTTCCTCTGGCTGTGATATTTGGTCTTCACGTTCCTCTGGCTGTGATATTTGGTCTTCACGTTCCTCTGGCTGTGATATTTGGTCTTCACGTTCCTCTGGCTGTGATATTTGGTCTTCACGTTCCTCTGGCTGTGATATTTGGTCTTCACGTTCCTCTGGCTGTGATATTTGGTCTTCACGTTCCTCTGGCTGTGATATTCAGTTTTTAGGTTCTTTTAGTTGTTGGATTCAGTCTCCGGGTTCCTCTGGGGATGGTAGCAATATTTGGGTTTCGCTGGGCTCAGCACATTGCCAGATAAATACCACCACAGGCGACACGGGCCTGACCTGCTTCACACACATCTGCTCCCTTTCTAATCATGGCGCCAACTCTACCTTCTCACTGCTGGCCCAGCATTGTATATGTTGTAGCTGGGCCACACCACGATCTAAAAAGACACATCTGCAGGTTTTTCCCCTTCCTCTCTATAAAGACCTGCAGATGTGTCTGTATGGAGAGCGGAGGAAAAACCTGCAGATGTGTCTGTATGGAGAGCGGAGGGAGAAACCTGCGGATGTGTCTGTATAGAGAGTGGAGGGAAAAACCTGCAGATGTGTCTGTATAGCGAGCGGAGGGAATAACCTGCAGATATGTCTGTATAGAGAGCGGAGGGAGAAACCTGCAGATGTGTCTGTATAGAGAGCGGAGGGAGAAACCTGCAGATGTGTCTGTATAGAGAGCGGAGGGAAAAACTGCAGATGTGTCTGTATAGAGAGCGGAGGGAGAAACCTGCAGCTGTGTCTGTATAGAGAGTGGAGGGAAAACCTGCAGATGTGTCTGTATAGAGAGTGGAGGGAATCTTATGGCTTCTTCTGTATCTTTCTCTTGCCACAAACTTTTGATGGTCCTGGAATATGGTGAATTCCTTTCCCTAACTCCCTTTGTAGCTTTATGTACCGTGTATTGCAGGACAGGGGGCAGTACTGAGCTCAGCAGACGTCTCTGCAGGTTGGGGATTTCTATATGTCCTCTCTCTAGTTTTCGCTGTAGACTCATCTCTTCCGCTTTATATTTTCTAATTCCAGGGTAAATCATCACCAGAGTTTCCAGTTCTTCTTCTTCTATAAATGGAAAATGACTGGAAAACAAACTATTAAAATACTGTTTGTCATCCGAGCATTATACATAGTGTGCAGTCAGTATAGAGAGCTGAGCATTATACATAGTGTGCGGTCAGTATAGAGAGCTGAGCATTATACATAGTGTGCGGTCAGTATAGAGAGCTGAGCATTATACATAGTGTGCGGTCAGTATAGAGAGCTGAGCGTTATACATAGTGTGCGGTCAGTATAGAGAGCTGAGCATTATACATAGTGTGCGGTCAGTATAGAGAGCTGAGCATTATACATAGTGTGCAGTCAGTATAGAGAGCTGAGCATTATACATAGTGTGCGGTCAGTATAGAGAGCTGAGCATTATACATAGTGTGCGGTCAGTATAGAGAGCTGAGCGTTATACATAGTGTGCGGTCAGTATAGAGAGCTGAGCATTATACATAGTGTGCGGTCAGTATAGAGAGCTGAGCATTATACATAGTGTGCAGTCAGTATAGAGAGCTGAGCATTATACATAGTGTGCGGTCAGTATAGAGAGCTGAGCATTATACATAGTGTGCGGTCAGTATAGAGAGCTGAGCATTATACATAGTGTGCGGTCAGTATAGAGAGCCAAGCATTATACATAGTGTGCAGTCAGTATAGAGAGCCAAGCATTATACATAGTGTGCGGTCAGTATAGAGAGCCGAGCATTATACATAGTGTGCGGTCAGTATAGAGAGCTGAGTGTTATACATAGTGTGCGGTCAGTATAGAGAGCTGAGCATTATACATAGTGTGCGGTCAGTATAGAGAGCCGAGCGTTATACATAGTGTGCGGTCAGTATAGAGAGCCGAGTGTTATACATAGTGTGCGGTCAGTATAGAGAGCCGAGCGGTATACATAGTGTGCGGTCAGTATAGAGAGCCGAGCGTTCTACATAGTGTGCGGTCAGTATAGAGAGCTGAGTGTTATACATAGTGTGCGGTCAGTATAGAGAGCTGAGCGTTATACATAGTGTGCGGTCAGTATAGAGAGCTGAGCATTATACATAGTGTGCAGTCAGTATAGAGAGCTGAGCGTTATACATAGTGTGCGGTCAGTATAGAGAGCTGAGCGTTATACATAGTGTGCGGTCAGTATAGAGAGCTGAGCATTATACATAGTGTGCGGTCAGTATAGAGAGCTGAGCATTATACATAGTGTGCAGTCAGTATAGAGAGCTGAGCGTTATACATAGTGTGCGGTCAGTATAGAGAGCTGAGCGTTATACATAGTGTGCGGTCAGTATAGAGAGCCGAGCGGTATACATAGTGTGCGGTCAGTATAGAGAGCCGAGCATTATACATAGTGTGCGGTCAGTATAGAGAGCTGAGCGTTATACATAGTGTGCGGTCAGTATAGAGAGCTGAGTGTTATACATAGTGTGCGGTCAGTATAGAGAGCCGAGCGGTATACATAGTGTGCGGTCAGTATAGAGAGCCGAGCGTTATACATAGTGTGCGGTCAGTATAGAGAGCCGAGCGTTATACATAGTGTGCGGTCAGTATAGAGAGCTGAGTGTTATACATAGTGTGCGGTCAGTATAGAGAGCTGAGCATTATACATAGTGTGCGGTCAGTATAGAGAGCCGAGCGTTATACATAGTGTGCGGTCAGTATAGAGAGCCGAGCGTTATACATAGTGTGCGGTCAGTATAGAGAGCCGAGCGGTATACATAGTGTGCGGTCAGTATAGAGAGCCGAGCGTTCTACATAGTGTGCGGTCAGTATAGAGAGCTGAGCGTTCTACATAGTGTGCGGTCAGTATAGAGAGCTGAGCGTTATACATAGTGTGCGGTCAGTATAGAGAGCCGAGCGGTATACATAGTGTGCGGTCAGTATAGAGAGCCGAGCGGTATACATAGTGTGCGGTCAGTATAGAGAGCCGAGCGTTATACATAGTGTGCGGTCAGTATAGAGAGCCGAGCGTTATACATAGTGTGCGGTCAGTATAGAGAGCTGAGCGTTATACATAGTGTGCGGTCAGTATAGAGAGCTGAGCATTATACATAGTGTGCGGTCAGTATAGAGCCTGCGCCCCGTGCATCGTCAGGGGGGATCGCACACTATTCTCTCTATAAGCTGCATATATGAATATGATTCGTTCACCTGACCTTTTATTTAGGCCTGTACATAAGCAGAGGAAAGGATTCTTCACTGTCAGTGGAGGAAGTGTTCTTTATAGTAAGAGCAGTAACATTAAGAAACGCAAATATAAATAGAAGAAAGTAATATATACAGTATATATGTATACGTGTGCGCGGATGGTGTGTTATCTGGGGCCGGACAGTTGATGTTTTTCCTTCTCCAGTTGAGTACTGTTTTCGCCGATTCCTCGATGAGATTTGCACTCGACATCTGTGTAAAGAAGGGAAAATGCCAATAACTTAAATAAACAGCAGCTGGAAACTAGCGAATCACAGAGCACGAATTCTCAGAGTAATAAAAACACAGGAAAGCTCCACCTGTCAACATCAGAGTATGGCCGCCATGAAGTATTACACTCTCATTTATATTAGACTTATTACTATGTGCCTCTGTATAAGAAGCAAGTACACTATCCAATCCTGTAAAGTGATATGTACCAGCACATTGCGTGTTCATCCGACGGCCATCATGGCTGACTCTCCCATACACAGGAGACGGCTGCTGATTGAGCGATGGCTCGGCTTATCCTTCATCTGATGGCCATCATGGCTGACTCTCCCATACACAGGAGATGGCTGCTGATTGAGCGATGGTTCGGCTGATCCTTCGTGTAATGGTCATCATGGCTGACTCTCCCATACACAGGAGATGGCTGCTGATTGAGCGATGGTTCGGCTGATCCTTCGTGTAATGGTCATCATGGCTGACTCTCCCATACACAGGAGATGGCTGCTGATTGAGCGATGGCTCGGCTGATCTTTCATCTGATGGTCATCATGGCTGACTCTCCCATACACAGGAGATGGCTGCTGATTGAGCGATGGTTCGGCTGATCCTTCATCTGATGGCCATCATGGTGGACTCCGATACATTGGAGACGGCTGCTGATTGAGCGACGGTTCGGCTGATCTTTCATCTGATGGTCATCATGGCTGACTCTCCCATACAGAGGAGATGGCTGCTGATTGAGCGATGGCTCGGCTGATCTTTCATCTGATGGTCATCATGGCTGACTCTCCCATACACAGGAGATGGCTGCTGATTGAGCGATGGTTCGGCTGATTCCTCGTGTAATGGTCATCATGGCTTACTCTCCCATACACAGGAGATGGCTGCTGATTGAGCGATGGTTCGGCTGATCCTTCATCTGATGGCCATCATGGTGGACTCCGATACATTGGAGACGGCTGCTGATTGAGCGACGGTTCGGCTGATCTTTCATCTGATGGTCATCATGGCTGACTCTCCCATACACAGGAGATGGCTGCTGATTGAGCGATGGTTCGGCTGATCCCTCGTGTAATGGTCATCATGGCTTACTCTCCCATACACAGGAGACGGCTGCTGATTGAGCGATGGCTCGGCTGATCCTTCGTGTAATGGTCATCATGGCTGACTCTCCCATACACAGGAGATGGCTGCTGATTGAGCGATGGTTCGGCTGATCCTTCGTGTAATGGTCATCATGGCTGACTCTCCCATACACAGGAGATGGCTGCTGATTGAGCGATGGTTCGGCTGATCCTTCATCTGATGGCCATCATGGCTGACTCTCCCATACACAGGAGATGGCTGCTGATTGAGCGATGGTTCGGCTGATCCTTCGTGTAATGGTCATCATGGCTGACTCTCCCATACACAGGAGATGGCTGCTGATTGAGCGATGGTTCGGCTGATCCTTCATCTGATGGCCATCATGGCTGACTCTCCCATACACAGGAGATGGCTGCTGATTGAGCGATGGTTCGGCTGATCCCTCGTGTAATGGTCATCATGGATTACTCTCCCATACACAGGAGACTGCTGCTGATTGAGCGATGGTTCGGCTGATCCCTCATGTAATGGTCATCATGGCTTACTCTCCCATACACAGGAGACGGCTGCTGATTGAGCGATGGCTCGGCTGATCCTTCGTGTAATGGTCATCATGGCTGACTCTCCCATACACAGGAGACGGCTGCTGATTGAGCGATGGTTTGGCTGATCCTTCATCTGATGGCCATCATGGCTGATTCCGATACACAGGAGGCGTCTGCTGATTGAACGATGGTTCGGCTGATCCTTCGTCTGATGGTCATCATGGCTGACTCTCCTATACACAGGAGACAGCTGCCGATTGAGCGATGGTTCGGCTGATCCTTCGTGTAATGGTCATCATGGCTGACTCTCCCATACACAGGAGATGGCTGCTGATTGAGCGATGGTTCGGCTGATCCTTCATCTGATGGCCATCATGGCTGACTCTCCCATACACAGGAGATGGCTGCTGATTGAGCGATGGCTCGGCTGATCCTTCGTGTAATGGTCATCATGGCTGACTCTCCCATACACAGGAGACGGCTGCTGATTGAGCGATGGTTCGGCTGATCCCTCGTGTAATGGTCATCATGGCTTACTCTCCCATACACAGGAGACGGCTGCTGATTGAGCGATGGCTCGGCTGATCCTTCGTGTAATGGTCATCATGGCTGACTCTCCCATACACAGGAGATGGCTGCTGATTGAGCGATGGTTCGGCTGATCCTTCGTGTAATGGTCATCATGGCTGACTCTCCCATACACAGGAGATGGCTGCTGATTGAGCGATGGTTCGGCTGATCCTTCATCTGATGGCCATCATGGCTGACTCTCCCATACACAGGAGATGGCTGCTGATTGAGCGATGGTTCGGCTGATCCTTCGTGTAATGGTCATCATGGCTGACTCTCCCATACACAGGAGATGGCTGCTGATTGAGCGATGGTTCGGCTGATCCTTCATCTGATGGCCATCATGGCTGACTCTCCCATACACAGGAGATGGCTGCTGATTGAGCGATGGTTCGGCTGATCCCTCGTGTAATGGTCATCATGGCTTACTCTCCCATACACAGGAGACTGCTGCTGATTGAGCGATGGTTCGGCTGATCCCTCATGTAATGGTCATCATGGCTTACTCTCCCATACACAGGAGACGGCTGCTGATTGAGCGATGGCTCGGCTGATCCTTCGTGTAATGGTCATCATGGCTGACTCTCCCATACACAGGAGACGGCTGCTGATTGAGCGATGGTTTGGCTGATCCTTCATCTGATGGCCATCATGGCTGATTCCGATACACAGGAGGCGTCTGCTGATTGAACGATGGTTCGGCTGATCCTTCGTCTGATGGTCATCATGGCTGACTCTCCTATACACAAGAGACGGCTGCTGATTATGCTATGGTTCGGCTGATCCTTGGTCTGATGGCCATCATGGCTGATTCCGATACACAGGAGACGGCTGCTGATTGAACGATGGTTCAGCTGATCCTTCTTCTGATGGTCATCATGGCTGACTCTCCCATACACAGGAGATGGCTGCTGATTGAGCGATGGTTCGGCTGATCCTTCGTGTAATGGTCATCATGGCTGACTCTCCCATACACAGGAGACGGCTGCTGATTGAGCGATGGTTTGGCTGATCCTTCATCTGATGGCCATCATGGTGGACTCCGATACATTGGAGACGGCTGCTGATTGAGCGATGGTTCAGCTGCGGTCATCATGGCTGACTCTCCTATACACAGGAGACAGCTGCCGATTGAGCGATGGTTCGGCTGATCCTTCATCTGATGGCCATCATGGCTGATTCCGATACACAGGAGGCGTCTGCTGATTGAACGATGGTTCGGCTGATCCTTCGTCTGATGGTCATCATGGCTGACTCTCCTATACACAAGAGACGGCTGCTGATTATGCTATGGTTCGGCTGATCCTTGGTCTGATGGCCATCATGGCTGATTCCGATACACAGGAGACGGCTGCTGATTGAACGATGGTTCAGCTGATCCTTCTTCTGATGGTCATCATGGCTGACTCTCCCATACACAGGAGATGGCTGCTAATTGAGTGATGGTTCGGCTGATCCTTCATCTGACGCCCATCATGGTTGACTCTCCCATACACAGGAGATGGCTGCTGATTGAGTGATGGTTCGGCTAATCCTTGATCTGATGGTCATCATGGCCGATAGGAAAGCCCCATTTTACAGCTGTTTATCCAGGAGATATTTCCTCAATCTCACTCATTTTTGGACTGATCCAATATGGTAGTGGTCATATCATAGCCGTCACCATCACCGGAGATGACTTGGTGGAATGGCCATCGTTGGCTCATGTGGAACAGGATATAACATCCGTATGGCAATAGACTCAAAATGTTCTCCATTGTGAAAATGTCTTAATCTGCAGAGTGAGGGTTAGTGCCTGGCAGTGCCAGGATGTATTATCATGGAATATCATGATTGGGTGCCAGATGCAGGGGCTGGCTGCCACATTTCAAGCTGGGGTGCAATCACAAGGCAGTGGCCCTTGAGTTGCAACGGTCAACCTTTCAGCCTGCTTAGCTCTAGCCGCTGCATTAAAACAGCAGAGGTAAGAGGCTTTAAAAACAGGCTGGTACATAGAAATGGGAACAGAACTGAGCTTACTGCCTATATAGATACAGGAACAGAATCAAAGTGACTACATATATATAGGAACTGAACTAACTGCCTATATAGACGTGAGGATGGAACCAAGATACCTACATAGATAAGGGAGCAGAAACAAACCTATTACACACATATTAGAACAGAACCCAGCTTAGCACGATTCTGTTCCTGTATTGATGTACTAAGCAGGGTTCTGTTTTTGTATCTGTGTAATAGGTTTCTTTCTGCTCCCTCGTTTATGTAGGAGGCCTGGTTCTGTTGCTGTAGGTATGTAGTAGACTTAGCATGATTCTGTTCCCGTATTGATGTACTAAGTCTACTACATACCTACAGCAACAGAACCAGGCCTCCTACATAAACGAGGGAGCAGAAAGAAACCTATTGCACAGATACAGGAACAGAACCCTGCTTAGTACATCAATACAGGAACAGAATCGTGCTTACCAAGTCTACTAAATAGATACAGCAACAGAACCAAGCCTCCTACATAACTAAGAAACAGAACCGAGCTCACTGCATACATATACCAGAATTCAAATTACTACATACGGTAGATGTGGTAAAAGAGCCAAGGTTACTACACAGATACAGTACCATAACCCTGCTCACTACATTTATAAAAATTACCCAGTTAGGCCTTTTTGAAAACCATCTTTAAAGTTTCCAAAAGCGTTTTTTTTTTTTAACCTTCAAAAAAGATTCATAGATTTATTGTGATATCATTCATGCTGCCAGAAAAAAAAATGGACGTGTCTGTGTGTAATTGACATGGTACATGTGAAAACAGATTTGTGAGCAGCACCATAGGATATACACATATTGGGGTGTTTGTACTGAGAATCAGGGTCAGCTCATCTCCTGGTTTGTCCCCCATCCGGCCCATATAGTCGCTGTGCTGCCATGTCCACTGTACTGTGATGCGGCCGTCACTGCTCCTGTGGATGTGTCAGTGCCGGCCCGGCTACATCACAGTACAGTTGACAAGGCCAAGTGCAGGTCCGCTGTGCACCGCGATGCCTGCTATACTGACGTCACGCCCCGTACAGCTGCTGGGGGAGCGGCCGGGGGGGTACATGCTCCCCTTCCCCCTGGCCCAGGTCTCCTCTGGCCACATGCACTGCTGATGTGACACACATTTCAACTCGACAACTATGTAGTGTAACCAGTTTATTCTACGAAATAAATCAAAACGAGTAAATTGGTGTAATTATTTGATGGAATATCTCCACAGGTCATTCCACAAGTATATAATTTTCCTTTGCTGCCTTAGTCAGTTCCTCCCAATTATTGACATTAAAATATATATATGTGTCTCACCCAACAGTAAGCCTCCTCACACCACTCATGTGGGGGCTTCTCATCCATGGAGGGGATCACTCACAATATGTGGGGGCTTCTCATCCATGGAGGGGTCACTCACAATATGTGGGGACTTCTCATCTATGGAGGGGGTCACTCACAATGTGTGGGGGCTTCTCATCCATGGAGGGGATCACTCACAATATGTGGGGACTTCTCATCCATGGAGGGGTCACTCACAATATGCGGGGGCTTCTAATCCATGGAGGGGGGTCACTCACTATGTGGAGGCTTCTCATCCATGGAGGGGTCACTCACAATGTGGGGGCTTCTCATCCATGGAGGGGTCACTCACAATGTGTGGGGGCTTCTCATCCATGGAGGGGATCACTCACAATATGTGGGGGCTTCTCATCCATGGAGGGGTCACTCACAATATGTGGGGACTTCTCATCTATGGAGGGGGTCACTCACAATGTGTGGGGGCTTCTCATCCATGGAGGGGATCACTCACAATATGTGGGGACTTCTCATCCATGGAGGGGTCACTCACAATATGCGGGGGCTTCTAATCCATGGAGGGGGGTCACTCACTATGTGGAGGCTTCTCATCCATGGAGGGGTCACTCACAATGTGGGGGCTTCTCATCCATGGAGGGGTCACTCACAATGTGTGGGGGCTTCTCATCCATGGAGGGGATCACTCACAATATGTGGGGGCTTCTCATCCATGGAGGGGTCACTCACAATATGCGGGGGCTTCTAATCCATGGAGGGGGGTCACTCACTATGTGGAGGCTTCTCATCCATGGAGGGGTCACTCACAATGTGTGGGGGCTTCTCATCCATGGAGGGGGGGGGGGTCACTCACAATATGCGGGGGCTTCTAATCCATGGAGGGGTCACTCACAATGTGTGGGGGCTTCTCATCCATGGAGGGGGTCACTCACAATGTGTGGGGGCTTCTCATCCATGGAGGGGGGGTCACTCACAATATGCGGGGGCTTCTAATCCATGGAGGGGGGTCACTCACAATATGCGGGGGCTTTTCATCCATGGAAGTTTTCTTTATGGTGGATTTCCAGTCGGTGGAGGCTCTGGGCAGAGGGGAGGGATGGATTCAGGTGGACATGCCTTCTAGCTTGAGTACCTTGTCAAGTTTCCTCCACGGTGATCCAGGAGATCCACCCAAACCCTAGAAAGAGGCAGAGTTGACCCCAGGTCCAGAAGTGAAGCAAACACGGCTTATATAAAATCAGTTAATGTCTGACATAATGTAACTGCACAACGTAATCAGCCAATGCTCCATGTGCGAGTCTGAGGAACTTACCCAAAGAGGATCCCAACCACAGAGGGTGTGCCGCATACACATCTCGGCCAAACTCAAAGCCTGAGCCCATTTTTTTTGTTTTTCCCTAATCTGTTGATTATCAACGTTTTGGATAGAAACAGCCACAGACTCCACTTAAAGGGATTGTCCTACAAACAAACTTAATCAATACATTTTTGAATAAAAATAAATCGTATGATTTTGAATGTGTAAAAAAAAAAAAAAAAAAAAAGTGTTCTTGTGCAGAGATAATTGTATAATGTGCCCCTTCAAAGTGTGCCATGTCTGACCGTACAGGGGCATGGACTGATCAAACCTCATCTCTAGGCCAGGACGACACACATCCTCCCCAGCCTATCAGGTGGTCACAGGGTATTGTGCAATCTGCCCTTCTGCACAGTATCCACCCTCCTTGGTTAAGGATCCTGATCCTTTTAGTGTTGCTAACG
This sequence comes from Anomaloglossus baeobatrachus, assembly GCF_048569485.1. Taxonomy (NCBI): domain Eukaryota; kingdom Metazoa; phylum Chordata; class Amphibia; order Anura; family Aromobatidae; genus Anomaloglossus; species Anomaloglossus baeobatrachus. The sequence goes on from NC_134356.1 coordinate 700,983,812, forward strand.
GCTTAGCCAGTCAAAATCATAGGAACACTTTGCGCCAAACCCACCAGACACACCATTGGGGGGCCCGAAGGGAATAGGGGCGCCCACATAGTGGTTGGTAGGGGAAAGTGAGAAAGTGACAGGGAAGTGAAACAAGAGCTAAAGGAGTAGGAAGTGGAAGGTGACTCTCTAAAAGGTCACCGATCCGGAGCAGGGCTCCTGGAGTTTACTAGGTGGCAGACGTTGGTCTGGACCCGGTCGCAGGGGATCGCGTCAAGGGGCACAGACTGCCAAGGAGGGCAGCCGGCGGCCTTGAGCCATCTCCGGGCAGGGGCCAGGGCATGCCTGGGTACATGGACCCTAGGCCAGGAAGTAGCTTCACGCGTCCCGATAATTTACCCGACGGGGGTGAAGACTTCAAGATTCATCCTCAACCCGCTCCAAAATCTGGGTACTAGCGCACCGATGGGATAGGACTTTCCCAAATTACAGTCCAAAGAAATCCTACGCGTGAACCCTGAGAGCAAGCTCACTCCGTTAGACATATGGGTGAGTGGGACCCGAAAAGTTTCAAGCTTGAGGGTCCAACTAGTGAAAAGGCCACAGGCTAACAGCAACACCAAGGGCACGGATCCACACGTGCGCCCTCCATGCTGTAGTGGTGCTCAGAATTCTGGTTTACAAGCTGTCGGAGTTGTTCTTGGACTGAGTGAGTACGCTGAAAAGCCCCTTTTCCTCTACCCAACGGCACCCAGTCACCAACACCCAACGGGCTCCGGGGCACAAACCCCCTACCCACGGAGGGGTTAAACATCCTGCTGCTACACCATCTCACCACCGGGCTCCCCAACAGCAGTGGTGGTCTCCTACATTACCACGCACCATGGGTGTCGTCACGAACTTACACATCCCCTGTACATACCTATCCCCTCTCTTTTGAATTCGAGTGTCCGCACGAACCCCCGGTCTGGAGACCCCTCGAGCCACCGTGGATCCGGATCCGAGCGGCTCGGCCGCTGGCACGGGGGCGGTACAGATGCAAAAGAGAATATACAGACATTACAGCACAAGATCACAGCTGCTGCTTTTTTTTTTTTTTTTTAGGTAAAAACATTTTTAGAAATAGGCAGGGAACTGTTTCACCTCACAGAATCAGCTGTGATTCAGTGCTGTCCTGTCTATATACTCTTTTGCATCATTCCTTGGCCAGGAGCTGTTGGTGAGACCATACTCCTCTCCTTATTCTCTCCACTGATGACTTTACATGTATTTTTGGTCCATTGAGCGATGTTTCGCATTTCGGCGATGCACAACTAAAAGCAGACCTACTGACTATTTGTCACAGGTGTCATATGGGTGACACAGTCCTGTGGTGTCTGGCTATAGAAGGTCACAGTGTTTTCTCTGTGCAAACTGCTCCCTGACCTTCTTTTATTCCTGCTTGGTGTATTTGGTATTTTCTGTATCCCCTCTGCTTGGGGTTCATCCCTTTCCCTTTAGGACCCTGTGGAGTTCCTCACCCTTTCAGCTGTTGTCATTAGCACTTCTGTTTATCCTTACCCTCATTCCCTTCTGGCCTGTGCTGGTGATAGCTACAACTATCTACAGATCCTAGGAGCAGGCAGTCAGAGGCTGGAATTGATACTACACCGAACATCTTAAAAGATGAAGTCATTGCTGTGATAAAGCAAAGCTTCTGTTAAAAAAACAAAGCACTTGGATGTGACCATATTCCAATAGCGCTAATAGTCTTCTGAAGCTGCAGCTGATGTCATCACACTCTGGTGTCATCAGATATCGACAAATGGTACATGACCCAAGAACTGAACAAGATCGGTGTTTATTCCTAATCTGAAGGGAGATACCAATGACTGCAGAAACATCGGACTATTGTGCTTATGCCAAAAAATATTACTGAAGATCCTACAGAGATGGCTCCAGCCTTACTATGACGGCCAGAGGAGCAAGCGGGAGTCGGGCAAGGCTGAGGAGCAAGCGGGAGTCGGGCAAGGCTGAGGAGCAAGCGGGAGTCGGGCAAGGCGGAGGAGCAAGCGGGAGTCGGGCAAGGCTGAGGAGCAAGCGGGAGTCGGGCAAGGCTGAGGAGCAAGCGGGAGTCGGGCAAGGCGGAGGAGCAAGCGGGAGTCGGGCAAGGCGGAGGAGCAAGCGGGAGTCGGGCAAGGCGGAGGAGCAAGCGGGAGTCGGGCAAGGCGGAGGAGCAAGCGGGAGTCGGGCAAGGCGGAGGAGCAAGCGGGAGTCGGGCAAGGCGGAGGAGCAAGCGGGAGTCGGGCAAGGCCGAGGAGCAAGCGGGAGTCGGGCAAGGCTGAGGAGCAAGCGGGAGTCGGGCAAGGCCGAGGAGCAAGCGGGAGTCGGGCAAGGCCGAGGAGCAAGCGGGAGTCGGGCAAGGCTGAGGAGCAGGAGATGTAATTGATATTAGATGGATTATAGAAAAGGGCGTAGAATATAACCAGGAGATCGATTTCTGCTTTATTGACCACAGCAAAGCCTTTGTGTTGATGTTAAAAATCATCAATTTTGGTATTTTACATTAAAATCTGATACATACAGATCTCCTGACATTACATGTGATATTTCTACATGCTGAGCTCTGGGAAATTATTTTTATTTACAGTGTATTTACTTTTATAGAATGTTACACAGATCGGAAAACATCTCTTTAAATAAATATATGATCTAAAGGTTGATGTGAAGATTTATACAGATTTATTTGGATCTTGATACATGAATTCATAAAATCATATTTCATGTTTAGAACCAAGATGACAATCGCGTGTCACCAATACACATGCTTCATAAAATTACTAATAAGGTACAATGCAGTATTCCAGTAATAAGTCATTCTTACACTAAAGAAGAGGATTATATACAAAGTTACAGAACTTAATTATTAATTCAACGGTAGAAAAGCTATGGAAAGCATGCAAATATGGAAATATTAAGGTATGTGTTACCGGGTATATCAATCTCTCACCTACACAAATAAAGCCCTCATTTTTATTTTGATAATTTTTTTTTTTTTTACTATTTTTATTGTTTTTTTTTTTTTTAATATCTCAATTGAGAAAACACATCAATATTTAATAATGTAATGTCTAGTAGAATATCATTAAATAAATATATAAATATATAATATTAATATATATTAATCTATAGCCAGTTAATAAAATTTGGGTAATAAATATGAAAACATTTGTTACATCACTTATAACATAATGATGTTATATTACATGTAGTATTATTATGATTATGATTATTATCCAGTATTGTTTTATTATTCTAAACATTTACACTAATTCTCTGCTGATAGCAGTGATTGCTATGGTACGCCGTGATGTTATAGGTTTAGGACATAGCCAGTTTTGGGTTTATAGTTGGGGAATGAAGTCTACAATAAAGATACCAGAATTATAACAAAAGACTTTAACGTTTAATAAAGACTTAATATTCCTAAATCCAAGTGGTTCTCAAAACGTTACAAGTCAAAACTCTTTGGAAGGGTGAGGGTCAGCGTGGTCGGACCCCCGAGGTCGGGAAGTTATCCGCAATCCCATGGATAGAGAATAACTTCCAAACTTCTTACCCCTTTTCACTTGTTCAGCAATTATGAGACGGATGTTTCCAGCGAATATCCTCCAGTATTATTGCGGTAGTGTCTATTTTACAGTGACAGCCGTAGATACTATATACAGAGATATTCCCTATGAATTCACACAGATCCACTCCCTGCACACATGGACGCCCTCATGTACACGTTATCCACGCGGCATAGTTGTGGTAACATTATACCACTTCTACGTGCCATAATCCATCTACCAGTGGACCGACTCCTATGGCACGCCTGTATTCAGCCCATACCTCCTAGATCCGAATCCCCATCCTCAGCTGAGGTTTTCCTTCCTGAGCTAATCTATCCAAAGTGATCTTTACAGCAGGACTCTGCAGCGTGCTCACACTCCTCATTTCTACAATGTGTCCCACTAGCAATTTTTCAGCATACCAACACCGGGCCACGCGTTGCTCCAGAGCAGCCTGCGTGGTTTAAGCGTGGCCCTGTTAAGGTGAACTCTTAATCAGAGATCACTAGTTGCCTCCTGCCTGGCCTAATTGGTGTGGATCGAGTGCATGCTTGAGAAATGAGATCAGACAGTCGGATATTCATCTTTCCTCGACAAAAGTCAGCCCATGCTCTGCTTTATTACAACTGAGCTTGCCCTGATATAACCTTGGAAAGGGGCATGTCCGGATGTGTTCATTGGTCAGTGGGTCGAACAATGTGTTAGTCCATGAGCTTGATTGGTGGGCATCATTGTAGGCGGGTCTATGATGTCATTGGATGGATCCATGGTGATGGTGATGGGAGGGATGTCATCTGGTGGATCCATGCTGATGGTAGGGTCAGTGATGTCATCGGGGGCCATCTTGAGTTCCTCTGAAGAGCGACTTGGCTTATGTATAGAGAATTGATTTAATTGAACACACCTCTCACAGAGGTTAATCAAGTATTTCATCTTATGGCTCTCCTTAACAGTCCCCCCCCCCTAAATACTATATTAACCTTCTGACCCTACCGTGGTCCTCTAACACATCAGCTCTAATGCTTTAACTGCAACTTTTTCTCATTTTGCTATCCGCTATACAAGCAATGCTAAGCCTTTGCCCCCACTGGTGCAGACTGTTGATCAGAGAGTTGATCACATCCCGCACACACAGTTCACAGAGGCATAGGTAACGTCCCAGTCCTTAGTACAGACTATTTAATGCCGAAGAGCTCACCCAGATTTCGAGATTAATCGATTAGAAAGAGTAAGGCAATTGTAAGAATAAGCTTCTTACCGTTATGCTGCAGCTTTTAGCGTTACTGTTTCTGAAAGACTGTTAAGCCCGCTACACACGCTACAATATATCTCACAATCCGTCGTTGGGGTCAAGTTGTAAGTGACGCACATCCGGCATCGTTTGTGAGGTATCTGCGTGTGACAGCTACGTGCGATCAGGATTGAACGCAAAACCGTTGATCGCAAACACATCGTATCTTTGTCTAGAATTGAGCGTTTTGTTGCAGGAACCTAGTCAATTGTAACGTGTGACATCCCTCATACGATTTTGGTGTCTGATGCTATGTGCGCAGGTGTGCGCTCTGCACCGCAGCTTAAAAAAGGTCCGCTTCAGCGCGCAGCTGAAAAGCTGCGTTCTGAAGCGCCTCACAATGTCTGTCATTCACTAATCTCTGTCAGTCGGTCACTATCTCTGTCCCTCACTCTCTGTCCATGTCAGTCTATCCCCCTCTCTCATATACTCACCGATCCCCGATCCCCGGCGCTGCACGGCGTTCACACTGCTCCGGCGGCTTTTACTGTTTTGAAAAAGCCGGCCGCCCATTAAACAATCTCGTATTCCCTGCTTTCCCCGCCCACCGGCGCCTATGATTGGGTGCAGTGTGACACCTGTCACTCAGCGTGGGGGCGTGTCTCACTGTAACCAATCACAGCAGCCGGTGGGCGTGTCTATACTGTGTAGTGAAATAAATAATTAAATAATTTAAAAAAACGGCGTGCGGTCCCCCCAATTTTAAAACCAGCCAGATAAAGCCATACGGCTGAAGGCTGGTATTCTCAGGATGGGGAGCTCCATGTTATGCGGTGCCCCCCAGCCTAACAATATCAGCCAACAGCCGCCCAGAATTGCCGCATACATTATATGCGACAGTTCTGGGACTGTACCCGACTCTTCCCGATTTGCCCTGGTGCGTTGGCAAATCGGGGTAATAAGGAGTTATTGGCAGCCCATAGCTGCCACTAAATCCTAGATTAATCATGTCAGGCGTCTATGAGACACCCTCCATGATTAATCTGTAAATTACAGTAAATAAACACACACACGAAAAAATAATTTATTAGAAATAAAAAACACAAACATATACCCTGGTTAACCACTTTAATCAGCCCCAAAAAGCCCTCCATGTCCGGTGTAATCCAGGATGCTCCAGCGTCGCTTCCAGCGCTGCTGCATGGAGGTGACCAGAGCTGCAGAAGACACCGCCGCTCCGGTCACCTCCACGCAGCTAATGAAGACAGCCGTGCGATCAGCTGAGCTGTCAGTGAGGTTACCCGCTGTCACTGGATCCAGCGGTGGCCGCGGGTAACCTCAGTGACAGCTCAGCTGATCGCGCTACTCACCTCAGTTGCTGCGTGGAGGTGACAGGAGCGGCGGTGAGTAGCGCGATCAGCTGAGCTGTCACTGAGGTTACCTGCGGCCACCGCTGGATCCAGTGACAGCGGGTAACCTCAGTGACAGCTCAGCCGATCACGCGGCTGTCTTCAGTTGCTGTGTGGAGGTGACAGGAGCGGCGGTGTCTTCTGCAGCTCCGGTCACCTTCATGTAGCAGAGCTGGATGCGACGCTGGACCATCCTGGATTACGCCGGACATGGAGGGCTTTTTGGGGCTGATTAAAGTAGTTAACCAGGGTATATGTTTGTGTTTTTTATTTCTAATAAAGGATTTTTCTGGTGTGTGTGTTTATTTACTGTAATTTACAGATTAATCATGGAAGGAATCTCGGGGAGACGCCTGACATGATTAATCTAGGACTTATTGGCAGCTATGGGCTGCCAATAACTCCTTATTACCCCGATTTGCCAACGCACCAGGGCAAATCGGGAAGAGCCGGGTACAGTCCCAGAACTGTCGCATATAATGTATGCGGCAATTCTGGGCGGCTGTTGGCTGATATTGTTGGACTGGGGGGCTCCCCATAACGTGGAGCTCCCCATCCTGAGAATACCAGCCTTCAGCCGTATGGCTTTATCTGGCTGGTTTTAAAATTGGGGGGGACCGCACGCCGTTTTTTTTTAATTATTTAATTATTTATTTCACTACACAGTATAGACACGCCCACCGGCTGCTGTGATTGGGTGCAGTGTGACACCTGTCACTCAGCGTGGGGGCGTGTCTCACTGTAACCAATCATAGGCGCCTGTGGGCGGGGAAAGCAGGGAATACGAGATTGTTTAATGGGTGGCCGGCTTTTTCAAAACAGTAAAAGCCGCCGGAGCAGTGTGAACGCCGTGCAGCGCCGGGGATCGGTGAGTATGAGAGAGGGCTGCTAACTTCAGTCACTTAGGAGATTAGCGGTCACCGGTGAGTCCTTCACAGGTGAGCGCTAATCAGGGCGCGACACAGACTGAGCCGCAGCATGACAATGAAGTCAGGTGAAGTTCACCCGAGTTCATTCTGACAGTGCGGCTCTGTCTGTGTCTGCTGTCAGCGGCCATTCACCTCTGCTACATTGCTGTCTGTGTCTGCTGTCAGCGGCCATTCACCTCTGCTACATTGCTGTCTGTGTCTGCTGTTAGCGGCCATTCAGCTCTGCTACATGGCTGTCTGTGTCTGCTGTTAGCGGCCATTCACCTCTGCTACATGGCTGTCTGTGTCTGCTGTTAGCGGCCATTCAGCTCTGCTACATGGCTCTGTCTGTGTCTGCTGTCAGCGGCCATGTAGCAGAGCTGAATGGCAGATGACATAGTAAAAACACATCCCTACACATTACACACGCTTGGAAAGTCAATAAATAAAAAAAAAAAAAAAAAAAGGTGCCCAATGCATACGTCACAGATCACATGATCTAAAGGATCGCACACAAAATTGATCAATTTAACATAGACTAGTAACGCTCGTGTGACAGCAAATGACCGACCTACGTGAAATCTCATAGATCCCGTATGCAACCTGGGCGTGTCACATCGCAAATGCGATTGTACAACTAATTGCAACGTGTAAAGTGGGCTTTACTCAGGCAACATCCGAGTGCTGTCCGCATCCTCGAGACTTCTCTACCTGAATACACCTGATTGTATTACAACTCTAATGGATCTCTTCTTGTCTCGGGTCCATAATCTATCACCAGGAGGCCTTTAACAAGATTTCCCTTACACATGGATCCAATTTACCTTCAGTAACACAGAGTAGCACTTTTACGGCTTCAAATACCAACAAATAAGACAATACCAGTGTGTGTTATCCTTAAAAAGTCACTTAAGCTGGGTTCACACACGACGACAACGACGTCACTGTTACGTCACCATTTCCTGTGACGTAACAGCGACCTTACATGATCGCTAGTAAGCTGTCAAACATGTAATTTTAAGCAGCGACGGAGCAGCAATCATAGCGACCTCGACGGTAGTTGTGCGGTGTCACACGCGTCGCTATGCGGCGACTCAGACCTTGATAGAGGCGTGGTGTTTACCCCTAGACATGTTTCACGCCCCTCTGTTCCGATTGGTGATCGCTACAGCGCGTTTGTGTTGCCTTTTTTCACGCCCCTCTATTCCGATTGGTGATGACTACAGCGGCGCCTGATTGGGTGACCGTGCCAAACAAAGGAAGACGCAGTAGTGTTTTCATTCATTCTATTTCATTTCATTCAGATCCACAAAGAACGACACCAGACAGAGACTCTACTACATGGAACTTAAAGAATGAAATCACTGTAACGCCTTCGGCAAGGTACCCAATCGGAACGCTGTTGTAACCACCAATCGAAGTTGTAGGGGCGTTGCAAAATACACCGCAAAAACACAACCTTGTCCTGCCTTTAGTCCTACGTCACTGCCTTCAGCGTCGTCGCGACGGTCGCTGCTGCGGTGTCAAACACAAAGATGCTGAGCTTATCATGGCGCAGCAGGATAGCAGCGATAACAGAATGACCTGGAATTTTCAGGAGCGAGCAGCAATTTCGCAGCAGGGGTCTGATCGTTGTTATGTGTCACACACAGCGACGTCGCTGTTGAGGTCGTTGCTACGTCACAGAAAATGGCGACTTAGCAGCGATGTCGTCGCTGTGTGTGACACCACCTTAAAACCCGTAAACTAATTGGTTGGTTCAGGTCAGATAATGTTTTTCCCACCATGAGCCCTTATTTGTGTAATGTTCCTGTACCCATTGTTCCCTTATGGTTATTTCCCATGTATCGTCCCCAATCTAGAAATTCTCCATAAGGTTCTATGTGAGATAATCCAGCACTATGTGTGTTGTGACCCTCATTCTGCTGGTACGATGGACTCTTTACAGCCGCTGTTGTCTCCAGATGGGTTTTCCCTCAAGCTTCATGGAAGTCGCTGTGGTCAGGAGAAGCTGGATCGGCTTATCTGATTCTGACTCATGGCTCATTCTGACTTGTCTTTTTAGGATCACCCGGTCTCCTGGCTTGAGACCACGTGCTCCTGACACTGATTTAGGATCTGGAATTGGAGGATACACATGTTTAACACACTATATAGGCAGTTGTATACGGCTCATACATCACTGGTCAGGATATCACACTGTATCTGCAGTATCTGTGAGAAATATAATCACGTTCTAGATACTAAACCAAAAATACCTTATATAAAGATCTAATTATTAAGAAAAAGGAAAATGAACATTTGTTACATGATTTGCAGCGTTCACCATTATCTTGGGGATCGTTACATTTGTATGATATTATAATCGTTAAAATTCCAAACATACATCCATGTGACTATAGACACAATTAAATATTCCAATAAAGGAGGGGGCAGGGATTGGGGCAATAGCCCTAAACTCTCCCTACCTCGCAGCGGAGGTCGGCACCCTATAAGTAGAATTGGCGCCCCCACTCACCGACGGCTCACCCTCCCTATCCCTACACTGCTAAGCTAATACGTGCTGCTAATGTCAGTGAGGGAATATAGAAACCGTGGGATACAGGGGATAAAGAGGCGTCAATATGCAATTATATATAGCCAATTCATTCCCAAAGATTAAATATTCACACTCTGTATTTACATAGCTGTTTGGTAGCTTAAATCAATATGATACAGCAAATTCAAGGACCAAACCCTAAAACAAATGGAATATCTCACATGTATAACATGTACCCACTGTATAAATACAATAATAAGGCCAGGTAAAGTCAGGAGGAGATCTCGTCCAATCACAGACCCTCCACTGACCAATTCACACTCAGGCTAATAAAATAAATGCATATTTATCAGACACTTAGCATGAAAGACCCAACGCGTTTCTCCCCTCTTCACAATGGCATACGGGGCTCATCAGGGGCACCCCCAGGTGAGGACCGTTAGTGTAGCCAGTTTCCTGCCTGTCCAAAATAGCTGCTAATCCCCAGATACTGTAAGATCTCTATAATGACCTTTTCTATAGAATATGCACTTTTACCACTTTTTAGGAACTCCATTCTTGCATATCACCAGCATCATGAATTTTTCAGCAGTAACGTTTTCCATACTGGATATGTACCAGAGCAGACCTGAAAAGAAACTCGCACAAAACTCATATAAACCTACTCATGGTAGATGTATATGACTAATCTGCAATCCCCGGAGCAGTAGAGCGGATGAGGGGGTGTTTTACGAGGTCTTTACAGTTTTTCTACCTTAATAGGCACATATCTTACAAGACTGGATGTGTCTAGCCACCTGGGTACTGAAGCAGTGGTGCTGCCCATATATTATCCACCACCACACTCTGTCACGTGTTCATTGGTTACCTGGGTCATTATTGAGTAGAGTGCTCATGGCAGAGAAAGCTTACCGCCTTTTATCCACAGACCTTCCTCAGTCGATGGCTCCATGCATCTCACACTCCGTTCCTTGCTGAATCACTTGTTTCTGTAGGGATTTAAGAACACAAGGAGTGACAGATGTCACCGAGGTATAGTACTGGTCTGCATTGGTAACTCTAGGCCCGTTCACTGCTTCTTTGTTGTCTCCACCTGTGTGAGCATCTCCTCAGCCTCCATCAGTCACCGGCTCCTTTGATAACAGGAGAGCCTCCACCTGGGCTCATACCCACTGTATGGTCTTTATAGATTTATCACGTTACACTAGAAAAGATCTGCTGCCTATATCCACATTTGACTATCTTACCCAGCTCTGCTCTACAAACCACAGCGATCGCAAATATTCATCTCGTTCTCCTATTCCGATGGGAGAGGAGTGGTTCGGCTTTATTACCTCATGTTGTGTAACCTCCGCATATCCAGTGCAGAATCAACCAGCATCTTGGTATCTGGATCCATCTACGGAAAAACTCAAAATCTGCATTAACAATGGCCTCATCTGAGACATGTTCAAAACCTGACAATTCTTATTACAGCAGAGCAATCATGAGATATATGTAAATCTGCTGTATCCTCCTTACAGATAAAAATATAAAGACAACTTAATAGAAAAACTCAATCGATGAACAAATTAAAAACTTAATAGGTGTGACTTTCCACATCATCTTTTCCCCCTTTTTGAATCTGTTATCCAAACCATAGATTCAAAAAGTGTGTGGCCCCGGAACTCTAAATTTAGGCAAAAAATTCACATTGTGTAGACTGTACCTAACCGGGAACACCATAAATATTATGTTATGTGTAACCTTATAATGGAAAACTATTTCAATGGCTTTTTAACCTTTGCTTGGACCACAGAAATCTGCATTACAATCTTTCTATAAAAAGAAAACGGATGATTCAATACATTAAATATCAAACACAGAACACCATAAATCATCCATATTCATTTAAACCAAATGAATGTAATTATTAATAAAGATATTATCAATAAAGATTATTCTACTCATGCTTGGGCTGTTCTTTCACAATAAACCCCCTGTAAGGTGAGACAAAAGTAGATAGGACTATCCCCCTCTGTAAGCGGACTCTTCAATTCTTTTTCCTAAAAACTGGGAAAACCTGTTTTTTTTTTTTTTCTTTTTCCACCCCCTGAACCAAACAGGGCTTCTCATTTTTTGCAATACAGGACAGGACAAGCCAAATGTTTTTCCTCCCTTGGATATATTTATTTTTTTTATCAGATTTGTTTTAAGGTACGTTTCTTTTAAGGTTTCTCTTATTAAGTAGTAAGCAATAAAAGAATAAGACATTCCTCCTTTTGACTGTCCTGACTCAATCCAACCTGCACACTGGGTCTATATTGTCTTCCACAACCACCCAATCATTCAATGTTCCATCTTTTAGTGCTATAAGCGTTTACTAACACTTCATATGTTATTCAGTGAGAGCAGTTTTGTCAACTTCACTGAGGGCTCCACACAGATTTATTAATAAAATGGCCACTGCCAGAATAGCACATGGCGTCTTTGTGTAAGGGCGGTTGAGCCACGTGAGAGGGGGAGGGGAGAAACTGATTTTACTTCTGCTAAACTTACAAGTTTAACCAATTATCCTTCCTGCCTATATTCCACACTTTATATTTATATATACACACATATTCACATATCCACAGTCCTGGTCCAACTACAGTTGAACACTCATTTTTCTGTCCAAGTATGTAGTACTCCATCCAATCCACTGTTCAGACATTCAAACAACCTATGGTCTGGTTACTTTACACATGCTCTGTCTTAAAATGGCTTCCACCAAGAATAGCACATGGTTCATCTCACACCTCCAACCACTAACTTCCTTTCTTTGTCTCAAACATGCGCTTCATCCACCATTTTTCCTCCGTAGGAACATGTGGCAGAAGGGAAAACTGACCTCACATCTGCTCAAACTCTTTCTCCCCTATTTTCTGTAGTCAGTACATATATATATATATATGTAAAATAAAAATGCCTACAAGCAGAGGTCAGCGCTTTAACCCGACAAACTTAATCCAGCAGCTATGTTTATTTGGTAAAATTTTTTTCGGTATGGGGTCCAATACTTCTTACAAAAATGGGGAACAGCCATGGGGACCAGGTTCGCCCCAAGTTACGCCAACCTATATATGGGCAGGTGGGAGGAGCTAGCCATATACCCTGGGGGCGTGCTTCGGGAAAACCTGGTCCTCTGGCGTCGCTTCATTGATGATGTTCTTTTCATATGGGCAGGTGAGGAAAGCCTTATGCACGAATTTTTAGAAAGTTTAAATAATAACGAGTACCATCTGAAGTTTACCCACACTACTAGCACTACTATGATAAATTTTCTTGACTTAAATATTTTCATTGAAAATGGCAATGTTTTCACGAAGACTTATCATAAGCCCACTGACACCAATAGTTATATCTCCTTGAAAAGCTGCCACTTACCTAGCTGGCTTTTCAATGTTCCAAAAAGCCAGTATATTAGAGCTTATAGGAATTGCAGTAAGCAAGAAGATTTCGATTTGGAAGTGGGCTTATTAACGAAAAAATTTGTGCAAAAAGGCTATGGAGAGGGGTTTCTGGAGAATGTTTGTGTACAGGTAAAACAAATCGAAAGAAAGACTCTACTCCAGAATAAACAACATAAACCCATATCCTCCTTACTTAACGAAATTAATGAATTTAATATTCCTATAATTCTTCAATATACCACACAAGTGAAATCTTTAAAAAATATTATCAAAAAGTATTGGAATCTCTTAAAAGAAGATAAAACAATAGGGGACCTTTTACCTATGAATCCCAGTTTTATTTACAGGAAGGCCAACAATATTGGCAATCTAGTAGCACCAACCATACGGAATACTAAAGTGCCTGTTGATAGTGGAGGACTTTTTGGCCTGAAAGGCTATTTCCCATGTAAGAATTGTACTATTTGTAAAAATATAAAAAATGTTACACGGAAATCTTTTTTGCAAGGGCAAGAACTAATAAGTATAAAAGACTTAATTACTTGTCGATCAAAAGGAGTCATATACTGTATACAATGCCCCTGCCAGAAAAGATACATTGGGAGAACTATTAGACCCCTTTGGAAGAGAGTGGGTGAACATATTAGAAGTATCAACAATAAATGTATGAAACACCCCCTGTCAAAACATTATGTGCTAAAACATGGAGGGTCCTTTAAAGGGTCCCAAGTATGGGGCGTACAAAAAGTGACAAAAGATTGGAGAGGTGGTGATTTTATTAGAAAAATGTCACGCATAGAAAGCAAATGGATCTTTGAACTGAATACACTGAAGCCCTACGGACTTAATAATGACATTGAATTGTTCGCCTTTAATTAAATTATAGCTTATTTAAATTTAAAAGCATTTGAAATGCAAAGGGGAGGAAGAGGGAAAAGAAAAAAAAAAAAAAAAAAAAAAAAAAAAAAAAAGTGAACATTATATAAGCATAATCTAATCAACCTCTTAAGAATGTAGGGCCTCTATTACGTTGTGTTGTATTTTAAGTCATATATATGTGTATACAATATAGCACGTTTTTATCAGTTTGTGCTGGGCACATATTCATGCCCTCAGCTATCATAATAAGTTGACATAATCTATATTGGTCCCCTTATGCAATGGTATTATTGCAGTAGTTGCCGTTGGGCTAATTAGAATACCGTCTGGCCAAACCTTTGCACCGGTTTTGTAATATATTTTATAATATAATGTATTAGTTTTTAGTGTATTAATCTTTTTATTCATGTTTGTGTGTGCTACAATGCAGGGACATTGTAATATCAGCAATGGATCCCATAAGTAATGACTGAGATAATGTGAAGGCGTTTTCTATGTAATTTGCATTCCAATTAAATTCTTGTATAAATGGTGCCTTAGGCAACAGCTGGGTTATCCTTGAGGAAGGGGACCGTTGACGCCCCCGAAACGCGCGTCGGATATTCACTCAGCTTAGTCTACTTGTGTAGCGATACCTCAGCAAACGACTTCTCCCTTGTACGGATTTACTCAGCCTAGCAGTCCAATTGCCGAGGCTATCCTTTGACGAGGTGGAGTAACCGCAACTCTTACAAGAAGTACCTCCTACTGGAACCATCCGAATTTGGTGATCTGTCGGCTCTACATCATCTGCGTTGTTAGCGCTGCCAGGCGCCACGTGGATTGACTGGAGCACAACTTTGCCAAGTGCCGGCTCTGCTCTGCTCATCTCGGCTGTAACTATTGAGGGGCTCTTGCATCCACTATACACCCCCGTGGAGGAAACCATCCACTACAGGTTGGTCTTCTGATGAGGTGGAGAAACCGTAACCTCTATGTGAACTAACCCCTAACGAAATCAGCCGTGTTGTATGGTCGATCGGCTCTGCCTCATCTCCACTGCAAGCGCTGGTAGGCGCCCCATGCTCTGATTGGAGCTTAACCTTATTAAGTGCCGGCTTTGTTTTGCTCATCTCGGCTGCAACTATTGTGGAATCCTGCATTATTACATCTTCGTGGAGGTTAAAGAGGAGAGGTGCAGTATTTCTAATCACAGCAACCTTGGCATGTAACTAACATATTTTAACGGCAACCTAGAAAGTTCTATCATTAGCCGGGACAATCGGTTATAGTAACCTCACTGGTCTCTTGTTATTTGCGACGTGCCATTGTTACCATTCTTATATTGGCACTCCTATTGGTTTACGCAAACGCAATTTCATGTTTTAATGTGCATTAATTTTTATGCTTATAATTCTTGTATTTTTTGCGATGTGTGGTTTATGAATGTGGTATTATTATACTATTTTACTTTTTGTACCAAGAACAAGGATAGCAGCTATTAGAAATAAAATAATTAATTAAAATCTACAAACTTGTTGTAGCGCTGTTTTCAGGGTTTTTTCTGCAAAATCCCATTTTTTAACCTTTACCTCACTAGGCAAAGTAAAGGGGATTCTTTGCCAATAAACATAGCTGCTGGATTAAGTTTGTCGGGTTAAAGCGCTGACCTCTGCTTGTAGGCATTTTTATTTTAATTATTTTAACCCCTTGTGTTCAGCTGCTAAACCCTCATATACGTGCTACCCTTGTTCAGGTGCTAACTAATCACCTTCTCCCACAACTCCAGATGGGGGACCTGTGGGAGAACCGTAAGGATAGAATAATTAAGGTGCAAAGGTTTTTTGGTTATGCGGAGAAATCCAATCCAACTAATGCAAATGGCCCAAATTTTTCAGCTATCAAAAAGAAGCTTAGGGAATTAGAACAACTACTCCTAAAAGAAATGCGAGACTTATGGGAAGTAGCAACCCTTGAGAGATATTTGGAAGCTGATATTATACCTAAAGGCCTAACAGTAACCAAAGCCCTATCAGGGGATATAGGGGACAGGCAAACTCTAATAGAATGGGATGAACTTTTTAAAGATTTTTCCAGACAGGCAGTTCAATTTATTATTGATAAAAGGAAAAAACAATTGATATTGAATAAAAACCGAATTCATCATTTATTTGATGAAATAAAACCCTTTAAAAGTAATACTGAAATTGCCAATTTGTCCAAAAATATATTAAAACGTATACAAAGTAAAGAAAAAGAAATTATTGAGAAGAAAGAGAGGAAATATGGGAGGGATTTGGGTTTGACAGTGCATTCAGGTGGGAGAAACTTTGCTGTAACTCCCACCCAACCCAATAATTATCATGAAAGGGATCCATTAGAACTCAGCCAGTTCGAGATTCTGGATCAAATTGATTGTACTGTTAATGAAGATTTCACAGAGGAGGAGGAAGTATTTTCAGTCCATGAAACTTCCATAGATCATTTGACCCAGAATTTGCTATTGGAATCTACTAACATACCGAATGCTAATAATACCCCTCAAGCCATTAATGGCCTGCATGATCAACCAACGAGTAATAGAAGCTCAATTGATACCCCTCAATCTGAAATAAATATGGACCCTGTAATCAGCAATAATGTACCTTCTACCTCTCGAAGTGGGAGGTCCACTCTTATAGGAGGTACTAATAATACACCTAATAATGCTAGAACTAGACCTACGCAACCCCAACCCCAAAGGCATACTAGGAAAAATACTGGACCTACTACTGCTCGACCTAATACATCACGGAATATTACTACTTTGGATTTTTTCAGGGTAGGAAAAAGAAACACCAAAGGGGGTGTAGGGGAGGGAAACGCACCAAAAAGAAAATAAACCATCAAGGGATAGAGGACCTCCAATCCCAAAAAATTTTTAACCTTAGCCATTATCGATTAACTACTAATGAAACTTCCCTACTACAAAAAGGGTTAAAATTTGCTCCTTCAGTGGGTTTTAATAGATTCCAAGCTTTTGTTGGGGTGAAACAATTCATGAGGAAATTAGTTTTAAAAAAACATTTTTTGAAAAATCCTGTGGCTAAACAACATACTATGAACCCCCTGAACCCAGTTAATCCAATTATTCAAACTACTGGTCTAAAATGTCAATCCAACTTTCATCCACTAAATGAATATTCAGAATCTCTTTTAACATTCCAAAAGTGTGTAGTGAATGACATTAGGCGTTTGAAAGCCCCAAAACAACATGGGTTTTTTAATAATTTAACAACGAAGGAAATATTGGCAATAAGGAAGCTGCAAGATAATGCCAATATAATAATACGCCCAGCAGACAAGGGTGGGGGCATAGTCATTATGGATGTGGCAGATTATGAAAAAGAATCAGCCCGTCTATTAGGAGATAAGACTACTTATGAAATATTAGCCTGTGACCCTACAAATGTTTATATGAAGGAATTAAATTCCCTGGTTGAGAGAGGTCTTAATAAAGGAATATTGAATAAGAATGAAGCAACATTTATTAAGAATCATAATCCCAGATTGGCAGTCTTCTACCATGTACCAAAAATCCATAAAACTATAGTAAATCCCCCAGGACGTCCCATTATCTCGGGAATAGGCTGTTTGACAGCCAACCTATCTAAGTATATAGATACTCATCTCCAAAAGTGTGTCCCTTTATTACCTGCGTATTTAAAAGATAGCACTCAAGTGTTACAGCTTCTACAAGAAGTAAAATGGCAGAGCAACTATATTTTAGGATCAATTGATGTCACTTCACTGTACACTATCATTGAGCATCAAAAGGGTTGTGAAGCATCTAAATATTTTCTATCGAAATCGGGTTTTTTTCCCCAACTACAGGTTGACTACCTAGGGGAGTGTATTCAGTTTATTTTAAATCATAATTTTTTTCGGTATGGGGTCCAATACTTCTTACAAAAATGGGGAACAGCCATGGGGACCAGGTTCGCCCCAAGTTACGCCAACCTATATATGGGCAGGTGGGAGGAGCTAGCCATATACCCTGGGGGCGTGCTTCGGGAAAACCTGGTCCTCTGGCGTCGCTTCATTGATGATGTTCTTTTCATATGGGCAGGTGAGGAAAGCCTTATGCACGAATTTTTAGAAAGTTTAAATAATAACGAGTACCATCTGAAGTTTACCCACACTACTAGCACTACTATGATAAATTTTCTTGACTTAAATATTTTCATTGAAAATGGCAATGTTTTCACGAAGACTTATCATAAGCCCACTGACACCAATAGTTATATCTCCTTGAAAAGCTGCCACTTACCTAGCTGGCTTTTCAATGTTCCAAAAAGCCAGTATATTAGAGCTTATAGGAATTGCAGTAAGCAAGAAGATTTCGATTTGGAAGTGGGCTTATTAACGAAAAAATTTGTGCAAAAAGGCTATGGAGAGGGGTTTCTGGAGAATGTTTGTGTACAGGTAAAACAAATCGAAAGAAAGACTCTACTCCAGAATAAACAACATAAACCCATATCCTCCTTACTTAACGAAATTAATGAATTTAATATTCCTATAATTCTTCAATATACCACACAAGTGAAATCTTTAAAAAATATTATCAAAAAGTATTGGAATCTCTTAAAAGAAGATAAAACAATAGGGGACCTTTTACCTATGAATCCCAGTTTTATTTACAGGAAGGCCAACAATATTGGCAATCTAGTAGCACCAACCATACGGAATACTAAAGTGCCTGTTGATAGTGGAGGACTTTTTGGCCTGAAAGGCTATTTCCCATGTAAGAATTGTACTATTTGTAAAAATATAAAAAATGTTACACGGAAATCTTTTTTGCAAGGGCAAGAACTAATAAGTATAAAAGACTTAATTACTTGTCGATCAAAAGGAGTCATATACTGTATACAATGCCCCTGCCAGAAAAGATACATTGGGAGAACTATTAGACCCCTTTGGAAGAGAGTGGGTGAACATATTAGAAGTATCAACAATAAATGTATGAAACACCCCCTGTCAAAACATTATGTGCTAAAACATGGAGGGTCCTTTAAAGGGTCCCAAGTATGGGGCGTACAAAAAGTGACAAAAGATTGGAGAGGTGGTGATTTTATTAGAAAAATGTCACGCATAGAAAGCAAATGGATCTTTGAACTGAATACACTGAAGCCCTACGGACTTAATAATGACATTGAATTGTTCGCCTTTAATTAAATTATAGCTTATTTAAATTTAAAAGCATTTGAAATGCAAAGGGGAGGAAGAGGGAAAAGAAAAAAAAAAGAAAAAAAAAAAAAAAAAAAAAGTGAACATTATATAAGCATAATCTAATCAACCTCTTAAGAATGTAGGGCCTCTATTACGTTGTGTTGTATTTTAAGTCATATATATGTGTATACAATATAGCACGTTTTTATCAGTTTGTGCTGGGCACATATTCATGCCCTCAGCTATCATAATAAGTTGACATAATCTATATTGGTCCCCTTATGCAATGGTATTATTGCAGTAGTTGCCGTTGGGCTAATTAGAATACCGTCTGGCCAAACCTTTGCACCGGTTTTGTAATATATTTTATAATATAATGTATTAGTTTTTAGTGTATTAATCTTTTTATTCATGTTTGTGTGTGCTACAATGCAGGGACATTGTAATATCAGCAATGGATCCCATAAGTAATGACTGAGATAATGTGAAGGCGTTTTCTATGTAATTTGCATTCCAATTAAATTCTTGTATAAATGGTGCCTTAGGCAACAGCTGGGTTATCCTTGAGGAAGGGGACCGTTGACGCCCCCGAAACGCGCGTCGGATATTCACTCAGCTTAGTCTACTTGTGTAGCGATACCTCAGCAAACGACTTCTCCCTTGTACGGATTTACTCAGCCTAGCAGTCCAATTGCCGAGGCTATCCTTTGACGAGGTGGAGTAACCGCAACTCTTACAAGAAGTACCTCCTACTGGAACCATCCGAATTTGGTGATCTGTCGGCTCTACATCATCTGCGTTGTTAGCGCTGCCAGGCGCCACGTGGATTGACTGGAGCACAACTTTGCCAAGTGCCGGCTCTGCTCTGCTCATCTCGGCTGTAACTATTGAGGGGCTCTTGCATCCACTATACACCCCCGTGGAGGAAACCATCCACTACAGGTTGGTCTTCTGATGAGGTGGAGAAACCGTAACCTCTATGTGAACTAACCCCTAACGAAATCAGCCGTGTTGTATGGTCGATCGGCTCTGCCTCATCTCCACTGCAAGCGCTGGTAGGCGCCCCATGCTCTGATTGGAGCTTAACCTTATTAAGTGCCGGCTTTGTTTTGCTCATCTCGGCTGCAACTATTGTGGAATCCTGCATTATTACATCTTCGTGGAGGTTAAAGAGGAGAGGTGCAGTATTTCTAATCACAGCAACCTTGGCATGTAACTAACATATTTTAACGGCAACCTAGAAAGTTCTATCATTAGCCGGGACAATCGGTTATAGTAACCTCACTGGTCTCTTGTTATTTGCGACGTGCCATTGTTACCATTCTTATATTGGCACTCCTATTGGTTTACGCAAACGCAATTTCATGTTTTAATGTGCATTAATTTTTATGCTTATAATTCTTGTATTTTTTGCGATGTGTGGTTTATGAATGTGGTATTATTATACTATTTTACTTTTTGTACCAAGAACAAGGATAGCAGCTATTAGAAATAAAATAATTAATTAAAATCTACAAACTTGTTGTAGCGCTGTTTTCAGGGTTTTTTCTGCAAAATCCCATTTTTTAATATATATATATGTGTATGTATGTATGTATGTATGTGTGTGTGTGTGTGTGTGTGTGTGTGTGTGTGTGTGTGTGTGTGTATATATATATATATATATATATATATATATATATATAATATCTATATATAATATCTATATATAATATCTATATATCTATATATATATATATATATATATATATCTATATATATGTGTGTGTATATATATATATGTGTGTGTATATATATATATATGTGTGTGTATATAATATGTGTGTGTATATATATATATATATATATATATATATATATATATATATATATATATATAATTTTATACAAACACGCACACACATATGTCCACGATCTTAGTCTCTATAGTAGTCCGCCCAGTCTATTGTTCAAACATTTATAGAGCACATGGTCTTCTTCACACATCCCCCGACTCACTTCCTTTTCTTTGTTTAAACCATGCATGCTTTGGCCACCATGTGCTTCATCCACCATTTTAAAATCTGACCTAAAATGGCTGCCACCAGGAATAGCACATGGTTTATCACAGTATTGCGGTCTAGAGTCCCCACATCCCAACACTCTCATCCGGATTTTTCCGACCACAATTAAACACAACTTCAACAATTTCTCCATCTTTCTCTCAAGATAAACAACAATAAACAAGCAATCTTTCTCTATGCAGAGAAGATAAAAACAGACAAACAAAACGACGGGGGAGAGGACTCCCAACTGAAACACTAAAGAAAACTAGACTGCAGCACACACTTCCAAATCCTTCCTTATACTGCCACGTGGTCCCTGTCTGATTTCTGCATTCCGTAATTTACAAAAAACACCTCCAGAGCTACCCCTGGCTTCTAATTGCCTCAAACTAGCCCCGTACCCGGCCTCTATGTAACCCTGTACCCAGATTCTATGTAGCCCTGTACCTGGCCTCTATAAGACCCAGGCTCCTGTAATAAGCCCCATATGGATGTCTTCTACCCAGCCTTTTTAACCCAGGCTCCTGTTAACAAGCCTCTCTTGGAGGACTTGTAACTAGCCTCTCTAACCAGCTTTGAGAGCCCGTGGAAAACCTGTGAATAACCTGACCAATTAAAACCACGCTATATCTCTAGTCATTACATACCAGCCTCTTATCTAGGCCTTGTACAAAACCATATCAACAAATTTGAGAGCCCGTGGAAAACACGTGCCTAACCTGACCAATTAAAACCGCGCTATAGCTCTAGGCCTATTGCCGAGTCATTCACTCTAGGCCTCGAGCCAAGAACTCAATTTACTAGACCCCGTGTCGAGTCATTCACTCTAGACCAGGGTTCCCCAACTCCAGTCCTCAAGGTCCACCAACAGTGCATGTTTTCAGGATTTCCTTAGCATTGCACTGCTGTTGGAACCAGCACCTGGGCAGGTAATTACATTAACACCTGTGCAATACTAAGGAAATCCCAAAAACCTGCACTGTTGGTGGGCCTTGAGGACTGGAGTTGGGGACCTCTGCTCTAGACCACGTACCAAAAACTCAATTTACTAGGCCGAGTCACTCACTCTAGGCCTTGAACCAAAACTCAATTTACTACACCTCAATTCGAGTCATTCACTCTAGTCCTCGAGCGTCAAATCTCGATTTACTAGGCCCTGTATCGAGTCATTCACTCTAGACCACGTGCCAACAACTTAATGTAGTAGGCAGAGTCACTCACTCTAGGCCTTGTACCAAACCTGATTAACCACTTAAGTCTCCACTAGAACTACAAAACATATGACAGGCAACGTATCATATACCACATGGAGCGTTCTCCACGTTTCCAAACACCGGTCAAAAACCCACTTGCTATCCTAATTACCAGTCAATCTCCCCTCAAGACAAACACACAACAGACAGCAGGCGACTGAATATGTGACGGTTCTTCCGAGATAAATATGGCCAGCAGTGGAGAAACTCTTCTGCCGTCACAGAGATCACATAAACCGGACATGGTCAGGCAATCAGTGCCCCACACCCTGAGACACACAAGTAATGCGGGCGTCACACGAGACGAGCTATTGCGCGATGCATCGTCGGGAGTCACGGTTTTCATGACGCACATCCGGCATCGCTTGCGACGTCGTCTCGTGTGACACCTCCGAGCGACGCAGAATCGCTCACAAATCGGGAGTCGTGTACTCGTTTATTTTTAAAAAATTGTTTATTTTTAATGGTGCCGGTTGTTCATCGTACCCAGGGCAGCTGACATTGCTCCGTATGACACCCCGGGAACGATGAACACAGCTTACCTGCGTCCCGCGGCTCCCGCCGGCTATGTGGAAGGAAGGAGGTGGGCGGGATGTTTACGTCCCGCTCATCTCCGCCCCTCCGCTTCATTGGGCGGCTGCTGTGTAAATACCCTGAGCCAAGAGTCTGATCAACTCTTTATACGAGAACACGGTAAGTCTGCTGATTTTTATAATCTGAAGTCTTATGCGGGCTTCACACGGTACTATCTATCGTGCGATTGCACGAGCGATCGTACCCGCCCCCCCCTCATTTGTGTGTCACGGGCAATTAGTTGCCAGTGTCGCACAAAGCCGTTAAACCGCCATCACACGTACTTGCCTGCTGAGCGACGTCGCTGTGGGTGGCGAAATCCACTTCCTGAAGGGGGAGGGTCATTCAGCGTCACAGCGACGTTGCTCAGCAGGTAAGTACGTGTGACGGCCGTTTAACGACTTTGTGTGACACGGGCAACTAATTGCCCGTGACGCACAAATGAGGGGGGCGGGTGCGATCGCTCGTGCAATCGCACGATAGATTGTACCGTGTGAAGCCCGCATAAGACTTCAGATTATAAAAATCAGCAGACTTGCCGTGTTCTCGTATAAAGAGTTGATCAGACTCTTGGCTCAAGGTATTTAGCACGTCCTGCCATGCCAATAGCTGGTCCTCAAGATTGTAGAGTTTTTCCTATGCTGGCCCCACGTTCAGGGCGCCGTTAATATTAAGGTGAACTCTTAATCAAGGATCACTAGTTGCCTACTGCCTGGCCTAATTGGTGTGGATCGAGTGCATGCTTGAAAAATGAGATCAGACACAGTCGGATATTCATCTTTCCTTGACAAAAGTTGGCCTGGGCACTGCCTTTATTACAACTGAGCTTGCCCTGATATAACCTTGCAAAGGGGCATGTCCGGATGTGTTCATTGGTCAGTGGGTCGAACAATGTGTTAGTCCATGAGCTGATTGGTGGGCGTTGTTGTAGGCGGGTCTATGATGTCATTGGATGGATCGATCCATGGTAATGGTGATGGGAGGGACGTCATCTGGTGGATCCATGCTGATGGTAGGGTCTGTGATGTCATCGGGGGCCATCTTGGGTTCCTCTGAAGAGTGACTGGCTTATGTATAGAGAATTGATTTAATTGAAAACACTTCTCACAGTGCTCTGTCCAGAGGTTAAGTATTTCATTTTATGGCTCTCCTCAACAGTCTCATTGTTGTAACATCTCTGGACTTGTCTCCCATGGCTGCAGTGTCTCCGCACTTGTCTCCCATGGCTGCAGCATCTTCAAATTTGTTTCCCATGACTGCAGCATCCCCAGACTTGTCTTACATGACTGAAGTGTCTCCAGACTTCTCTTACATGGCTGCAGCCTCTTTGGACTTGTCTCACATGGCTGCAACATCTTCAAACTTGTCTCTGATGGCTGCAGTGTCCCAGACTTATCTCACATAGCTGCAAGGTCTCCAGACTTATCTCCTGTGACTGCAGCATCTCAGGACTAGTCTCTCATGGCTGCAGCATCTCCTAACATGTCTCCTGTGATTGAAGCATCTCTGGACTTGTCTCTCATGACTGCAACATCTCCAGACTTGTCTCCCATGACTGCGTCTCCAGACTGGTCTTCCATGGCTGAAACATCTCTGGACTTGTCTCTTTATGGCTGCAGTTTCTCTGGACTTGTCTCTTTATGGCTGCAGTTTTTCTGGACTTGTCTCTTTATGGCTGCAGTGTCTCTGGACTTGTCTCTTTATGGCTGCAGTGTCTCTGGACTTGTCTCTTTATGGCTGCAGTGTCTCTGGACTTGTCTCTTTATGGCTGCAGTGTCTCCAGACTGGTCTTCCATGGCGGAAACATCTCTGGACTTGTCTCTCTTATGGCTGCAGTGTCTCTGGACTTGTTTGTCATGGCTGCAGTGTTTCCAGACTTGTCTCCATCGAGCACATCTGGACATTACTCGTCGGTGATTACACAGGAGCTGCCGGCAGCAGATCCTGATGCATACTTAGCGGCAGCACCTTCCTCAGACGACCATTAGTAACCTCAGTGATAGCGGCCAGGGATTTCTGCATGTGACGTTCAGACTTGATATGATCTTATGATTTCCAGAACTTTTCCTTCTTGATGTTGCAGTTTCAAGGTTTATAAGTATAAAATGAATGTTTATTCAGGACTGGCATGGACTGCTCCTCGGCAGGTGAATATGGAGCTGACCGTTATGCAGGGAATTTCAGTCTTTCTCATGGACTTACAGGCAACAATAGAATTTTGGGCCTGATTACAGAAGACTAAAGCCCACTTTACACGTTGCAATTAGTTGTACAATCGCATTTGCGATGTGACACGCCCGGGTTGCATACGGGATCTATGAGATTTCACGTAGGTCGTTCATTTGCTGTCACACAAGCGTTAGTAGTCTATGTTAAATTGGTCAATTTTGTGTGCAATCCTTTAGATCATGTGTTCTGTGACGTATGCATTGGGCACCTTTTTTTTTTTTTTTATTTATTGACTTGCCAAGCGTGTGTAATGTGTAGGGATGCGTTTTTACTATGTCATCTGCCATTCAGCTCTGCTACATGGCCGCTAACAGCAGACACAGACAGCCATGTAGCAGAGCTGAATGGCCGCTAACAGCAGACACAGACAGCCATGTAGCAGAGATGAATGGCAGATGACAGCAGACACAGACAGCCATGTAGCAGAGCTGAATGGCCGCTGACAGCAGACACAGACAGCCATGTAGCAGAGCTGAATGGCAGATGACAGCAGACACAGACAGCCATGTAGCAGAGCTGAATGGCCGCTGACAGCAGACACAGACAGCCATGTAGCAGAGATGAATGGCCGCTGACAGCAGACACAGACAGAGCCGCACTGTCAGAATGAACTCAGGTGAACTTCACCCGACTTCATTGTGATGCTGCGGCTCTGTCTGTGTCGCGTCCTGATTAGCGGTCACCAGTGAAGACTCACCGGTGACCGCTAATCTCCTGAGTGACTGAAGTGACCAGCCCTCTCTCATATACTCACTGATCCCCGATCCCCGGCGCTGCACGGCGTTCACACTGCTCCGGCGGCTTTTACTGTTTTGAAAAAGCCGGCCGCCCATTAAACAATTTCGTATTCCCTGCTTTCCCCGCCCACCAGCGCCTATGATTGGTTACAGTGAGACACGCCCCCACTCTGAGTGACAGGTGTCACACTGCACCCAATCACAGCAGCCGGTGGGCGTGTCTATACTGTGTAGTGAAATAAATAATTAAATAATTAAAAAAAACGGCGTGCGGTTCCCCCCATTTTTAAAACCAGCAAGATAAAGCCATACGGCTGAAGGCTGGTATTCTCAGGATGGGGAGCTCCACGTTATGGGGAGCCCCCCAGCCTAACAATATCAGCCAACAGCCGCCCAGAATTGCCGCATACATTAGATGCGACAGTTCTGGGACTGTACCCGGCTCTTCCCGATTTGCCCTGGTGCGTTGGCAAATCGGGGTAATAAGGAGTTATTGGCAGCCCATAGCTGCCAATAAGTCCTAGATTAATCATGTCAGGCGTCTATGAGACACCCTCCATGATTAATCTGTAAATTACAGTAAATAAACACACACACATGAAAAAATCCTTTATTAGAAATAAAAACACACACATATACCCTGGTTCACCACTTTAATCAGCCCCAAAAAGCCCTCCTTGTCCGGCGTAATCCAGGATGATCCAGCGTCGCATCCACCGCAGCTGCATGGAGGTGACCGGAGCCGCAGCAGACACAGCCGCTCCGGTCACCTCCACACAGCAACTGAAGACAGCCGCGCGATCAGCTGCTGTCACTGAGGTTACCCGCGGCTACCGCTGCATCCACCGGTGGCCGTGGGTAACCTCAGTGACAGCAGCTGATCGCACGGCTGTCTTCAGTTGCTGTGTGGAGGTGACCGGAGCGGCTGTGTCTGCTGCGGCTCCGGTCACCTCCATGCAGCTGCGGTGGAAGCGACGCTGGAGCATCCTGGATTACGCCGGACAAGGAGGGCTTTTTGGGGCTGATTAAAGTGGTGAACCAGGGTATATGTGTGTGTTTTTATTTCTAATAAAGGATTTTTTCGGGTGTGTGTGTTTATTTACTGTAACTTACAGATTAATCATGGAGGGTGTCTCATAGACGCCTGACATGATTAATCTAGGACTTATTGGCAGCTATGGGCTGCCAATAACTCCTTATTACCCCGATTTGCCAACGCACCAGGGTAAATCGGGAAGAGCCGGGTACAGTCCCAGAACTGTCGCATATAATGTATGCGGCAATTCTGGGCGGCTGTTGGCTGATATTGTTAGGGTGGGGGGCTCCCCATAACGTGGAGCTCCCCATCCTGAGAATACCAGCCTTCAGCCGTATGGCTTTATCTGGCTGGTTTTAAAAATGGGGGGAACCGCACGCCGTTTTTTTTAATTATTTAATTATTTATTTCACTACACAGTATAGACACGCCCACCGGCTGCTGTGATTGGGTGCAGTGTGACACCTGTCACTCAGAGTGGGGGCGTGTCTCACTGTAACCAATCATAGGCGCCGGTGGGCGGGGAAAGCAGGGAATACGAAATTGTTTAATGGGCGGCCGGCTATTTCAAAACAGTAAAAGCCGCCGGAGCAGTGTGAACGCCGTGCAGCGCCGGGGATCGGGGATCGGTGAGTATATGAGAGAGGGGGATAGACTGACATGGACAGAGAGTGAGGGACAGAGATAGTGACGGACTGACAGAGATTAGTGCATGACAGACATTGTGAGGCGCTTCAGCTTTTCTGCTGCGCTCTGAAGCGGACCTTTTTTACGCTGCGGTGCAGAGCGCACACCTGCGCACATAGCCTCAGACATCACAATCGTATGAGGGATGTCACACGTTACAATTGACTAGGTTCTTGCAACAAAACGCTCAATTCTAGAGAATGATACGATGTGTTTGCGATCAACGGTTTTGCGTTCAATCCTGATCGCATGTAGCTGTCACACGCAGATACCTCACACACGATGCCGGATGTGCGTCACTTACAACTGGACCCCAACGACGGATTGTGAGATATATTGAAGCGTGTGTAGCGGGCTTTAGAGCGATATATTGGACAGATTGTAAAACACATGAAAGAGCTCGGACAGACCCCATAATGGTCACTGGGGTTTTGCAAGTGATACTTTTTGTACAAGAATTACATTAATCTTTAAAAAGAACTGACAAACGGAATTTCCAAATTCTGGTGTGAACAGGGGTCAGATCCATTGTGGAGGCACCGCTCGTCATCCGACGCCCCGCACTGTGCAGAGGCCATAGGCAGTCACATTACTAGACCCCAAATGATGCATAAAGGGGGACGGGTGCACAGCCTCATATAACCAAATGTGTGAAAAAGCACAATAAGAAGAGTCGCACATAATAGAAGCGCACGTCCAATGGGAAAAAATTACATTTATTGAATCCATAGAAACACAAATATAAAAACAATTAAAACCATACATGAACCATGCCCAGGACCCCCACAGATGAAAATATACGCATAACACCAATAATAACACCAATAATAACACCAATAATGATATATTTCAAGAAGGGGAGTGTGCAAAATTAGTGAGGATAATGGATTGTGTTACCACAGCCAAAAAATGGTTAATAGGGGTAATATACAGTGTGTCTATAGGCAAGGCAATGGTTTATACCAATGTAAGTATGGATGTAAAATAGCAGAGACAATAGATCACAATCAAGGAATGAAATATAATATATATCTTATCTATAAGTCACTGACCTAATACCAATAAATAAAAAAATATATATATTTATATAATTTTTATATATAATATATATATTTATATATAATATTTATTATTATATAATATACATATACGCATAAATATATGCACATATACACACATGCGATCCTGCATAACAAGGAATTGTATGATAAAGATATTCATAATAAATAATCAAGATTATTCCCAGGATTTAATTAGCAAGTATGGATATAAATAATCCTAACCGCGGACCCAAAACCATAGATTAATGGTTATTACACAGCCATGGACACTAATGTCCCCCAAATCCATCCCTGCAAGGTGGGTCAGGAATAGTTAGAAGCCTCACAACCCAAAATAGCAGTGGTGCTAAATGAGAAGCAAAACAGTTGCTTGAATAGGGCGGGTCCTGTTTTGCTTCGCCTTTAGCACCGCTGCTATTTTGGGTCCCTACCCTCTTCATGCGTTTCCCTGCTCACATACTTGCCTGACTATTCCTTCAGATACCGGGCCCGGCTGGTAACTATTTGTAGCACAGGGTTAACCCCTTATATTATCTGTCACACATGTCATTTCCATGGGAGGGTCACCCTTCAGTGGTCTACTACTATTTTTTGTGCATGGGCCTTTTTTATAGACCCGTTCATAGTAGCTAGCAGGTTATGAGGCTTCTAACTATTCCTGACCCACCTAGCAGGGATGGATTTGGGGGACATTACTGTCCATGGCTGTGTAATAACCATTAATCTATGTTTTTGGGTCCACGGTTAGGATTATTTATATCTATACTTGCTAATTAAATCCTGGGAATAATCTTGATTATTTATTATGAATATCTTTATCATACAATTCTTTGTTATGCAGGATTGCATGTGTGTATATAATTATGCATATACAGTACAGACCAAAAGTTTGGACACACCTTCTCATCTCTAGAACAACTGTTAAGAGGAGACTTTGTGCAGCAGCCTTCATGGTAAAATAGCTGCTAGGAAACCCCTGCTAAGGACCGGCAACAAGCAGAAGAGAACACGAGGAATGGACATTAGACCAGTGGAATCTGTGCTTTGCTCTGAGGATTCCAAATCTGAGATCTTTGGATCCAACCACCGTGTCTTTGTAGAAAAGGTAACGGATGGACTCTACATGCCTGGTTCACACCGTGAAGCATGGTGGAGGAGGTGTGATGGTGTGGGGGGGCTTTGCTGGTGACACAGGGATTTATTCAGAATAGAAAGCATACAGAACCAGCATGGCTACCACAGCATCTTGCAGCGGCGTGCTATTCAATCCGGTTTGCGTTTAGTTGGACCATCATTTATTTTTCAACAGGACATTGACCCCAAACACACCTTCAGGCTGTGTAAGGGCTATGTGACTAAGAAGGAGAGTGATGGGTGCTACGCCAGATGACCTGGCTTCCACAGTCACCAGACCTGAACCCAATCAAGATGGTTTGGGGTGAGCTGGACCGCAGAGTGAAGGCAAAAGGGCCAACAAGTGCTAAGCATCTCTGGGAACTCCTTCAAGACTGTTGGAAAGCCATTTCCGGTGACTACCTCTTGAAGCTCATCGAGAGAATGCCAAGAGTGTGCAAAGCAGTAATCAAAGCAAAAGGCGGCGACTGTGAAGACCCTAGAATATAAGACATATTGTCAGTTGTCACACTTTTTTGTTAGTTATTTCATTCCACATGTGTTACTTCATAGTTTTGATGCCTTCAATGTGAATCTACAATTTTTAGAGTCCTGAAAATAAAGAAAACTCTTTGAATGAGGAGGTGTGTCCAAACTTTTGACCCTCCGGGCCTCGCTCACACAATCTGAAGCCACATTTATCAGCTCCTTCCTGGGATTGTTACAATGTATCTAATCAGGTAAAATGTTTCTGTCTTTTCAGTTTCCGTCACGGATCATTGTGTGAACTGGATACAAGTGTAACAGCCGCTCAGTGGTGAGAAACACTTTTCTATCTAAATGATGTCCTCTGGAAATAATGGCTTCATTCCCAGCTTCATGAATGGCCATTGTCGGAGAGCGATTGTCATACAATGTAAGTTTGCACTTTACTGCTTAGTAAAACTGGCAGCCGTTCTTGAGCTATTAAGGCTTTTGTTTACAGTCATCGCCTTGGAGACCGACCACCGCTGGTTCTCGTTTATTGAACGCGCTGTTACCTACTGATCCTGACCTTGTTCAGCACTGAGCTTACAATCCAGACAACAGCGGTGGTCGGTTTCCTTGACAACAAGCTGTAAACAAAAAAGTACTATCTCATGAATGGCTGCAAATTACAATAAACAGTAAGATGCAAACATCTTGTCTGACAATATCCATAATCGAAAATGGGGATAACCCTGTAAAGAATGAGACGGAGTCTGCAGAGGTGGATCTGTACCTGGGCTCGGGAACCATATTGTTTGAATCTTTTCTAGGCCCCCATACACACTAGAATAGGGCCAGACGGTGCAGCCGGCTACATGTGGCCAAATGTCCGCCCAGTGCAACTGGCAATTCACCCATGATTTTCTTTCACAACCATGCGACCATTGTCCGGAGCCTCCGCAGCGCCACACACCATTGCTGCACAGACCGAAGAATCCTCCGAAAAACGGTTTATGTACCCAATGTCCATACTGGTAACTAGTGATGAGCAGGCACTACCATGCTCGGGTGCTCAGTACTGGTAACTAGTGATGAGCGGGCACTACCATGCTCGGGTGCTCTGTACTGGTAACTAGTGATGAGCGGGCACTACCATGCTCGGGTGCTCAGTACTGGTAACTAGTGATGAGCGGGCACTACCATGCTCGGGTGTTCAGTACTGGTAACTAGTGATGAGCGGGCACTACCATGCTCGGGTGCTCTGTACTGGTAACTAGTGATGAGCGGGCACTACCATGCTCGGGTGCCCTGTACTGGTAACTAGTGATGAGCGGGCACTACCATGCTCGGGTGCCCTGTACTGGTAACTAGTGATGAGCGGGCACTACCATGTTCGGGTGCTCAGTACTGGTAACTAGTGATGAGCGGGCACTACCATGCTCAGGTGCTCAGTACTGGTAACTAGTGATGAGCGGGCACTACCATGCTCGGGTGCTCAGTACTGGTAACTAGTGATGAGCGGGCACTACCATGCTCGGGTGCTCTGCACTGGTAACTAGTGATGAGCGGGCACTACCATGCTCGGGGGTTCAGTACTGGTAACTAGTGATGAGCGGGCACTACCATGCTCGGGTGTTCAGTACTGGTAACTAGTGATGAGCGGGCACTACCATGCTCGGGTGCTCAGTACTGGTAACTAGTGATGAGCGGGCACTACCATGCTCGGGTGCTCAGTACTGGTAACTAGTGATGAGCGGGCACTACCATGCTCGGGTGCTCAGTACTGGTAACTAGTGATGAGCGGGCACTACCATGCTCAGGTACTCAGTACTGGTAACTAGTGATGAGCGAGCACTACCATGCTCAGATGCTCTGTACTGGTAACTACTGATGAGCGGGCACTACCATGCTCAGGTGCTCAGTACTGGTAACTAGTGATGAGCGGGCACTACCATGCTCGGGTGCTCAGTACTGGTAACTAGTGATGAGCGGGCACTACCATGCTCAGGTGCTCAGTACTGGTAACTAGTGATGAGCGGGCACTACCTTGCTCGGGTGCCCTGTACTGGTAACTAGTGATGAGCGGGCACTACCATGTTCGGGTGCTCAGTACTGGTAAATAGTGATGAGCGGGCACTACCATGCTCAGGTGCTCAGTACTGGTAACTAGTGATGAGTGGGCACTACCATGCTCGGGTGCTCAGTACTGGTAACTAGTGATGAGCGGGCACTACCATGCTCATGTGCTCCGTACTGGTAACTAGTGATGAGTGGACACTACCATGCTCGGGTGCTCAGTACTGGTAACTAGTGATGAGCGAGCACTACCATGCTCAGGTGCTCAGTACTGGTAACTAGTGATGAGCGGGCACTACCATGCTCGGGTGCTCAGTACTGGTAACTAGTGATGAGCGGGCACTACCATGCTCAAGTGCTCAGTACTGGTAACTAGTGATGAGCGGGCACTACCATGCTCAGGTGCTCAGTACTGGTAACTAGTGATGAGTGGGCACTACCATGCTCGGGTGCTCAGTACTGGTAACTAGTGATGAGCGGGCACTACCATGCTCGGGTGCTCTGTACTGGTAACTAGTGATGAGTGGGCACTACCATGCTCGGGTGCTCAGTACTGGTAACTAGTGATGAGCGGGCACTACCATGCTCAGGTGCTCAGTACTGGTAACTAGTGATGAGCGGGCACTACCATGCTCGGGTGCTCAGTACTGGTAACTAGTGATGAGCGGGCACTACCATGCTCGGGTGCTCAGTACTGGTAACTAGTGATGAGCGGGCACTACCATGCTCGGGTGCTCAGTACTGGTAACTAGTGATGAGCGGGCACTACCATGCTCGGGTGCTCTGTACTGGTAACTAGTGATGAGCGGGCACTACCATGCTCGGGTGCACAGTACTGGTAACTAGTGATGAGCGGGCACTACCATGCTCGGGTGCTTCCCATATTTCTGCATGTTTTCCCTTCTTAGCCCTTGTTGTCCCTCGGCCGGGCTCGGTAAACTGTTGATGACTTGCTCCACATTACGGGATTTACGGTCGTGTAGTGCACACCCAGATCACTCCGCCTGTAATTATCGCTCTACAGGCAGAACATAGGAGATAATGTGTCACAGGCGGCTCCGTCCATTAAACAGAGGAGGAGATGGTGAATTCACGGATTCCGCTTTATAAATAGCACTTGCTATTCATGTTCTTTATGTAACAAACAAGGCTATAAAACAGGTAGTAATGTTCTATCATCATCGCGCAGCACGAGCGCTCAGGCCATGGCCGGTGTGACCCCTAGGATTCGCTCGCTCCACCGTATAACTCGGACCAGTGTTGATCTGACGGCCTGTAGTGATCAGCATTTTTGTCCCCATGTACAGACATAAAGCACTACAGGCTGTGATATGGCGCTCAGACCCGACGTCACACCCAGTCAAGACTATAGGTGCCTGGAAATTATCGGCCTGCACTCTGCACATCGGAGTGACGACCGATTCCCACAAACTCAGAAAGGAGAAGGTGGAGAAACTTTGTTCTCCATCTTCTCCTGATAGCGTGCTCACACTAAACCGACACTGTCTGGTGGAGGGATAGCCGTGACCTGAGCACGTTCCTGTGTCTGGTGGAGGGATAGCCGTGATCTGAGCACGTTCCTGTGTCTGGTGGAGGGATAGTCGTGATCTGAGCATGGTCCTGTGTCTGGTGGAGGGATAGCCATGACCTGAGCACGTTCCTGTGTCTGGTGAAGGGATAGCCAATATCTGAGCACATTCCTGTGTCTGGCGGAGGGATAGCCATGATCTGAGCACGTTCCTGTGTCTGGTGAAGGGATAGCCGTGATCTGAGCACGTTCCTGTGTCTGGTGGAGGGATAGTCGTGATCTGAGCATGGTCCTGTGTCTGGTGGAGGGATAGCCGTGACCTGAGCACGTTCCTGTGTCTGGTGGAGGGATAGCCATGATCTGAGCCCATTCCTGTGTCTGGTGGAGGGATAGCCATGATCTGAACATGTTCCTGTGTCTGGTGGAGGGATAGCCATGATCTGAGCACGTTCCTGTGTCTGGTGGAGGGATAGCTGTGATCTGAGCACGTTCCTGTGTCTGGTGGAGGGATAGCCGTGATCTGAACATGTTACTGTGTCTGGTGGAGGGATAGTTGTGATCTGAACATATTACTGTGTCTGGTGGAGGGATAGCTGTGATCTGAACATGTTACTGTGTCTGGTGGAGGGATAGCCGTGATCTGAACATATTACTGTGTCTGGTGGAGGGATAGCTGTGATCTGAACATGTTCCTGTGTCTGGTGGAGGGATAGCCGTGATCTGAACATGTTCCTGTGTCTGGTGGAGGGATAGCTGTGATCTGAACATGTTACTGTGTCTGGTGGAGGGATAGCTGTGATCTGAACATGTTACTGTGTCTGGTGGAGGGATAGCTGTGATCTGAACATATTACTGTGTCTGGTGGAGGGATAGCCGTGATCTGAACATGTTCCTGTGTCTGGTGGAGGGATAGCCATGATCTGAACATATTACTGTGTCTGGTGGAGGGATAGCCGTGATCTGATCCCATTCCTGTGTCTGGTGGAGGGATAGCTGTGATCTGAACATGTTACTGTGTCTGGTGGAGGGATAGCCGTGATCTGAATATGTTACGGTGTCTGGTGGAGGGATAGCAGTGATCTGAACATGTTACTGTGTCTGGTGGAGGGATAGCCGTGATCTGAATATGTTACGGTGTCTGGTGGAGGGATAGCTGTGATCTGAACATGTTACTGTGTCTGGTGGAGGGAGCGCCGTGATCTGAACATGTTACTGTGTCTGGTGGAGGGATAGCCGTGATCTGAACATGTTACTGTGTCTGGTGGAGGGATAGCCGTGATCTGAATATGTTACGGTGTCTGGTGGAGGGATAGCTGTGATCTGAACGTTACTGTGTCTGGTGGAGGGATAGCCGTGATCTGAACATGTTCCTGTGTCTGGTGGAGGGATAGCCATGATCTGAACATATTACTGTGTCTGGTGGAGGGATAGCCGTGATCTGAGCCCATTCCTGTGTCTGGTGGAGGGATAGCTGTGATCTGAGCATGTTCCTGTGTCTGGTGGAGGGATAGCCGTGATCTGAGCATGTTCCTGTGTCTGGTGGAGGGACAGCTGTGATCTGAGCACGCTCCTGTGTCTGGTGGAGGGATAGCCGTGATCTGAATATGTTACGGTGTCTGGTGGAGGGATAGCTGTGATCTGAACATGTTACTGTGTCTGGTGGAGGGATAGCCATGATCTGAATATGTTACGGTGTCTGGTGGAGGGATAGCTGTGATCTGAGCATGTTCCTGTGTCTGGTGGAGGGATAGCCATGATCTGAGCATGTTCCTGTGTCTGGTGGAGGGACAGCTGTGATCTGAGCACGCTCCTGTGTCTGGTGGAGGGATAGCCGTGATCTGAATATGTTACGGTGTCTGGTGGAGGGATAGCTGTGATCTGAACATGTTACTGTGTCTGGTGGAGGGATAGCCATGATCTGAATATGTTACTGTGTCTGGTGGAGGGATAGCCGTGATCTGAACATGTTACTGTGTCTGGTGGAGGGATAGCCGTGATCTGAACATGTTCCTGTGTCTGGTGGAGGGATAGCCATGATCTGAACATATTACTGTGTCTGGTGGAGGGATAGCCGTGATCTGAGCCCATTCCTGTGTCTGGTGGAGAGATAGCTGTGATCTGAGCATGTTCCTGTGTCTGGTGGAGGGATAGCCATGATCTGAGCATGTTCCTGTGTCTGGTGGAGGGACAGCTGTGATCTGAGCACGCTCCTGTGTCTGGTGGAGGGATAGCCGTGATCTGAGCCCATTCCTGTGTCTGGTGGAGGGATAGCCATGATCTGAACATGTTCCTGTGTCTGGTGGAGGGATAGCCATGATCTGAATATGTTACGGTGTGTGGTGGAGGGATAGCTGTGATCTGAACATGTTACTGTGTCTGGTGGAGGGATAGCAGTGATCTGAATATGTTACTGTGTCTGGTGGAGGGATAGCCGTGATCTGAGCCCATTCCTGTGTCTGGTGGAGGGATAGCCATGATCTGAACATGTTACTGTGTCTGGTGGAGGGATAGCCGTGATCTGAGCCCATTCCTGTGTCTGGTGGAGGGATAGCTGTGATCTGAGCCCATTCCTGTGTCTGGTGGAGGGATAGCCGTGATCTGAATATGTTACGGTGTCTGGTGGAGGGATAGCTGTGATCTGAACATGTTACTGTGTCTGGTGGAGGGATAGCTGTGATCTGAACATGTTACTGTGTCTGGTGGAGGGATAGTCGTGATCTGAATATGTTACTGTGTCTGGTGGAGGGATAGCCATGATCTGAACATGTTCCTGTGTCTGGTGGAGGGATAGCTGTGATCTGAGCATGGTCCTGTGTCTGGTGGAGGGATAGCCGTGATCTGAATATGTTACGGTGTCTGGTGGAGGGATAGCTGTGATCTGAACATGTTACTGTGTCTGGTGGAGGGATAGCTGTGATCTGAACATGTTACTGTGTCTGGTGGAGGGATAGTCGTGATCTGAATATGTTACTGTGTCTGGTGGAGGGATAGCCATGATCTGAACATGTTCCTGTGTCTGGTGGAGGGATAGCTGTGATCTGAGCATGGTCCTGTGTCTGGTGGAGGGATAGCCGTGATCTGAATATGTTACGGTGTCTGGTGGAGGGATAGCCGTGATCTGAATATGTTACGGTGTCTGGTGGAGGGATAGCCGTGATCTGAACATGTTACGGTGTCTGGTGGAGGGATAGCTGTCAACCAAATGAGGGCTGATATACATATTGTTAACAGTCGGTAGAGACTGCTGGCAGCTGAACAAGCGCCCAGGTTTGGGGGTAGAGGGAACATTTTTTGGTGCATCTATCCTTCATGGCCATGTTATAAGAGGGTTTGGTGGAAGGTTCCGCATATAACATGATATACCGCTTCTTCAGGAGCCTTAGGTGTCAATCAGCTGAACAGTGAGCGCACACCAGTTTGCAGAAGGCAGGTCTGGAGTTGTTCCTTGCCTGTGTCATCCGGCAGACGGTCTCATCCTGTGTCACCGTCACACGCCCTGTGAACTGTAAGCGTCTTGCACTTTAATTACGTTGTCTATTATCACCACGTTATAAACTTCACGTAAAAAAAAAAGTCCGATAATTCAGGTTTATGTGGTTTTAAGTCTTGTTCGGAGGATTGTCATCATCGCCACTAATGATATGTTGTCACCTACATGACTTCTCCTGCCAGGAACAGAGATGGACAGCAGAGTCCTGATGGACGCCTGCATTCATGTGGGGAGTTCAAGGGTGTGCACATGTAAGTGATAGCTGGGATATCTGTAGCCATAGGATAGAAATCAATATGCAGGACTGATAATTAATCGGACGCGGAGCGATCGAGGAAGCAGTCACACCCGGGCCCTGGTGCCTGAGGGGGTCACAAACAGTTCTATCACAAAGGCCACCGTTGTTAGATAGCAAACATGAAATCTAGAAGACCCAGGTACAGATTTCCCAAGGAGGCCTTGGATTTACCAGTTATTGAACTGATTGGACTGTCCTATCAGGTGAGTGTTACTTTGTTACTACGGGGTATTCCATAATGTGCATTGTTACTATGTAGCTGCGACGTTAAGGATGATGCAGTTCAGAGGTTTTATGTCTGCACTTTCTGTAGCTGAGTCCTGTCTATTCCAGTCCATCCTCTGTCTCCCTTTCCTGCCTGGATTTTTTCGGTGCTTTTGTCCTTTCCATGTCGCTGTCCGTCTCATATCCCTGCCCTCCTTATACATTACTTGTAATCCTGACTTGCCTATAATATTTGCATGCTTTTCCTATTCATCTGTCACTTGTATCTCTGTTCATTTTATCTATGGCTTGTATCTGTCCTCTGCTCCTTTCATCCTCCTGCCTGTATGTATTGCCCAATGATGAGTGTGTCACGTGGGGTGTACAGATGGAAAATGGGTTCCTGGGTTGACCCTAAGACTGGCGCCCTGCATTGTCCCTTATCTTGAAAGTAGACTTGATGGTAGCAAGGTTTGAGCCCCCAGCTTGACCCTGTCTCCTGTCCGAGCCCTAATACTACTCTCCCCCACCCCGGGAGTGGGCCGGAGACCCAATAACCAAAACCCCACAACTGGGCACAGACAAGGGTAAATGAAAACTTGCATACACTGCACTTTAACACGGAGGGGGGACAGTAAGTGAACAGGGGAGTAAAGCAAAAGGGGTAGGGGATAAACGCACCAACTGGAGGACTCACACACCAAGTCAAGCCGCAACTTGTATAGGACAGAATAACCACAGGAACCAAGGAGCAAAGCTATATCCGACACTAATAACCCTGATGAAGCTACAAAGGTAGAGATACACGTGGGGTCTGTGGTCCATTTGGATTGATTATTTGGATACTTTAGGACTGTATATATTATGGTATTTAATCTTTATTGATATATTGTGTGATCTTTTCATTCCATATATATCCATGTACGTGAATATATTTAAACCTCACCCTTCTTTGGTGTATATTAGGACCAAGACCATTGTTATATAGAATTAAGTGATCCTTCACTATTACAGATTGTATACATAATCATCTATTTATATGTATCTTCATCTGTTAGTGTTTTAAATTGTTTTTAATACTGTATGGAATGTTGTTATACCTAAAAAAAATTCACAACTTTATTCAGTATTTGGTGATGGTGCAATCTTTATACCTTGCAGCTTTTTTCTCCTCTTTTTTCCAATACTGGCAGGTGATCAGTTTTTCTTTTTCATTATATTGTACATATGAATCAGTTACCCATTTCCTTGCAACTAGGCCTGGTGCACAGGGGAGGCGCTGTGGAGCCACTGGTTTCCTTGGTATGCCCCACACATTTACTAGACATGACCTCATGAGAAGAACATCTCCACAATGTCTACTTTGGTTTTTAATAATCCATGTACCTCCTACATACCTCTCACCTGGTGACCTATGACAGGGCTAGACATGGGATGTGCTTTTAGGTTCCAGAAAATTATGAAATGGCAGCTTTCCTCATATCTCCGCCTCTGAGCGTCCCACATGGAAGATATTAGCATCATGTTTCCTACTATGATTTTATCTATCATTAGCTAGAAAACATGATGTGTCTATTGTCTTCCAGCGGCTAGTTATTAATTATTGGCTGATATGCACGTCCCACAATTAAGGCAAAATATGTTACGTGAGTCCCGCTGTTCTGAGGGCGGAAATATGCCTGCCATATTTGTGGGGGCTACGCACACCTCAATTTTATCATTTTTACCCGGCTGCCTGTCAGTCTGCAGGTCCCCTTTTGAAGCTTCTCTGGAACTAGGAATCACCCACCCACTTCCCTAGCTGAATTATATTAGTCACCAGGAAGGCTTCTTCTTCACTATAATTTCACCCCTTACCATTTGGTCCAGAATGGAGGTATTGGATTTCTATCTTGAATAGGGTGACCTAGTCTTGCTGCAGGTCAGGATGTGTGGAAATATGTATGATTGGCATGTATGGATCTACTAGATTCCTCAGACTTCATCAACAGGCATGGACACATCCAGGCTGCAGATGGTAACTGAGATAAAGTGGTTAAGACTGTGCACAGTATAATACAGACCAACAAGGGAACACTCCTAAAATCAGTAAAAATATGAATATAGACTGTTGTGAACACATTTGGACTAGGTTTCAGTTTGGGGCTCCCTCATGTGCCCAATGCTGGTAGTGGAGTTGGCTTGCTTAATGGAAGTCAGACAGCTGATGATGATTGGAAATCAGGTTGTTCTGACTGGCCTATATAACTGTGTAGTGTTCTCTTGTTCCTGGCCGGTGCTCAATGTTTCTGCCTGTGTTCTAGGACATCCTAAAGCCAGCCTAATCTTCCGTTTCTGCCTGGACTCATTACAGATAAGTCGGGTCTTGTACCCTGCTAGTTGCTTCCACTTACTTGTTATTTTCT
Source organism: Anomaloglossus baeobatrachus (assembly GCF_048569485.1). Lineage (NCBI taxonomy): Eukaryota > Metazoa > Chordata > Amphibia > Anura > Aromobatidae > Anomaloglossus > Anomaloglossus baeobatrachus. Next base: position 701,024,171 of record NC_134356.1, read on the forward strand.
GTTTAGGTACTAAGGCTTATTTTCTAATTTTTCTTGTGTGGAGTTGGATCATTCCCTGCTTGGAATGTCTGTGTACCTTGCTTCATTTTCTGCAGTATATTTTGTTTTGTTACGCTTTGTACTGATTTCAGTCGCTCCTCTATATTAGTGTTTTGCTTGGATCCCAGTAACACCAGAGTACTGATATAGTGGGGGCAGAATCCGTGTGGACTCAGTAGTTTTCCATATCAGGCGTGTTGGTATTTTCTAGGGTTTTGCACGACTGGAGAAAGTGCTCTTTTCTATCCTTTCCTATATAGATAGTTTTGGCTTCATCTTTGCTGAACCTGTTTTCTTCCTGTGTATTGCGTTTTCCGACATCACTGTAATCTTTATATGTGGGGCGCTATCTATATCTTTGGGGGACTGCTCCGAGGCAGATTAGCTTTTCTTGTATTTCTCTCTGTAGGAACAATTAGTTCTCCGGCTGTGTCGAGGCGACCAGGTCATTGTAGGCTCGTCCCATGGCTACTTCTAGTTGTGTGTCAGTGTGAGGTCTGCAGTCCAAGATTCCAACCACTCTGGTTAGACTCTGGATTTCCCAGTTTTTTGTCCTTTTTTCTGATCCTCCTCGGTCACTGAATCATAACAATAGACAATATGATACCAAACCCACCATATCACACCATCAAAGGCCCATTTACTTTGATGAGTTATACACCTCCTTGGCACTTTCTCAAGTAGCTTCATCAGGTCGTTGCCTAGAATGGCTTCCAATAGTCATGAAGGAGTTCCCAGAGTTACAGGGCACTTTTTTGGTTGCTTTGCCTTCATTTTACAATCAAACTCATCCCACACCTTCTGAATTGTGTAGCGGTCAGGTCATTGTGGTGTCTGTCATCTAACACCAAACTCCTCCGTCTCCTTCTTGGTCACATATCCCTAATATATGATGATTTGAGTCATTGTTCTTTTACAAAACAAATGTTAGTCCCACTAAGTGCAAACCAGATGGGATGGCAGTCACTGCAGATTGCTATGGTGGCCATGCTGTATAATTGTGCCCGGATTTTAGAAAAAATCAAAGATCACCAGCAAAGCACCCCTCCCCCTCCATCACAACTTTCCATCATCGCCCCTTCCCCACCTCACCGCTCCACCTCATTTCACCTCCCCTTCCATGCTTCATGGTGGGCACCAGACATGTAGAAACCATCTGACCATCTTTTCTGCATCTCACAAAGATATGGCGATTAGGGGAAAAAATGAAAATTTTGACCCATCAGACAAAGAGTACTGATTTGCTTTATCTAATGTCCAGTGCTTGTGTTGTTTGGCTCTGCATGTTCACCATCCTCAGTAGTGGATTAAAGGATTACAAAAGGCCTGTTTCTTGCTAGACAATTGATGTTGGCATGTATCTGTTACTTTGTGGATGTTTTGTGAGGGCTGTTATCTGATGTGTTGTCAATTTGCGGTTTCTGAGGCTGATAACCCTGATGAACTTATCCTCTGCAGCAGAGGTCATTCTTGATCTTCCTTTTTTGAGACAATTTCATCACAGTAAATCATACCCGCACTTGATACCTTCAAGGTTTTAGCAGTTTTCATAACTAACGCGATGTCATTGGGGGTCACGGAATTCGTGACGCACATCCGGCCTCGTCAGCGATGTTGTTGCGTGTGAAACGTACGAGCGACCGCTAATGAGCAAAAATACTCACCTTATCATTGTTTGTTGACATGCTCCTCCATTCCCAAATATCGTTGCTGTTGCAGGACGCAGGTTGTTCGTTGTTCCTGCGGCAGCACACATCGCTATGTGTTACACCCCAGGAATAAGAAACCTCACCTCACCTGCGGCCACCCGCAATGAGGAAGCGTCCCGCTCATCTCCGCCCCTCTGCTTTGATTGGGCACCCGCTTAGTGATGTCGCTGTGATGCCGAACGAACTGCCCCCTTAGAAAGGAGGCGGTTCACTGGTCACAGCGATGTCGCTAGGCAGGTAAGTAGTGTGACGGGTCTGAGCGATGTTGTGCGCCACGGGCAGCGATTTGCCTGTGACGTACAAAGACGGGGGCGGGTACGCACGCTAGCGATATCATTGCGTGTAAAGCTGCCTTTAGTGTAATGGTTCTTGCCATATTCTGGCATTACACAGGTGTGGAGTAGAGCTCAGCACTGTGTGGACCTCGGCATGCACGTCACTTAGTTCGTAGGAATAGTACTCCTTCTATCTTAGTTTATTACTGATACTCGTTTATTATATGGCATATATTATATATATACGCACAAATATGGTCTACAGCATGCATTTCTGTATGAGATCATCACTCCAGCCTTTATCTTTGCAGGTCATGCTAAGACGAAGACGTTCAGCTATTGTCATCCTCTCGCTTGCGCTTTGTTGCACCCTGTCTCTTCTGGTGTGGATTATAATGGAAGAGGAGCCGTTGGGGTACATTCCAGACGTACAAGATCCGTTTCCAGCAAACCTCAGCTCCCCTCCATCACTCCGTCGTTCTGCTACTCTCTATGACACAAACTTTAGCTTCTTTTTAGACCTAGAAGTATACAACAAGAGCTACCCGGGCCTTCAGAACTATAGATGTCGAGCCTTTATAGGACTATTGGGGTACTGCCACACACAGGACCCCCTAATTCTGATGGCGGTGAAATCCCACGCCAAGGCCAGAGAGCGCAGAGACTCCCTCCGGAAGACTTGGGCCCAGGAGAGAAGCATTGGCGGGTTCAGGTTTAAGCCGGTGTTTTTGATGGCAAACTCTGGAATGAAGCGGCAAATGATGAGGTTGATTGAAGAAGCTTTGCTTTATAAAGACATTCTTCTGTGGGACTTCTTCGAGAGCCACCATAACTTATCCCTTAAAGAAAGATGTTTTCTGGAGTGGTTGTATTATCGGTGTTCACAGGCAAAATACATATTCAAAGGTGAGTTTCTGCGGTGTATGAGCCTATGGGGTGACGCAGATTGGCGGCACTTGGGCGGGGGCTACACGTTTACTGCTGTGGACAAAATTTACTGGTAAAAAGGTTAAAAACAAAAAAAAACAAAAGGGAAAATACTTTTTTACAAGTTCAGAATTTTTTTAAGCCAATCAAATAGTAAAAGAAAATAAAAATTCCGTTAGTTTTGTCAATAATCATAGTGGAGAATCCCGATCCCGGCCATCTTTATCCGAATTAATGCCGTACAAACCCAACCTGAAAATGGATGGCGGCATTGTATATTATTATCAATCCACTTCACTGGGATCTTCATCTTGGTTTTCGGCACATTACGTGGTAAAATGAGAGATGACGTCCATAACTAGAGCTCGGCTTACAAAAACAGAAGAGGTCACATGGCCAAGACGGAAAAGTACCAAAGATATGGAGAAGAGGGAAAAACGAGAGCAAAAAACCCTACGGGGTGAAAGGTGCAATGTACAGCTCAGAGGTATCTCATAATAAGTATGCAATTATAGATTTCAATATATAATAATGTAAAGGGTCTACGACACAAAAAGGTAATTCCTAGCAGGAGACGTCCTATAAGATCGGCACACCGCTCTGCTGAAACACTCTGTGCTGCTGGGGACAGGTGACTATTCGTGTGTGTGTATTCAGTGTATACATGCGGAGGGCGGACTGCGGGGGGAGCCGAGCCAGGTAATGTGTGCGGGGTGCGTATTGCGGGGTGGGTGGAGCCAAGCGGGGCCATTGCGCTGAGGACGTCAGTGCTGGGGACAGGTGACTATTTATGTGTGTGTGTGTGTGTTCAGTGTATACACGCGGAGGGCGGAGTGCGGGGGGGTGGAGGCGAGCGGTGGGTATGTGTCGGCTGGGTTGCCGGTGTGGGCTCCCAGGGGTGCAGCACTCACCGGGGGGCTCCGTGTGGGTGCGGGGAAAAGTGTCGGGCGTCATCCTGTCGGCCCGTAGTTCGGGCTGTTCAGTTAGCAGAGCCGTTGGTCACAGGCTCTTTAGCGCGCAGTGTGGTGACCTTTGTCGCTGTAATGACGTCATTTTGGAGCAAGACAGACGGAATAAGGCAAATATAGATAGATAATACTGTACAAGAATATAACTACTATAATACTGCCCCTATGTACAAGAATATAACTACTATAATACTGCCCCTATATACAAGAATATAACTACTATAATACTGCCCCCTATGTACAAGAATATAACTACTATAATACTGCCCCTATATACAAGAATATAACTACTATAATACTGCCCCTATATACAAGAATATAACTGCTATAATACTGCCCCTATATACAAGAATATAACTACTATAATACTGCCCCTATGTACAAGAATATAACTACTATAATACTGCCCCCTATGTACAAGAATATAACTACTATAATACTGCCCCCTATATACAAGAATATAACTACTATAATACTACCCCCTATGTACAAGAATATAACTACTATAATACTGCCCCCTATGTACAAGAATATAACTACTATAATAATGCCCCTATATACAAGAATATAACTACTATAATACTGCCCCTATGTACAAGAATATAACTACTATAATACTGCCCCTATATACAAGAATATAACTACTATAATACTGCCCCTATATACAAGAATATAACTACTATAATACTGTCCCCTATATACAAGAATATAACTACTATAATAACGCCCCTATGTACAAGAATATAACTACTATAATACTGCCCCTATGTACAAGAATATAACTACTATAATACTGCCCCTATATACAAGAATATAACTACTATAATACTGCCCCTATATACAAGAATATAACTACTATAATACTACCCCCTATGTACAAGAATATAACTACTATAATACTGCCCCCTATGTACAAGAATATAACTACTATAATACTGCCCCCTATGTACAAGAATATAACTACTGTAATACTGCCTCCTATGTACAAGAATATAACTACTATAATAATGCCCCTATATACAAGAATATAACTACTATAATACTGCCCCTATGTACAAGAATATAACTATTATAATACTGCCCCTATATACAAGAATATAACTACTATAATACTGCCCCTATATACAAGAATATAACTACTATAATACTGCCCCATGTACAAGAATATAACTATTATAATTCTGCCCCTACATACCAGAATATAACTACTATAATACTGCCCCTATATACAAGAATATAACTACTATAATACTGCCCCTATGTACAAGAATATAACTACTATAATACTGCCCCTATATACCAGAATATAACTACTATAATACTGTCCCCTATGTACAAGAATATAACTACTATAATACTGCCCCTATATACAAGAATATAACTACTATAATACTGCCCCTATATACAAGAATATAACTACTATAATACTGCCCCTATGTACAAGAATATAACTACTATAATACTGCCCCTATATACAAGAATATAACTACTATAATACTGCCCCTATATACAAGAATATAGCTACTATAATACTGCTCCTATATACAAGAATATAACTACTATAATACTGCCCCTATGTACAAGAATATAACTACTATAATACTGCTCCTATATACAAGAATATAACTACTATAATACTGCCCCTATGTACAAGAATATAGCTACTATAATACTGCTCCTATATACAAGAATATAACTACTATAATACTGCCCCTATGTACAAGAATATAACTACTATAATACTGCCCCCTATATACAAGAATATAACTACTATAATACTGCCCCTATATACAAGAATATAGCTACTATAATACTGCTCCTATATACAAGAATATAACTACTATAATACTGCCCCTATGTACAAGAATATAACTACTATAATACTGCCTCCTATGTACAAGAATATATCTACTATAATACTGCCTCCTATGTACAAGAATATATCTACTATAATACTGCTCCTATGTACAAGAATATAACTACTATAATACTGCCCCTATATACAAGAATAAGTACTATAATACTGCCCCCTATATACAAGAATACAACTGCTATAATACTGCCCCTATGTACAAGAATATAACTACTATAATACTGCCCCTATATACAAGAATATAACTACTATAATACTGCCCCTATATACAAGAATATAACTACTATAATACTGCCCCTATATACAAGAATATAACTACTATAATACTGCCCCTATATCCAAGAATATAACTACTATAATACTGTCCCCTATATACAAGAATATAACTACTATAATACTGCCCCTATATACAAGAATATAACTACTATAATACTGCCTCCTATGTACAAGAATATATCTACTATAATACTGCTCCTATGTACAAGAATATAACTACTATAATACTGCCCCTATATACAAGAATAAGTACTATAATACTGCCCCTATGTACAAGAATATAACAGCTATAATACTGCCCCCTATATACAAGAATATAACTACTATAATACTGCTCCTATATACAAGAATATAACTACTATAATACTGCCCCTATATACAAGAATATAACTGCTATAATACTGCCCCTATGTACAGGAATATTACTATAATACTGCCCCTATGTACAAGAATATAACAGCTATAATACTGCCCCCTATATACAAGAATATAACTACTATAATACTGCTCCTATATACAAGAATATAACTACTATAATACTGCCCCTATATACAAGAATATAACTACTATAATACTGCCCCTATGTACAAGAATATAACTACTGTAATACTGCCCCTATGTACAAGAATATAACAGCTATAATACTGCCCCTATGTACAAGAATATAACTACTGTAATACTGCCCCTATGTACAAGAATATAACAGCTATAATACTGCCCCCTATATACAAGAATATAACTACTATAATACTGCTCCTATATACAAGAATATAACTACTATAATACTGCCCCTATATACAAGAATATAACTACTATAATACTGCCCCTATATACAAGAATATAACTACTATAATACTGCCCCTATGTACAAGAATATAACTGCTATAATACTGCTCCTATGTACAGGAATATAACTACTATAATACTGCCCCTATGTACAGGAATATTACTATAATACTGCCCCTATGTACAGGAATATTACTATAATACTGCCCCCTATGTACAGGAATATAACTACTATAATACTGCCCCTATGTACAGGAATATTACTATAATACTGCCCCTATGTACAGGAATATAACTGCTATACTACTGCCCCTATGTGCAGGATCAGTACATTTCTGCCCCCATACAGATGCTGTGTGTTGGAGCGTCACATTTTAGTGACTTTCCTTTCCCTCTTCTGGCGTGGACCTCAGATGGAGAAGGCGTTGCAGTTTTTTTCAGTGCACTTTTTGCTGCGTTTCGCCAGGTCTGATTTCTCACAAAACAATTTAGAGTAACTCAACAACTGATGATAAATATGTTAAACGTGAAAACGTGTCCAGAGCCATGTGTATGAGTATCTGGCGCAGACCCCGCTGTGTGACCGCGTCCTCAGGGGGCTCGTTCCCGGGAAATAGATGTGTGCAGGAATCTGCCAGCAGGAAGCGTGAGGAAAGTGAAGTCACAGGCCGTAATGTGAAGAGCCCCCCTCTGGGAATGATAAGACCCCAGAAAAATCCTCAACATCTGTGCTCTGAAATAGAAGATATTTCTGAAGCGTGAAAAGCTCAGTCTGTGATTTCCCATATGGGCAGCGTCCCCTCCGCCCCGGAGGCCTTGCCATCGTGCACTGGACTCCTGATTGCAGTTCAGTCTCTTCCATGTTGTGACACTTTACCTGCACTAATAATAATAATGGAGAGATCAGCAAATCGTCAGGTGTGAAGCTTCCCCCGATTGTCCGCCCGGGGAACAGCGCAGCAGTTATGGTTCCCTGTATTGTGATTTTATAGAGAACTAGCTGTACGCCCCGGCTTCACCAGGGTTAATAACTGCTGGTAACAGAATAGAATGTATTAACACAAATGTATTCTGCACACAAACACCACAAAACAAATAGATAGAAATGTAATTATTAAAAGGCAAAAACTAATTTAATAGAAGCATTTCACAACATATATTTCATCACCACAGATATTCCACACACATTTAACTAAATTGGCCAAGTAATGTGCTCTGTCTGTCTCTATCGCCGTCTGTCTCTTTTCAGGTCTGTCTCTTTCCCCGTCTGTGTCTGTCTCTTTCCAGGTCTGCCTCTTTCCAGGTCTGCCTGTTTCCAGGTCTGCCTGTTTCCAGGTCTGCCTGTTTCCAGGTCTGCCTCTTTCCAGGTCTGTCTCTTTCCAGGTCTGCCTGTTTCCAGGTCTGCCTCTTTCCAGGTCTGCCTCTTTCCAGGTCTGCCTCTTTCCAGGTCTGCCTGTTTCCAGGTCTGCCTCTTTCCAGGTCTGCTTGTTTGTCTCTTTCCCCATCTGTCTCTGTCTCCCCGTCTTTGTCTTTTCCTGTCTGTCTCTTTCCCTGTCTGCCTGTCTTTGTCTGTCTCTATTTCTCTGTCTCTTTCCCCGTCTGTCTCTATCAAGGTCTGTGTCTTTCCCCATCTATCTTTGTTTGTCTCTCTGGCTGTCTCCTCCTTCCCAGTCTGCCTGTCTCTGTCCCTGTCTGCATGTGTCTGTCTATTTCCAGGTCTGTCTCTTTCCCCGTCTGTCTCTTTCCCCGTCTGTCTGTCTCTTTCCCCATCTGTCTGTCTTTTTCCCAGTCTCCCCACCGACATCTTATTACCTCACATATAAGCTTCTCATACTATGAATGTCTTTTGTTCCTATAGCAACCAATCACAGCTCCTACTAATAACCTGTAGTTCCAGGCTCCATTTACTTTAATGAAGGCAGGTTTTTTGGAGAGTAACTGTAAAGCGTGGGGTTAAATTTTCCTGTCAAAATAGTCTACGACGTTCCCTGGGTCACATGAGGTGTCTGTGCAAAATTTTGTGATTGTAAATGCGACGGTGCGGATACAGTTTTCGTTTCACCTTTTTCCCATTATGTAGATAGGGGCAAAATTGATTGGTAAATTGGAACGCGCGGGGTTAAAATCTCGCCTCACAGCATAGCCTATGACGCTCTCTGGGTCCAGAAGTGTGAGTGTGCAAAATGTTGTGATTGTAAATGCGACGGTGCAGATGTCAATCCCAGACACACACACACACACACACAGAGACACACACACACACACACACACACAGAGAGACAGAGACACACACAGACACACACACACAGACACACACACACAGACACACACACATACACACACACACACAGAGAGACAGAGACACACACAGACACACACACACAGACACACACACACAGACACACACACATACACACACACACACACAGAGACACACAGACACACACACACATACATACACACACACACACACACAGAGAGACAGAGACACACACAGACACACACACACAGACACACACACACAGACACACACACAGACACACACACACACACAGAGACACACAGACACACACACACATACATACACACACACACACACAGACACACACACACACAGACACAGACACACACACACACACAAACCTTTATATATTAGATAATCACACAAGCAAGAAATCGGCAAATCCTTACTGAAGCCTTGAAGACCCCCCTAGAGAGGCCGGACCACCTCAGCAAATGCACAGAAATACCCCCAGTCCATTACAAAGCTTTTTTCAAAAATGGAAAAACTGTAAAAATTCATGCAACTTTAAGTTGAGCAGAAATATTGTGACTTGGTGTTTTCATGCCAGTTTTGCCCAGCTCCATTGAAGGAGGCAGTGGTGGGGCAGAGATGATGTGGAGAAAGGGGTGAGACAGAACGTGAACAGGATGGGGCAGGTGGGTCACAACAAGAGTAGGGGTGGAGCGTAATGGGGCAGAATGATAGAGAGGAGGTGGGTCAGAAGGATAGGAAGAGGTGGGGCAGGGGTGGGGCATAATGGAGAGGCAGAGATGGGCCACAATGGTGGAGCAGAGGTGGGGAGTAGCTGGGCAGAGGTGGGTCAGAAGGACAGGAAGAGATGGGTTACAAGTGGGCCAGAACAGGGTCAGGAGTGGTGCAGAGGTGGGTTAAAATGGAGGAGCAGAGGTGGGTCAGAAGGACAGGAAGAGTGAGTCAGAAGTGGGCCATAACAGGGGCAGGGTGGGGCATAATGGTGGAGCAGAGGTGGGGAGTAACTGGGGCAGATGTGGGTCAAAAGGACAGGAAGAAGTGAGTCAGAAGTGGGCCATAACAGGGGCAAGGTGGGGCATAATGGTGGAGCAGAAGTGGGGAGTAACTGGGGCAGATGTGGGTCAGAATGGGGGCAGATGTGGGTCAGAACGGGGGCAGAGGTAGGGCGAGACACTGCAGCATGTCTAAATCATGTGGCGATGGAAGGCGCCTAATGCCAGAAATCTTCCTTCCATTCCGGTCTGGGGTGAGATTTGTGGTAAGGGCCACGGAGGTGCACACTCCTTTTCCCTCGCGCTTCATTCATTAAGGGCTCTTTCACACTTGCGCTATTTTGACGCAAACTGAATCCATCACTAATGTAGTACAGTTCATTTATTTACAGTGGAAGCGCGACATCGTGTGGACACAAGCGGGTACTGCATGACACACACACGCGCCATAGTAACGCGCTTCCAATGTAAATAAATGAACTGTACTACATTAGTGACGGATTCTGTTTGCGTCAAAATAGCGCAAGTGTGAAACTAGCCTAAGGGACCCGCTGATAATGAATGACGCGTGTGTGATCCAGCACGCCTCCTCCAGACCGGCATGAACAACTCTGTTCTTGATTAATTAGGGCCAAGGTTTTTTTAAGTGGCTAAAACTGAGTTTTCTAGAGGAAATAGTTTCAGCCACGCTTCTTCCTTTACGAATAATTTTTCCCCGGAGTAACCATATACTTGTCAGGGGCTCCATTGTGGATTATGAGTAAAGTCCTGAGATTCTGACGTCTACTATGATGGGGCCCGTGCCATTAATTCTTGTGGTAGGCACCAAAAACTGCAGCCAACCATGTTTTGGTGCCCGCCTCAAACATACTGCGGAAAATGACGTCTAACGGAGCATCATTTACTTCAATGACTCCATCAGCGCAAACGCTCAAAGCACATGTTTAGGGCTTAAGACGTAAGTAACAAGTGTATAAAGCATGGTGTGAACATAGCCCAGATCCTAAAAGATTTTATACTGAACAAAAATATAACATTTTTGCTTCTGCAATTTTTCATAAGCTGAACTCAAAGATCTAAGGCTTTTCTATGTACAGAAAGGGCTTTTTCCTTTCAGATATAGTTCAGAAATGTATGTTAGTGAGCTCTTCTCCTTTGCTGAGATAATCCATCCAAGATGCTGATGAGACAGCATGATTATTATACATGTGCGCCTTAGACTGGCCACAATAAAAGACCACTCTAAAATGTGCAGTTTTACTATATTGGAGGTTTAGGTGGGATCAGAACACCAGTCAGTATCTTGTGTGGCCAACATTTGCCAGTCTGCGACCTGCCGTGTACAGTGAAAACCGGGATTCATCCGTGAAGAACACTTCTCCAATGTGCTAGACGCCACTGGATGTGAGCATTTGCCCACACAAGTGGGTTACGATGAAGAGCAGCAGTCAGGTGGAGACCCCAATGAGGACAACAAACCGCAGCCTGGTGGAAACCTCAATGAGGACAACGAACTGCAGCCAGGTGGAAACCTCAATGAGGACAACGAACTGCAGCCAGGTGTAAACCTCAATGAGGACAACGAACTGCAGCCAGGTGGAGACCTCAATGAGGACAACGAACTGCAGCCAGGTGGAGACCTCAATGAGGACAACGAACTGCAGCCAGGTGTAAACCTCAATGAGGACAACGAACTGCAGCCAGGTGGAAACCTCAATGAGGACAACGAACCGCAGCCAGGTGGAGACCTCAATGAGGACAACGAACTGCAGCCTGGTGGAAACCTCAATGAGGACAACGAACTGCAGCCTGGTGGAAACCTCAATGAGGACAACGAACTGCAGCCTGGTGGAAACCTCAATGAGGACAACGAACCGCAGCCAGGTGGAGACCTCAATGAGGACAACGAACTGCAGCCAGGTGGAGACCTCAATGAGGACAACGAACCGCAGCCAGGTAGCGACCCCGATGAGGAGGACAACGAACTGCAGCCAGGTAGCGACCCCGATGAGGAGGACAACGAACTGCAGCCAGGTAGCGACCCCGATGAGGAAGACAACGAACTGCAGCCAGGTAGCGACCCCGATGAGGAGGACAAGCTGCAATCAGATGGTGACCCTGATGAGGACGACGAGCAGGAAATTAGGGAGAGACCCTGATCAGTACGAAGACCTGCAGTGAGGTGGAGACCCAAATGAGGACAATGACCTTCAGTCAAGTGGAGACTCCAATGAGGACAATGTACTACAGTCAGATGGGGATCCCGATGAGGACAAAGAGCAGGAGTCAGGTGGAGACCCTAATGATGACCTGCAGTCAGGTGGAGAGCCCGAGTGAGGATGACTAGCAGCAGGCAGGTGGAGACCCCGATGGGGACAACGATCTGCAGTCAAGTGGAGACCGTGAGGAGGTAGGTGAGCTGCAGTCAGGTGGAGACCATGATGAGGACAGTGAGATGCATTGGAAGAAAATGATTGGACCCTAAGGTTACCCTTGAGCAATATTATACCCCAAATGTTAAACAAAACTAAAAAAAATATAACAAGGGGATATTATTGGTCTAACTGATACCAATATATTCGTATAATGAGTGGTATGAGTGTGAATCACTATACTTTTTTGTAAGGCCCCTCATTAAGGCTAGTGGAACGAAACAGAATATAGTAAAGGGCCATCTAGGATCAGTCAACGTTTGAGTGGGGGCACCACGGCGTATTACATAAGGGTGCCGACCCCCACTGATAGGGAGAGGACAGGGAAGGTGCCCAAGGACCCTCCCCTGACTATATATTATGCACTAATAGATTGTTTTTTAACCTGTACTTTGTTAATTTAGTGTTTTGAATAAAATGTATACTTTTATACAAGATAAGGGGTAGTTGTTTTGGTTCAAATAGTATAATCTACCCCTACTGGAAGGGAAAAAAAATCTGAGGGTTGTAAGGCTGTGTCCACGGTAAAATGTTGCTGCGGATTTTTCTGCATGAAAATCCGCGACTTTCCCAGCAAATCCGCACCTTTTCAAAGGTGCGGAATTGCCACGGATTTTTTTTTTTCTTCCCAATTCTATAGCCAAAATCCGGATCAAAATCCGCAACAATAATTGACATGTTGCAGATTTTTCCGGATCAAAAATCCGCAGCATGGACACAGCATTTCCAAAATGCCATTGAAATGGCTTGGAAGTGCCGCTGCTGCAGATTTTCGGAAAATCCGCGGCTTTTCCGCGAGAAATCCGCGGCAAAATCCGCGCATTTTCCGCAGCGTGGACACATAGTTTAAGGACAGTGAGGTGCAGCAAAGTGGACACACTGATGAGGACAACAAGCAGCAGTCAGATGGAGACCCTGGTGAGGTTAATGAACAGCAGATGAGCTTTCCTGAGACGGTTTCTGTCAGTTTGTGCAGAAATTCTTTGGTTTTGCACAGATTGTTGCAGTCGCTGTCCGGGGAGCCGGTCTCAGACGATCTTGGAGGTGAAGATGCTGGATATGGAGGTCCAGGGCTGGTGTGGTTACACGTGGTCTGCGGTTGTGGTTCTGTCAAATACTCTGAAACGCCTTTAGAGACTGCTTATGGTAGAGAAGTGCACGTTCAATATACGGGCAACAGCTGTGGCGGAGATTCCTGCAGTCAGCATGACAATTGAACGTTCCATCAAAACCCGCGACATCTGTGGCATTGTGCTGGGATAAAACTGCAGATTTTAGAGTGGCCTTTATTGTGGCCAGCCTAAGGCGCACCTGTGCAATAATCATGTGTCTAATCAGCATCTTGATATGGCACACCTGTGAGGTGGACGGATTGTCTCCGCAGAGAAGTGATCACTAACAGATTCAAAAGAAGTGAAGAATATGTGAGCGGAAACTGATTTTTGTGGTGATAGAGTAAGTTCTAGATCTTAGATTTCAGCTCATGAAAAATGGGAAAAAAAAAATCAAAATTGTTGTTTTATATTTTTGTTCAGTGTAGAATATATTTTTGCATTTAGCGCTGGCAGCACAGTAATAATTGACTTTATTTCAGATTAGCAGCACTCCTGTGGTGGAAACATGTTCTTCTGCCCAATAGAAATGTCACTTAACACAGTGTCTGACTGGTTGAGGCTCCCTGATTACAGAGGACTATTGACAGTTGTTGGGGTCCTGTGACCCCCAGCGCTCCATATCACTGCCCAGCAGACCCCACTGATCGGCTGATTGACGTCTACAGCTCCATTGGAAGAGATATATAATATTACTATCCTGCATTCATTCAGTGGATATAGACTATCCTGCATTCATCTGGAAGCTCCTGAGACCAAGACGTGGTGTGAACTCATCCCAGAGTAAGGCAGTGTTCACACGTCCGGTAATCGTCCCTCAGAACAGATCCATTGGTGAAAAGGTTCTGTGCCGCCCCCATGCCTGTAGCAGCCGGGCTGCTCGGATCTGGACCCGCTGTGTGGCTCGAGGGATCCTCCGGACCCGGGGGTCACGCGGACACGCCAAATGAAAAGGGGGGACGTAGTTGTACGGGCTTGGCCGTATTCAGTTTGTGACGCCACCCACGGTGTATGGTGAGGTGGGACACCACCGCTGCTGTTGTGGGACACCCGAGGGAGATGTAGTGGCAGCCGGATGTTAACCCCTCCGTGGGTAGGGATGGTTGCCCCGGGGCCCAGTGTCTCTGTGCAGGGTATGGCGATGGCAGGGGCTTGTGCGCCCGGATGGACCAGGGGATATTTGGTTACTCACAATTAAATGAATCACACGAGTCTTTTGGTAAACCAAGGTGCTGGTGGCCGGCCGCCGCGGCCGGTTGTACTCTGATCCCCCACCCAGGCTGGTGATCACCGTCTTTTCCTCTGCACAGTTGTGGTTGTTTGTTTAGACTTCCCGGTATGGAACACGGGAGTCCGCTCCCAGCTTTTTGTGTACCTGAGGAGCCATGCCCGCTGACGCTGACCCGTGGGATCTATGGGCCCTGGCGGTTGCTCTATCACTCTCTGTGGATGGTTGTCTGCTTTTGGGACTTTGGTTGGGACAGGACCTATAATCCTGCCATCAATCGGTTGATTAGCTAGGCCGTTTGTTCCGGTCCTGGCTTCAGGGTCCGAGTACCCCCTCTGTTCATGGTTTCTGGGTCGGGTCTCTGGTGTCGATACCAGCGAGCTCCAACCCTGTCCTGGTCCACCTCGGATCTCCAGCTGCCGTCTTCCCATCGCCTGCCGACTGAGACCACAGTCTGCCACCTAGCCAAAGTACCAGGGCTCCAACCCTAGCACCGTTCAACTTGAGCTTCTCCTCCGCTGGAGCTACACCTAGCCCCAGCCTCTGCTCAGCTTGAGCTCTACACTTCTTCTCGACTGCAGTAGACTTGACTGCTTGTTTTCCCGCCCCGGGCTGTCTAGGCCCCTAGGAGGGCGTTTCATAACCGCCTGGTCCCGCCCACTGGTGTGCCTGTCTTGCCCTAAGGGGGTGGTGACTAGGGTTTCAGGTCGGCTGTATGTAACCCTGTGAGGGAAGGTGTTATGCGGGGGCCTAATGTGTGACTACCTGGTTTTGCCAGGGCGTCACAGTTCTGCGCACACAACTTTTTTTGTCCCGATCGAAAAAATTGATTTTGCAGGATCCATTTTTCAACATTGGACGGAGAACGGATCTGTTACCTGATAGTTATTCAGGCTCCGTTTTTCTTCCATTTGTAACGGATCTGTTTTTTTCTTACTGAATCAGTTTCAAATGAAAGATAAATAGTGATCCGGTAACAGATTCGTTTTCCATAGATTCAAATGTAAAAAAAAAAAAAGGATCCTGCAAAAATATTTTTTTTCAAAACTGACAAAGTTGTGTTTGCAGAATGGATCTCTGCTGGATCTGTTGTAACAGGAGACTCCTGGACGTGTGACCTCCTTAGCCCTTCTCAGGGGGCTCAGAAGTCGATCCTGTAGTGGCTGTAGTTGGCTGATTGGGGCTTTGCAGTCTGCGCTTGTGGTGGACGTTCTTAATTCCTCTTCATTACTGTTTTGATGGTTTTGGCTACTTTTGTACACGGTCACACACGCCTCGCGTACGGTCAGACCAGCTAGACATGGACAGCTAAGGACATCCATCTTTACTCAAAAACCGACTTGTAAATCTTCCCCTAAAGCTTCTGCAGTGCCCCCGATCGGCCGAGCCTTTCTCTACCCATCCGATGTCCTCTGTATGAAGCCATTTATTTTGTATCACTCATTGGCGTTTTTTTTCTTTTCTTTCTATGCAGGTGACGATGATGAGTTTGTTAACCCCCACGCACTGGCCGCCTACATTACCTCCTCGGACCCAACCAACCGACTGAAGATTCATGGGCATCTCCAGGTTAATCCACCTCCTGATCGTCATGGAAAGTATGAGGTGCCAATATCCATCTATCCCCATAAGTACTACCCCCCATTTGTGTCGGGCGGGGGCTTCCTCATCCCCGCAGAGATAGTTCCATCCCTCCATTGGGCTGCGTCCATTATTCCTGTCTTTCCTCTCGATGACGTTTTCTTGGGATTCTTGGCTTTGGCCACCAAAGTTGAGTTTCATCATGATCCGAGATTCTTCTCGTTTGGTCTGAAGAATGATGACTTTTGTCACTACCTGGATGTCCTGGTGGTCCATGGTCTGACCCCCCAAAGAATCCTGGAGGTATGGGAAAACCTGCCATCACTACAACCATGCCCACCAGGGACGGAGAAGGTGGAGGAAAGAGGAGCCAATGACAACCTCCCGCACAAGCTTTGACCATGACTTCTGCAAAAAGCCGTGCCGAACTGATATGGAGCTGCATAACCCTCAGTGATCGGGGTTAGTGTTCCCTTCTATCAACAGCACCCTGCAGGGGACGGGGCCGGCTCACAGCTCCTTTCTATCACCCTGCAGGGGGTGGGGCCAGCTCACAGCTCCCTTCTCTGTATCACCCTGCAGGGGGCGTGGCCAGCTCACAGCTCTCTTCTCTCTGTATCACCCTGCAGGGGGCGTGGCCAGCTCACAGCTCCCTTCTCTCTGTATCCCCCTGCAGGGGGCTGGGCAGGATCATATGCATCACCTTGCAAAGGCCACATTCAGAGTGGTTTTGTCACCTTAATGGTATAAGGTTATGTCTCTATCACCTTGCAAATGGTGGGGCAGCCCCCAAGCATCATCGGCGCAGTTCCCAGTCGTGTGGATTGTGCACTTGTATTACATACATATTTAGGATGTCAGTCTAATTTATTGATTTATACAATGAATTTATATTTTTATGCAGAGATTATTTGTCTGTGATAAACACACATTATTGATGAACACAATATTGGTATGTCTTGATATTGGAATAAATGCGTCTCTCACTGTGAAGATCTGAGGTTGTGTGTGTATTAATCACCGAGGCAGGTTACCAATGCAACGATTTTTATTTACACTAGACCTTAGGATAGTTCCTCAAATCCAGACGACTGATCTCATGACCGCAGCACGTGTATCCAGCTACAGCCAACAACCCCCCCCCAACCCCTCATCAGTGTCCTAAGAACCAACTATGGATTGGTAGAGGTATGTTCCTGAGGCCGAGCCCCTCACCCAGGACTGCATGTGACCCCTGTGATGACTCTGTTGGGTCTACAATCCCCATCCACATCCACATAATGGGACTGGTGGCTGAGCGAGCAATGGCTTAATTGATGCCCCTGAGACAATAACGAGAATAATGGAAGATTGCTTTACTGTAATTACCAATCTTGTGCCTGGCCTTCTGTGTACCTTGGCCTACTTCACATGTCGGTGATTCTGGTACGCATGTTACTGTTTTTATACCTAACAATCTCTGACATACGCAAACCCATTAAAATCAATGGGTCTACACGCTGATTTTTCACTGACTTGTCTCCGTGCAGACTATACAGACATGCGTGTGCACCGCACGGAAATAAGTCCGCTTTTTTTCTAGCATCACTGATGTCCCACGGACCACACAGTGGTGCTATTCATGAAACACGTACCAGAAAAACACGGACATTTAGAATAAAAAGCTTTTTAACCCCTTAAAGACCGCAGGCGGTAAAAGTATGTCCTAGCGGTCATAGGGTTAATCTCCCGCTGCTGCCGGCGGCAGGAGCGGGAGATCGACGCACATCTCAACTGATTTATACAGCTGAGATGTGTGCCTGCTAGGCACGAGCGGAATCGTTATCCACCCGTGCCATTTAACCCCTTATACTGCATAGCAGCAAAAAAAATTCCAAACGCCAAAATTACGTTTTTTGGTCGCCACATTTTGCACTAAATGCAATAACAGGCGATCAAAACGTAGCATCTGCGAAAAAATGGTACCATAAAAAACGTCAGCTTGAGATGCAAAAAATAAGCCATCAGTGAGCCATAGATCTCGAAAAATGCGGGTCACAGAATATGGCGTAAAAAGTACACCACTTTTTCGGGAATAACGTCTTTTTTTTTTTTTTTTTTTTTAACCACTTGGATACCCTTAGGTAAAAGTAAACCTATACATGTTCGGTGTCTACAAACTCGCAACAACCTCAAGCATCACACCGTCACATCAGTTTTACTATATAGTGAACACAGTGAATACAACTGTAAAAACAATAGTGCTATTGCACTTATTTTGCAATTTTTCCGCATTTGGAATTTTTTTTTTTGCCTTTTTCCAGTACACTATATGGTAAAACTTATGGTTTAATTTAAAAGTACAGCCCGTTTCGCAAAAAACAAGTCCTCACACAACCATATTGACTGAAAAATAAAAAATGTTACGTCTCTCGGAAGAATGGTGAAGAAAAAAAAACCCGGAAAGCGCAAAATCGGCTGGTCGTGTAGGGGTTAAACTCACCCATCTCCAGCCGCTGCACTCTCCAGCCGCTGCACTCTCCAGCCGCTGCACTCTCCAGCCGCTGCACTCTCCGGCCGCTGCACTCTCCAGCCGCTGCACTCTCCGGCCGCTGCTGTCTCTGCTTCCAGGCCGACTAATTATGCTCATACATATGCACTGGCTGCCCTGGAAGTAGCTGCAGAGGGGAGACAGCAGCGGCCGGACCCAGCATCACGGGAGACTTCAGCACCACGGAGAGCAGCAGCGTGAACAGGTGAGTATAAGTGCTTGTATTATCACGGATAGCACACAGAGATCACACGAGTGCCAAAATCAGTGAAAATTGTGTTTGGATTTTCACTGGCGTGTGAAAGAGGCCTTACATTGACAATCAATCTCTAATAAAGCACAACAATAAGATTGATGTAACCACAGCTCCAGTACAGGGAAGTACCAAGCGAATGGTGAAAGCGAAGGGAAACCCTGCGTCTAGGGAAGGGGGAGATAGTGATCCCTGAGCAAACCTACCGCTGGCCCCTGGGGGTCCCTCAACACCCTAGATAGGTTCCACACTTATGCGCAGAGCCAGATACCTGACCTAGGATGACCACAGAGCTCGACCCTAGCTGGGAAACAGGTGGGATGAGCTCTTTGTCAACCCCACTAAACACTAAGGAAGACACAGGGAGCACACACATGAGGAAAGGACATGAACAACTTCTCTCCAGATGCCCCAGGGAGAAATTCCACAAAGAACACCAATGATCCTACAGATAAGTGCAAGCCGCCTGCTTGCATCCAGAGCTTGTGGATGAACTGAATATCACCAGCATAAGTGCAGGGAAATTGAGAGTATTTAAACGCAAGGGGAAATCCAGATGATTAGCAGCTGCAGGGAAGAGGATCTCCACTGGGTCTTAACACTAGAACTACTGAGGTAGTCATTTTGACTACTTTGCACCATGTATTTCTATATAGGTGTCACGAGTCCAGTAGTTCTAGTGTTAAAGGGAAAAGGATGAAAACCCAGCAGAGGAGATACCTAGTACACTGAATACTGACAACAGGAATTATAGAAAGTCTGGGAGCAGTTTGCACAGCCAAAACGCAGTGACCTTCTATTGCCGGACACCACTGGACTGTTTTTCACCCGTGACACCCATGCTGTAAAAAGTCTGCACCCCTTAGATGTGTGAACTCTGCTTTACATCAAATAGTCTTTAGTCTGCAGTCAGCTCCTCACACTTCTCCCCCATTTTTTCACCGCAGCCAGTGCTGGGCTCTAGTTCATGAGGTTGACTATCCCTCCTCTTCTGGTGAAAATTACTGGGTTTAGAGGCTTCCATAGTTTGTCTTGACAAGCCTTCAGCATTTCCGTGGTCTCCAGCCTTTGTGAGAAATGGTGAAGTTGAACAGTTGCAATGCCAGACTCCATCGTAACAATCCCGTATTCTCCCCGGCACCTGGTGGTCAGATCAATGGATTGTGGTCCATTAGTATGGTGAATTTCCTCCCATACACCTGGGTAACAGAGTCATTAGTGCCCAGACAAGGGCCAGGCATTATTCCTCTATGGTGGCGTACGCTTTCTCTTGGTCTACCAGTTTCCTTGAATGATACACCACTGGGTGTTTCTGCCTGTCGCGGGCGGGGAGGAGGGTGTCAGCACACTACGCTCACCCCTTCTGCTCGGGTCCGGCGACTTCTGCTCAGTGGTGGCTCGAGCGGTGGGCCGGATCCCGGGGGTTCTCGAGCGACACTCCTCGCCCGTGAGTGAAAGGGGGTTGTTGGGTGTGGGAATAGTTTATTGTCCGTGACGCCACCCACGGTTGTGGTGATTTCACCACCGCTGCTCAAGATGGGGGTCCCGGAGATGGTGATGCGGAGCAGCCAGGTGTTGTGTTGCCCCTCCGTGGGTAGGGGTTGGTGATCCCGGGGCACAGTGATGAGATGGGAGATGCAGGGCCTGGTGGGCGCAGGGACGCGGGGGCAGCGCTGTGCCTTGCGGCACTGTGGTACTCACTCAGCCTGAGACGTTGACACAGTTTTACGGTAAAACACACGGCTGGAAAGACTGTTCCCACGGACGGCTGCACTTGCTCTCCCAGTAGGTGACGGTGATGTCCCTTTTCCTTGCACCTTTGTTCTATGTTGGTCGCGATGGGTTCCCACCGGTAACCCTCTCCCCGGCTTCAAGCTGGGCCGGAGGAGCTCCACTCTTTGCCCGCAGGCGCTGGCCCTGAGAGACTGGTGCCCTGGCGGTGGCGGTGTCTCTCTTACTCTGGTTGGGCTGTTGCCTTCAATCGGGACTTGGTTGTTGGGGGATCTACGTCCCCTTCACTGACGGATTTGGCAAATTATGGCGACTCCTAGCCTTGCCGGGGTCCGAGAGGCCCCTGCCCTGGTGCTGACTGTCCTTCGGAACACTGCTCCAGACCGCCGGGCCACTACCCGTCCGCGGTCCTTCCAGGAACTTCCAAACGGTCCCCCTCCAGACAGTCACCGCCGTTGCTGACCTTGCTGACCTGGTCCTACACACAGCAGGACCCTTCAGGCTCTCTCTCTGTCACCAGTCTTGCTTTCCTCCTTTACCACTTTACTTCTTTCCACTTTCACTTCCTTAGCTCATCTTAGCTGTTTACTCCCCTAACTGTTCTGCCTGGTTTCTCCCGCCTCCAGAGCTGTGAACTCCTCGGTGGGCGGAGCCGACCGCCTGGCCCACCCCCTGGTGTGAATCATCAGCCTCTGGAGGAAGGCAACAAGGATTTTTGGTTAGCTGGGGTGTTCCTACCTGGGATGTAAGGTGTGGTGGTGTGTGACCTGTGTCCCCTGGCTTGCCCAGGGCGACACATTCCCCCTTAGCAAAATGCAGACCGTCCGCGGGCTGCCGTCCAACACCGGTTTTATTTTTTTCTGAAAAAGATAACATGGTAATATAACATATTTACATTTTTAATAATAACGCTTCCCAAGACGGGAGGCACATTTCTTTTAACGTTGCATAACGGTTTACGGTTACGGTTTCCGCTCTCTCCCACCCAAGCAACCTGGCCCTGATGCTGCCCCTAAAACCCAGGCAGCACCCCTTGACCCACAGTCCAGCACACGGTACACGAGCGGGATCTGTCCTTCCCTCCAGAGGGTAGCCACCGGTTCCTTTGGTGGCTGGGCCCCAGCCTGCTCTGCTCAGGGCCCTCCCTCCAACCTGCCTCTCCGGAGGCGGCACTGCGGAAAACGGTAACGGCAAACAACTTATTTACAAGCCACTTAACGTTTGTGGTTGCCCTGCAAGTTCACGGGCTTGTCCATGGATAGTCCTCCATGCAAAACAACTTTTAACAGTCCCCACGGGGACAACGGTGCCGGCTCCAGCCGGTTGGAAATCATACAGATAATCAGGTTAAACTTCGGTAATAATTTCCTTATCATTCTTTCAAACTTTTAAACAACAAAATGGTGGTCCCAACGGGGACTGGACAACGGTGCTCCGCTGCCCTACTCCAGGCCTTCAGGCTCCAGTGCTCCTTCCAAGGGAGGGGGCGCGGCGCTCACTCGGGACTCTTGGCTGCCCCTTAACTTAGCGTCCAGCGCAAACCACCCCCGCTCCCCACAGTGTCGGGTGTATTGCACGATGTCTCCCGGCATTAGGTTGCGGCCGGGATGCTCCTCAGGCAGGTGGGCATTCACATCCCGCCGGGCTACAAACACTTCGGCCTCCAGGCCCGGCTCGTAGATGAACCCGTAGCCCCGGCGGACATCAAACCGCCTCACCTGCCCCTCGTACAACGAACCCCGGACACGGAACGTGGCCTGTCGGAGATTCTCTTTCTCCCGGATAGCTCGGGCCACCAGCTCGGCCTTCTTCCGTTCCCTCTCGGCGATCTCCAGGCCCAGCGGTACCGGCTCCCTATCCCAATACGGCGCTGCTGCCAGCGCCGGCGCACGGGTCGGGCCCCGCGGGACATCCTGGACGTTGCCCACTGTCAGGAATCTGGGCGGCATGTCCCGCGGTGTCTTGGCCTTGGGCGCTGCCTTGCAGCAACAACCCGGCGCTACCTCAGCCGAGGTGTGGGGGATGGGCATAGGGGCTTTCCGCTGCTGGGCCTTCGGCTCGGAGCGGGTCATCGGCTCCGGCTCGGGGGCTTTTTCAGGGGATGCCTCCGGTTCAACCTTTGGAATCTTCCACGGTAACACCTCCGGTTTACTGCGGGCTCCGGCTACAGGTCGGTCCGCCTGGGCGGGGACGCTGGGTATTGCTACCGGTTGCGGTGGTAGCAGGCCTAGTGGCGGGGTCACGGCCTCCGAGACGGGTGGCGAGGGAGGCAACGGGGGGAGAGGGCTTGGACCGGGCCCCGCAGCCGCGATGACCGGCCCTTCTAGGGCATCGGGACGTGGGTCACTCACCCTCCCTTTCTCCGCTTCCTCCTCGCGTCTCCGCACGGTGGCTATAACGTCCGCCATGTCGGTCTCCCACTCCTCCATGAGGAGCTGCATCCTGACCTGCAGCCGTTGGTAGAGCTGCGCGGTTCGGATTTCCACCCACGCTGCGGTCCCAGGCGCGGGGGCTACGGTGTCGCGGGACGGCATCCACATGATGGCTTCTTCTTCCAGGAACGGTATGTCTGCAGAGTCCTGGCGTCCCTGCTTTTATAGCTGCAGCTACATGCGTCCAGCCGCCATCGCGTCCCCCTTAGCTCTTTCCGGCCCCTCCTCTCTCGGGGCGGGGTTTTGGCCTTCGCGCCTCTACTACTCGAGAAGACGCTCGAGCGGGAACTTTTCGCGCCAAAGATGGCGGCTTCTGAAATTTTTCTGCCGGATACCTCCGGCGGTAACAAGGCGCACCTCTACCAGACGGCAGAGCGGTAAGATCCTGTTCGTGACGCCAAGTTGTCGCGGGCGGGGAGGAGGGTGTCAGCACACTACGCTCACCCCTTCTGCTCGGGTCCGGCGGCTGCTGCTCAGTGGTGGCTCGAGCGGTGGGCCGGATCCCGGGGGTTCTCGAGCGGCACTCCTCGCCCGTGAGTGAAAGGGGGTTGTTGGGTGTGGGAATAGTTTATTGTCCGTGACGCCACCCACGGTTGTGGTGATTTCACCACCGCTGCTCAAGGTGGGGGTCCCGGGGATGGTGATGCGGAGCAGCCAGGTGTTGTGTTGCCCCTCCGTGGGTAGGGGTTGGTGATCCCGGGGCCCAGTGATGAGATGGGAGATGCAGGGCCTGGTGGGCGCAGGGACGCGGGGGCAGCGCTGTGCCTTGCGGCACTGTGGTACTCACACAGCCTGAGACGTTGACACAGTTTTACGGTAAACCACACGGCTGGAAAGACTGTTCCCACGGACGGCTGCACTTGCTCTCCCAGTAGGTGACGGTGATGTCCCTTTTCCTTGCACCTTTGTTCTATGTTGGTCGCGATGGGTTCCCACCGGTAACCCTCTCCCCGGCTTCAAGCTGGGCCGGAGGAGCTCCACTCTTTGCCCGCAGGCGCTGGCCCTGAGAGACTGGTGCCCTGGCGGTGGCGGTGTCTCTCTTACTCTGGTTGGGCTGTTGCCTTCAATCGGGACTTGGTTGTTGGGGGATCTACGTCCCCTTCACTGACGGATTTGGCAAATTATGGCGACTCCTAGACTTGCCGGGGTCCGAGAGGCCCCTGCCCTGGTGCTGACTGTCCTTCGGAACACTGCTCCAGACCGCCGGGCCACTACCCGTCCGCGGTCCTTCCAGGAACTTCCAAACGGTCCCCCTCCAGACAGTCACCGCCGTTGCTGACCTTGCTGACCTGGTCCTACACACAGCTGGACCCTTCAGGCTCTCTCTCTGTCACCACTCTTGCTTTCCTCCTTTACCACTTTACTTCTTTCCACTTTCACTTCCTTAGCTCATCTTAGCTGTTTACTCCTCTAACTGTTCTGCCTGGTTTCTCCCGCCTCCAGAGCTGTGAACTCCTCGGTGGGCGGAGCCAACCGCCTGGCCCACCCCCTGGTGTGTATCATCAGCCTCTGGAGGAAGGCAACAAGGATTTTTGGTTAGCTGTGGTGTTCCTAACTGGGATGTAGGGTGTGGTGGTGTGTGACCTGTGTCCCCTGGCTTGCCCAGGGCGACACACTGCCCTGTGCCAGGGCCACCCACCTGACCAAGGACAGCGCCGAACCCACTGCCTGATGCATCCGTCCACACCAGGAATCTCTTGGTACAATTGGCCGCAGCCAGAACAGCTTGTTTGAGCTGCACAAAAGCCTGTTCACATAGGTCGGCCCATACTATCAATTTCTTTGTCGTCAGGTCAGTCAGGGATTGGATGAATTTTTTGGTAATACCCTGTGGTACCCAAGAATGCTTGCACTTCTATTTACGGAGCGGGGGGGACTGAGTTATTGCTTCCACTTTGGCTGGGTCAGGCTTTGTCCTACCCTCAAACACTGTGTCCTAGGTAATGGACCTCAGCTCTCCCCATTTTGGCACTTGTCCGCTCGAATACGTAACCCAGCTTGCTTAATGCGGAGGTGAACACTGTACCCCGAACCAACTCCACAGGGCAAGCAATACCTACCCCATGTATTGCATTCCTCATCCAACACAATCTCTGTGGTGAAACCCACCCGGCTAAATATCAACTAATGCATGGGCCACCCTTTTAGCATCTATTCCTTGGAGAACTACTGCATCATCATATTTGGTGGCAAAATCCACAAGCGTTAATATGCATCTCTTAACTGAGAGACAGGGTCGGGGCAGGAGGCCTATCAAATCCACCCCCACCCATTAGCAGGTGTCACAGGAGCTTACAATTTTTTTTTTTATTTCAAGGGACATCCGGGGCGAGAAGAGCCTGCTCATAACCCTGTGTTGGGTCTTCCTCACTCCCAGGTGTCCCCCTAATGGACCTTTGTGGGCTAAGGACAGGATTTCCCTTCTGTATTTTTTCGGCACCTTCAACTGCTTGGTACCCTAACCCACTGTCTTGTCACCCAATACATCAATCCCCTTTCCCATGTACTATGGACCCTCTCTTCAGATCCTTCTTTGGCAGCTGCACTCCTCTACTCCCCTAGTGAAGGCTCTCCCTGTACCTCCTCCCTGATGTAATTTACCTTTCTCGTGTCACGTTCCGTCATAGTAACAGGCATTGTATTTTGTGCATTACTCACCACTGGCACGGTGGTAGTCATAATGTCTAGATCGCTCTGTTCCCTCTCGGCGGACGCAGTGGGAACTGGTCGTTGGCTTTGGGTTGCGACATTGGCCCAGTGGCACACCAACCCTACTCCTAGGTTGTTACCCAGCAACACGTCTACCGGTAGGTGCCGTACTACTTCTGCATCCACCTATTACTTGACTGTGACCCCAGGCTCCAGCTACTTGGACTAACATATGGCTGGCGGGAACAATACAGTGGTCCAGTACTAGATGGTCTTTGATCAATGAGACAGTCTATGGAGTTGCTGAGCTCCACGCCTTCTACTCAGTAGAAGCTGAGGTGTCCCACACAATTCAGGACACTTGTATTTGTACCACATATGCCTCTTACTTTTCCAGTTGGGGTAGTGGGACCCTCTCTCTGCCAACATTCCAGCTCCATTGCAGCACAGTGCTAACCAGTTGGACGTGGATGAGGTACACTAGAATGTTCCAGGCATTTGCTGATAAAGTGTCCCATGCGTCCACAGTTATGGCAGCTTAACCCCCCTTGCCCTGATGCGAACCATACCTGGGGGGCTTGGGAAACATCCCCCACTTTGTGCAGTCCGAAATCCCGGTGATGCCTCCCCTCGCCGATCCATGGGTTTCACTGGTTCCCTGTAAGTTCCTATTCTCAACTCGCTGGGGCTGAGCACCCAGTCCTTCTATTCACTGAGTGCATGCTGTACGTAATGTGTTGGCAAACGTCCGATGGGTGTGTGCACCGGGCTTGTCAGTCTCTCAAAAGACTATATTACGTACCGGTAATGGGATTTTCCTGAGTCCACGACAGCACCCACGAGAGAGGGATCCGCCCCCTTCAGGACAGGAAACCTACAAATAAAAAGGGGCGGTCCCCCTCCCTCATCAGTTGGTTGCAGAGACCGGGAGAGGAACCGCCAAAAAATTAGTAAATAACACAGACCAAGCCCAGGACACCGAAGCGTGAGAAAAAACAAACAAAGAAAGGGCAGGGGTGTAAAGGGTGCTGTCGTGGACTCAGGAAAATCCCATTACCGGTACGTAATATAGTCTTTTCCTTTCGTCACGACAGCACCCACGAGAGACTTAGAGAGAAGACACACCAAGGGCGGGATAACCACGTGAAGAGCCAAGCTGCCAAATGGAAGGTCAGTGGAAGAACCAAAGGCCAGTCGGCCGAGCCCGGAAAAGTGGAAGGAGAAGACCAGGCACAACCTTACAAAACCGTCGAGGAGACATCCGCCACAGCCACCAAGTAGGAGGCCACCTCCCAGGAGAACGATCCGTCACCGAGGAGGACAGGAGAACAGGCTGCACCACGGACGCGAGGGAAACAGCAGCCCACAGCCATCGGGGCAAGGGACGGCACGACACCAGCGGAGCACAGCCGGAACCCTGAAAGACAAAAAACAAAAGACCCATCCAGCCGCCAAGCGACCCGGGGGGGGGGACAGCGCCCCCCCAATCAAGGACGCGAAAGGAAGGAAGGGAGAAAGAGCACACGACAGAGAGGGGCTCGAAGGGCGCAAAGGGTAGGGCGCCCAACCCTAGAGCAAGACCCCAGGGAGGAGAGCCGGTATACGGACCGGCTGGCAGCGGCCCCCAGCTGGAAGGAAGCGCACAACCCCTCAGAAGCCGCAAGACGGGATTTAAACAGGGCGCCCAGGGCAGAAACAGGCACCCGGAGGGGACCGACCGAGAGACCCATAACCCTTCCCGACTAGAGAACGGCAGAACAGAGGACAACGGAATACAGCAGATGAGGAGGTAGGAAGGGAGGGCAGGAAGAGCATCCACAGCCGACCACAAGGTTGGGTGCGGACTGGCGGCCTACAGCGCAGCAAGGACGGGAAGGCAGCAACGCCCCGACAAAAAACACACCGGCAAGGGGAGTTCCGTGACGCGGGGGGAAGGAAGGGACTCCGTGACAGGAGGGCAGGCCGGGACGGAAGAACCTAGGGGCGCTCGAACAAGCACGGCACCCAGGAGAGAGAACCAGGGACGGCAGGGCCAGAAGGGAGCAGCAAGGAACACCAGAAGCGAAGCATGAAGCCTGAGGCGCCAGGCCCGGCGCAAGGCCAGGGAGGCGCAAGGCGGCAGAGGCGGAAGACCAGAACACAGGCCCCCGCGGTTCAAAGGCCAAGAGGCCCAGGGGCCAAGAGGCCAAGAGGCACAGAGGGCCAGAGGCACAGAGGGCCAGAGGCACAGAGGGCCAGCGGCACATAAGCCCAGAGGCACAGGAGCCCAGAGGCACAGGAGCCCAGAGGCCATGAGGCCAGGAGCCCCAGAGGCCCAGAGGCAGGAGACAGAGGCACAGAGGCCAAGAGGCACAGAGGCCAAGAGGCACAGAGGGCAGGAGGTCAGGAAACACAGAGGGCAGGAGGCACAGAAGCAGGAGGCCAGGAGGCACAGGGCCCGGAGGCCCAAGACCGGGAGGGCGAGAGGCCAGGAAGCCACAGAGGTCAAGGAGCCACAGAGGCCACAAAGGCCAGGAGGGCCAGAGACCAGGAAGGCCGGAGGTCAGGAGGCAAGGAAGCACAGAGGCCAGAAGGCCCGGAAGCACAGAGGCCAGGAAGCACAAGACCTGGAAGCACAGAGGCCGGAGACACGAGACCAGGAGGCAACAGAGGCATGCGGCCAGGAAGCACCTAGGCAGGAGGCACCAAGGACAGGAGGCACCAAGGCCAGGAGGGAGAGAAGCCCGAGGCCAGGAGGCAGAGAGGCCCGAGGCCAGAAGGCAGAGAGGCCCGAGGCCAGGAGGCAGAGAGGCCCGAGGCCAGGGGGCACAGAGGCCCGAGGCCAGAGGGCACAGAGGCCCGAGGCCAGGAGGAACCGAGGCTCGAGGCCAGGAGGCACAGAGTCCCGAGGCCCGAGGCCAGGAGGCACAGAGGCCCGAGGCCAGGAGGAACCGAGGCCCGAGGCCAGGAGGCACAGAGGCCCGAGGCCAGGAGGAACCGAGGCCCGAGGCCAGGAGGCACAGAGTCCCGAGGCCAGGAGGCACAGAGTCCCGAGGCCAGGAGGCACAGAGTCCCGAGGCCAGGAGGCACAGAGGGACAGAGGCACGAGGCCAGGAAGTACAAGGCCAGGAATCACGAGGCCAGGAAGCACGAGGCCAGGAAGCACGAGGCCAGGAAGCACGAGGCCAAGAAGCACGAGGCCAGGAAGCACGAGGCCAGGAGGCACAGAGGACCGAGGCCCCGAAGCACAGAAGCATGGAGGCACAGAGGCCAAGCGGCACAGAGGCCAAGCGGCACAGAGGCCAAGAGGCACAGAGGCCAACAGGCACCGAGGTTAACAGGCCCAGAGGCCACAGAAGCCAGGAGGCCCAGAGGCCACAGATGCCAGGAGGCCCAGAGGCCACAGAAGCCCAGAGGCCCCGAGGCCACAGAAGCCAAGAGGCCCAGAAGCCACAGAAGCCCAGAGGCCACAGAAGCCAAGAGGCCCAGAGGTCACAGAAGCCAAAAAGGCCCAGAGACCACAGAAGCCAGGAGGCCACAGAAGCCAGGGGGTCCGGAGGCCACAGAAGCCCAGAGGCCACAGAAGCCCAGAGGCCCGGAGGCCACAGAAGCCCAGAGGCCCGGAGGCCACAGAAGCCCAGAGGCCCGGAGGCCACAGAAGCCAAGAGGCCCGGAGGCCACAGAAGCCAAGAGGCCCGGAGGCCACAGAAGCCAAGAGGCCCGGAGGCCACAGAAGCCAAGAGGCCCGGAGGCCACAGAAGCCAAGAGGCCCGGAGGCCACAGAAGCCAAGAGGCCCGGAGACCACAGAAGGCAGGCGGCCCGGAGGCCACAGAGGTCAGGAGGACACGGAGGCCAGGAGGACACAGGGGCCAGTAGGCCACAGGGGCCAGTAGGCCACAGAGGCCAGGAGGACACAGAGGCCAGGAGGACACAGAGGCCAGGAGGACACAGAGGCCAGGAGACCACAGGGGCCAAGAGGCCACAGGGGCCAGGAGTCCACAGATGGCAGGATGCCACAGGGGCCAGGAGTCCACAGGGGCCAGGAGTCCACAGGGGCCAGGAGTCCACAGGGGCCCGGAGGCCACAGGGGCCAGGAGGCCACAGGGGCCAGGAGGCCACCAAGGCCAGGAGGCCACAGGGGCCAGGAGTCCACAGGGGCCCAGGAGCTCACAGAGGCCAGGAGGGCACATAGGCCACCGAGCACAGACCAAGAGGGCACCCCAGCGCACACCCCAGTGCAGACACCACCAGGACGCCTTCCACAGAGAACAGAGGCGGCCAGGAATTCCACAGCATGTGGGACGCTGACGGCAGAGGGACCGTCCCAGAAGGGGACCGACCCCGGACAGAAGGGCAGGGGGAAGGGCTGGCAGAGATCCACAGCCGAGCCCCCCCGATCCGCAGAAGCAGGAGCACTGCCGGGCTACCGTCGAGGAGACAGAACGCGGACGCGGCAGGCCCAGGACACCCCCTCCCGCGTGCACACGCCGTGCAGCTGTGAATACGCAGGCACGCGTCAGGGAGAGGCTCCGGCCCGACCGCCATAGCAACTCGTCCGGCCAGGATGGAGGGGACCATGGGCTTCACCAGGAACCTTCCCGGCCGCTCCCCCGGAAGCGCTCCTGTATACTTCCGGGTCACTGCAGCAGGGAGCGTGCGCCGACGCGGCAGGGCCCCCCCCGCCGCGCACACGTTCCGGTAGAAGCACGCTCTGCTGCAGGCGTCATATCCCCGGAGGCAAAGCCGGACCAGGAGAAAGAGGACGAGGTGCACCGGAGGACGAAGTCCACGAGGGGAGCTCCACCGACCGTGCTTCCGGATCCTGAGCTCCGCCGTTCCCTTGGAGACCGCACGGACTCAACTGGACCCAGGTACTGTAGGTTCCGATCCCTGCAGGACAGGAAACCAACTGATGAGGGAGGGGGACCGCCCCTTTTTATCTGTAGGTTTCCTGTCCTGAAGGGGGCGGATCCCTCTCTCGTGGGTGCGGTCGTGACGAAAGGAAAACTTCTTCCGGTCGTTTTCAGGCATACAACTCTATTAAGAGGCTATGAACAGTAGAGTAACGTCTCTGATCCATGGAAGACAAGTTATTTAAGGACGTGGATGATGTAGCCCCATTGCAGCACAGCGCTAAGCAGTTGGGGACGTGGATAATGTAGGCTAGAATGTTCCCAGCATTCTCTGGTAAAGTGTCCCATGCGTCCACAGTTATGGCAGCTTAACCCCCGTCGCCCCAACGCAAGCTGTACCTGGAAACTTACGAAACATTCCCGTTTGTGGAGTTCGAAATCAAGGACAATCCTCGTTTCGCCGTTTCAGGAGTTTCACTGGCCTCCCTATAAGTACCTGTTCTCGACTTGCTGGGGCTGAGCATCCAGTCCTTCAATCCACCAAGTGCATGCCGTATGTAATGTGTTGGCAAACGACCGGTGCGTGTGTGCACTGGGATGGTCAGTCTCCGTCTCGACACTTCCTCTGGTAGTTTTCAGGCATATGTCTCCAGTAAGAGGCTGTGAACAGTAGAGTAACATCTCTGATCCATGGAAGACAAATTATTAAAGCCTCTTGCTTTTCCAGTCATGCCAATGCACAAAAATCACAGCCAGTTCTCAACTGACACCTCATACAATAGCCAGAGGTTCTTAAATAACTGATGGTCATCAATATCCAAGGTGTCTTCATTGAACTGTAGTATGTCCTGGTATCTTAACCTCTTCATGACCTTGGACATATATATCCGTCCCTAGGTTGTGTTCCCCCCCCCCCCCCCGGCTCTGGCGGCAAACCCACAGTAATCCCTGCATATGTCTGCTGATCCAATCAGCAGACGTTTGGCTAACAGCCGCAAGTGGATCAGTGATCCACCCGCGACTGCTTACCACTTAGATCGTGCTGTCAAAATGCAACAGTGAGATTTAAATGGTTGCGGCGGGAATCGTGCCATTCCCCGGTGCCACTGACAGCCCCGTGACATGATATTGTAACTGTGTCTCCCTCCTTGGCCTATGTGTCTGGACTTTAATGTAATCAGGCCTAGGTCAACATCTAGTGGACTGTGTCTTTGTTCTTCTCTGCAAGGGACTCATCTAATATAAGCCTGTAGTTTCTGGAAACTTCTTTATATTAGTAGCTACAAGTAGCAAATGTTAAAGGGGTGGGTGTGAGCACTTCTGCCCATCCAGTGGCCGGATCTAAGGAGAGGTGGAAGAATCAGCCACATGTTTTGTTAGTTGATGCTGTGTCTGGTGAAGGGCAAGGATCTGTTGCTGTGGCCAGGTCCTGGTGCCAGTGTATGGATTATTGGATAGTGAAGATCGGCTGCCACGTGGGATTGTGTTGTCTCGGCCATGCTGCTGGATTTAAGGAACTCATCTAAAGGACTGTTGTTGCATTTTCCTTGGCATCGAATTACCGGGTGTCGCCCCCGGATCTGTTTCCTTTGTGTGGACTCTAACGAACCATTTTGATATAGGATGTTTTATGCTCCCTGCCTCGATAAATCTCATTGGATTGTTCATCGGACTGGTGTCCCTGCCTGCTCTGTCGCGTACCCCATCACAGCTGATGAGCCTGACGCTACCATGAAATATTTCCTGTGAGAACCAACAGAGCGCTGACGCTCACAGGAACGCTGCATTTCTGCATATCACTGCGATGCTGCTATGATTCACAGAAATGCACAGACGATCGGACTGATGCCGAAAAGCTCCAATTTTGTCTCATAGGAGCTTAGTTGCTTGTCATTATGGATTCTACCAAATTCCCATCTTGTTCTTTTTTATAATTTGCCTTCAACAGTAATTTCTTCCTAGGTAGTCTCCCATGAAATCCACAGACTGTGACAGACTGAGCAATATGACATTGATGCTCCGTGACCTTGGACTTCACCTCTAATCTTTTTGGAAGTAGTTCTGGCTCTTTGTTACCAGTCCTATTATGTCTCCCTTCAATTTGTCATCAATCAGTTTGCAGCTGTGTCCAGGGATGTCGGCTACAGCCCCATAGATCTTACACTGCTGAGCATTATGTTCAGTAATAGGATCATCCAGCAGTTTGGAGATGTCGTATAGCCTTTACTTGTAAAACATCTTTCTAATCATTTTATTTCTAATCTCCTGAGACAACTCTCTCCCCAGCTTTCTCTGCTCCATGTTCACTGTGGTACACACTATGATAACAAACAGCACAGTGACTATTTTTCACCCTGTAAATAGGTGTCTGACTGATTACAAGATGAAGACCGATGTGATGATAAAGGACACACCTTAGTTTCACATGTCCCTACAGTCAAATTATTTTCATTCTTTTCTAGGGGAACCAACAATTATGTTGAGGACATTATCATTTGTTGTTTTTTTTTCCTTTCGACATTTCACAAGCAAAGTCTCATTTTAATTATTTGTTTGTCAGTAAATTTAAATAGTAAATTACTTCTGTCAGTTTTCAGTTAATTCAGTAAACATTGTCAGGTTTTCTTATTTTACCAGAGGGTATCAACAATTTTTGTTCATGTATGTCTGTTCTGCTGGACCTCCCTGGGTCCAGTGCTGCCGTTCTGCTTCTGCCTTGGTGTTAATTTATAGGCGGCAAAGCTGCGACTTCGTAACTGCAGCCCACATCACTGCTGCAGGCGATCATTAAGATCAGCAGCTCCTGCACTGGAAGCTCAGTGGTTGCGACCAAAGGTGAGAAGCATCAATGTTGCAGCTTGTAAATAAAAAAAACAAAAACGTAGCAGCGGTGGAGAGGGAGCACTGGACCGAGGGAGGATGAAAAACCCAATTTATTACGTTAGTCCTGTGCTAGTCATAGGTTGAAGAATCCTGCTCCAGGAAAATCGCCCACCACCTAGGCCTTTTACTCTCTCACCAAGCCAAATTCAGTCCTGACTGTGGACTTTCCACATACCCTGTGATTCTGAGAATGTTTTCATTATAGCATTAAATTTAGGTTGCGATTACTTCTGTTAATTTATAAAAATAGCTAAAGTGTCAAATTTTGAAAAATTTGCAATTTTCAAACTCTGAATGTAGTCACACCCCACAAAATGGTTAATAGACAACGTGTCCCCCATCCGTGCATTCCATCAGCATCAGTCTGGAAATAACTCTTAACCCTTCCAACATCCATACAAAAACGTTAAGCAGAAATATTTCATTTTTTTTTTTTTAAATTAACTTTTCAACATTTTATATATTTAGGGACTATTTCACTTTTAAAGTGACACTTAGGGGTCTATGTCAGAAAATCTGCAAACCAAACCCCATATTAAAATCTACACTCCTCACCGTATTTAAAACCACATTCAGAAAGTTGCTGGAACGTTTATTTGCTTCACGAAGTACAAATTAGAAAAGATGAAAAAATTACTTTTTTTGTACTAAAAAGTTGCTTTTAGCACCCAATGTTTTCATTTTCAAAGAAAAAAAAAAGAAGTGTCGGGAG
This sequence comes from Anomaloglossus baeobatrachus, assembly GCF_048569485.1. Classification (NCBI taxonomy): domain Eukaryota; kingdom Metazoa; phylum Chordata; class Amphibia; order Anura; family Aromobatidae; genus Anomaloglossus; species Anomaloglossus baeobatrachus. Next base: position 701,058,667 of record NC_134356.1, read on the forward strand.
GGAGGATTGGGCCGGGAAGGTTCGGAGGGGAAGGAAGGATGGGGCCGGGAAGGATCGGAGGGGAAGGAAGGATGGGGCCGGGAAGGATCGGAGGGGAAGGAAGGATGGGGCCGGGAAGGATCGGAGGGGAAGGAAGGATGGGGCCGGGAAGGATCGGAGGGGAAGGAAGGATGGGGCCGGGAAGGTTCGGAGGGGAAGGAAGGATGGGGCCGGGAAGGATCGGAGGGGAAGGAAGGATGGGGCCGGGAAGGATCGGAGGGGAAGGAAGGATGGGGCCGGGAAGGATCGGAGGGGAAGGAAGGATGGGGCCGGGAAGGATCGGAGGGGAAGGAAGGATGGGGCCGGGAAGGATCGGAGGGGAAGGAAGGATGGGGCCGGGAAGGATCGGAGGGGAAGGAAGGATGGGGCCGGGAAGGATCGGAGGGGAAGGAAGGATGGGGCCGGGAAGGTTCGGAGGGGAAGGAAGGATGGGGCCGGGAAGGATCGGAGGGGAAGGAAGGATGGGGCCGGGAAGGATCGGAGGGGAAGGAAGGATGGGGCCGGGAAAGATCGGAGGGGAAGGAAGGATGGGGCCGGGAAGGTTCGGAGGGGAAGGAAGGATGGGGCCGGGAAGGTTCGGAGGGGAAGGAAGGATGGGGCCGGGAAGGATCGGAGGGGAAGGAAGGATGGGGCCGGGAAGGATCGGAGGGGAAGGAAGGATGGGGCCGGGAAGGATCGGAGGGGAAGGAAGGATGAAGCCGGGAAGGTTCGGAGGGGAAGGAAGGATGGGGCCGGGAAGGATCGGAGGGGAAGGAAAGGATGGGGCCGGGAAGGTTCGGAGGGGAAGGAAGGATGGGGCCGGGAAGGATCGCTGTTTGACTTTTAGAGCAGAATTTTTGCTGTAACAGAATGCGGACTACAGGTCACATTGGCAGAGCCCCTAAGGTGTCGAACAGCAGAAAACGCCCATAAGTGACCCCATTTCACATGATTAAAGGGGTTATCCGGCTTATTTTGACTTTTTTTTATTTCCCTATTGGGCTACATTGGAGCAGGTAAGTACGGTAGATAGCAGGACAGGTAAGTGGTCTCTGTCAGCCCCTCTCCCCCGGCTCAGAGTGGTCATGTGACTGCTCCTGCCGCGATTTTGCTGCTTCTGGTCATTTCATGTCAACATGGGCAGGGCCATGTTGACATGCAAATCTGGGAACAGCATGTTGCCGCCCCGCTGGGCGGGTACAGTGCGTGAGTCCCCGCCCCCTTCCCTGCACCCTCCCACACATTTCCCCTGCACTCTCCCCGCAACCTCCCCCGGCACTGCTGTGGCACCCGTGAGCTGAGGGGAGGGGCCTGCCTGGGACTGCCCACGGTGTCACCCCCAGCACCGGGTCCCACTGTCTGTGTCTGACAGTTCAGGACAGCGGTGACGTCACTACTGTGCTGATATGTCCAGACCAGACAGCGGACGAACGTGCAGGAGCAGCGGGGACCGAGGAGGGGTAAGTATGTATTCCCTACATGTATTCCCTATGGGGGTAGGGGTGGGGGTTGGTGCAGAGCCGTGTGTGTGTGTGTGTATGTATGTGTGTGTGGGGTGGGCAGAACCCTGTGTGTGTGGGTGGGGGTGGGCAGAACCCTGTGTGTGTGGTGGGGGGTGGGCAGAGCCCTGTGTGTGTGGTGGGGGGTGGGCAGAGCCCTATGTGTGTGGTGGGGGGGGTGGTCAGAGCCCTGTGTGTGTGTGGTGGGGGGGTGGGCAGAGCCCTGTGTGTGTGTGGTGGGGGGTGGGCAGAGCCCTGTGTGTGTGGTGGGGGGGGGGCAGTGTGTGTGTGTGGTGGGGGGGTGGTCAGAGCCCTGTGTGTGTGTGGTGGGGGGGTGGTCAGAGCCCTGTGTGTGTGTGGTGGGGGGGTGGTCAGAGCCCTGTGTGTGTGTGGTGGGGGGGTGGGCAGAGCCCTGTGTGTGTGTGGGGGGGTGGGCAGAGCCCTGTGTGTGTGTGTGGGGGGGGGGGGCAGAGCCCGATGCTAGAGTGATAACAGGTCAGTGCTGGGGCAGAATACTGACAGGGAATGTGTGTGCAGGGGGCGAGGCTGGCCACGGAGGCTGGACACTGGAGTGGGGCCAGCTGTGACTGGGAGGTTTAGCACAGGAAGTTATCATGTTTGCTGGAGCTGAATGTAAACAAAGCTGCAGAGAATAAAGTCATAATTCAAGAGGAACAAAGGTTAGAAAACAAAAAATAATGTAGGGGTGATTTATATAACATCACAGATTAGCTTAACAAAACTTTGAGTTTGTCGGACAACTCCTTTAATCTACAGGTGCAGTGGAATATTGACACTACAGGTGCAGTGGAATATTGACACTACAGGTGCAGTGGAATATTGACACTACAGGTGCAGTGGAATATTGACACTACAGGTGCAGTGGAATATTGACACTACAGGTGCAGTGGAATATTGACACTACAGGTGCAGTGGAATATTGACACTACAGGTGCAGTGGAATATTGACACTACAGGTATTTAACAAAAACTTTACACAAATATATATATTTTTTTACATCACCGCAGTTTGAGAGCATTTTTCTGCCGATGGCTATGTGAGATCTTGCTTTTTGAGGGACGAGTTGATGTTTTTATTGGTAACATTTTCGGGCACATCATATATTTTGATCGCTTTTTGTTCTGATTTTTGGGAGGTCGTAGGAACAAAAAATAAATCAGGAATCCTTTTTTCTTTTACGCAGTTTCACAATTTTGTAAAAGTGATGGCTTTATTTTCCCAATGAGTAGATTACAGCTAGACCAGAGTTATATATTTTTTTTTTTTATGTTTGGCTGCTTTTACACAATTTTATGGAAGACAAAAAAAAAGTCCTTGTCCTATTCTGAGAGCTAGAGCTTTCTTTATGTTCCTCTGCTGGAGCGGAGGCGTTCAGCATTTTATGGGATGCCATTTCATTCACAGATGACTTTTTTTTTGTATGTGAGTTTTGGCGGTTTTTTGGAGGGGGTTTTGACTGTTCACTGAAAGCGTAAAATAGTGTGAGTTTTATTGATCACGTTCCTCTGGACGAGGCGATGACAAATGTATGCACAGTTTTAATTTACTTTTGTTTTCACATAAATATGCAGATTTATTGGCGCGATTCTTCGTTCTTCATTTTTTGTTATATTTTTACAATTTTCTACTTTTTATTTTGTTTCATTTACTCCCTCTACGGGACTGTCACTTTTTTCTCTCATGACTAGATAATTATTTTTCCATGGCCGGAGCCTATGAGTGTTTTTTTGCGGGTTGAGTTATATTTTCAATTCCAGCAATCTTTTCGGATTTGGTTTTACAGCATTTACTGTGCGATAATAATAATGATCTGGTGGATTTCCCAGGTCAGGACCATTATGGGGATATGAAAGGGTTGGTTTTTTTATATATTTTATAAGGTTAAACACCTGTACAATAATTTTATATTGAAATCAGGGTAAAAATGGCAAAAAAAACCCACAGAAATATGTGTCTATAGTATTAGTTTGAGCAATTACACAAGTAGCAAAACCAAACCCCTTCTTTATACTTTGGCATTCACGCTTGGAGAAAAGGTGGAGATAAATCGTATTTTGTGGATTTACTACTGTTTGCACCTTTTATTAGTCCCTTTAGACCTGTGATCTCCTGACGGCCGACACAATACACTGCAGCATGATAGAAAGGCTCTGCTCTCCAATGCATCATCCGGAGCTCTGTAGGAATAATTCTATGGCAGACATCGGATCATAGACTGCCAGGACCCCAGCACATAATCCTCCCCTTTAAGAGAAACCACGACACAAATTTTTTTCTTTTAAACAAACATATTTATTTAACTTTGTATTTGGAGAGTCAAGGGAAAACAATGCTCTCATCTTTTGGGATAAAATTATGGTCACAGCTCTCCAAAACGGGGCATTAAAAACCAGCCCATATACCAGGGGTTTTAGGTAAAGTACCGCCATCCGGCCGTCCGGTGCGGGTATTTCGCCTCCATTTTTCCTTATTTCCAACCCCTTCCGCCTGCTGTGACTTAAAATACCAACAACCGAAATCCACATTTCCTTAAACCAGAAAACCAAAACCAAGGGGAGGGTGGGCGGGAAACTGGTCCGGGTCCTGGGTAAGAGTGGCTGGAGAAACCACTGCTCCTGCGCAGTAAGCTGCGGGAGGGGGGATCCGATGACGCCTCAGGGGGAGTGGCAATGTCGAGGGATCTCTTAAAGGGGGCGAAACTAATTACCACGGGGGAGAGGGCCAGCAGTCAGGGGGCAGCATCCACATTCGGGCTGCAGTGCCCCACAGACTGCCAGGACCCCAGCACATAATCCTCCCCTTTAAGAGAAACCACGACACAAATTTTTTTCTTTTAAACAAACATATTTATTTAACTTTGTATTTGGAGAGTCAAGGGAAAACAATGCTCTCATCTTTTGGGATAAAATTATGGTCACAGCTCTCCAAAACGGGGCATTAAAAACCAGCCCATATACCAGGGGTTTTAGGTAAAGTACCGCCATCCGGCCGTCCGGTGCGGGTATTTCGCCTCCATTTTTCCTTATTTCCAACCCCTTCCGCCAAGGAGCAGCCAAGTCTCAACGAGCTGCGACCCCACCCACCAGCGACTGGAGTGCTTGAACTACACCCTCACGGATTCCTGCCATGAACACATCCTGCCCGCTATCATTCAAATGTACTCCATCCGCACGCAGATAAGCCGCATTATCACCCTCCAGCTGGTGATGTCGGACGACCACCCCATTTTTAAAACGAATGAATTTGGAGATACGCTGATTCAGCGTTCGCCGGGTTCTCTCTATGGCGAGGCCTTCCCTAGCGCCATGCCAAACTAGCCGAGGAATTACTTCAGACCAAACCAGCTTCATTTGTGGGAAGAAGCAGGGAAACTTGTCCATATCTGACCGCATGAGGGTCAGTAACTCAGCCAACGGGAAGGAGACCAGGTCGTTACCTCCGGCATGTACCACCAAAACCACTGGGGAGGAGACCATCCTTGCTATTTTGACCACCTCCGGTAGAACTTGTGGCCAAGCCAGGCCCCTGATACCTCTCCAATTGACGTCGATGTCGAGTAAACCTAAGGACCGGCCACCAGGACGGGAGTCCGCTCTCCGAGCTGCCCAGTACACAAACGAATGACCTAGGATCCATACGCTAGGACGGCTTGTATCTGAAAGGAAAACAATGTCAAACCACGGCAAACAAATAAAAACAGGTAACTGCACCTATTCAAAGGCTCAAACTGCGGAGCCCGTTTCTAAGACTAACTCGGGGCGTATATATCTCATGAAGCACTTGGAGTGCCATCTACCAACCCGCTGGATTTCCAGATCTTGCATGCCGGCCCGTGAAGCCTCAGTGGCGGCCCCAATACGGAACGAATGAGTGCCAAATTCCGCTGCTGGCAATCCGAGGGAAACCAAAATGCGTCTCATGAAATTTAAGAACTGCCCCGCCAAAAGGGGAGAACCATCCTCATGTGTGAAAAATTGGGGACCATCGGCTCTGACCGCCAAAAAAGCCCTAACCAGGGCCCTAGGGCACTCTGGGCCTATAATGGAAAACAGTGGAAACCATGTGCCCCTACCCTCCTGATCAGTCTTAGTTTTTCGCAAGCATACTCGCAGCCCGTCGCCGCATACCAAAACGTCATCCCGTCGCAGTCCACCAGTGGCTTCCCGCGTCTTAGGAACTAGTTCACTGACCCGAAGGGCCCCGAAAAAAGCGGTTCCAAAAGCCGCAGAAAACAGGGTAGACTCGTATGAAGTGTTACACAGGGTCTTAGCGCCATTGATTAAATCGGACAACAGCTTGAACGAAATGGGCCTTCTGTGGTCAACCCTTACGTCGCTCCTCCTCCAACCCTTCAAGACTTGGTGCACCAAAAAGGACTTAGTAACGTCTGGCCAGTTCCTAAGTTTAAAATGGAATGCTATGCCCGACAGCCGGTTGCGTGTTACCGCCCCCGATGCCCGTCGGTTGTTCAGAGACACCAAATACTTCAGAGTAAGCTGTAATAGAATTTCGCTCGACGGAATGCCAGGGATTTCCCCCACAGACTCACACCAATCACTCCACGCCTTACCGTAGGCCCTCCAAGTCGATGGGGCCACTGAGGAATGGATCATCGGGATCAGCTGAGCGGGACATCCCACATCCATGCTGGACATTCCAAACCTTGCACCTCCGATGACGGATGCAGCTCCCTGAATCTCTGAAATTGAAAACTCGACAGGGCGTCAGCCATATTGTTGCGGCAGCCGGGAACATGCTTTGCTTTGAACCAGGCGTTTACAGATAGGCACTTTAAAACCAAAAATCTAATCAGGCTGATGACCGGGGGGGAAGAAGCGGACAGGTGATTGATGGCATGCACCACGCTGGCATTGTCACACCAGAAAACGATACGCTTATTCCTCAATGCCTCCCCCCAGAGTTCGACCGCGACCGCTATGGGGAAAAGCTCAAGCAGGGTGAGGTTGCCAGTCCATGCCCACTGTACCCAGGGTTCTGGCCATTTGTCAGCACACCACTGTGTGCCAAAGATAACCCCGAATCCGTAAGAGCCTGCGGCATCCGAAAAAAGCTCGACTTCGGAGTTTGTACATTCCTCATCTTGAAAGTAAGTGCGGCCATTATAAGTACTCAAAAATTTCTGCCATACCGCTAGGTCATTCTTCAGCGGGGTTGTTATTCTGATTCTATGGTGTGGCAGCCGTGCCCCCCGGGTGGCCAAGGAAAGGCGCCTGGAAAATATCCTGCCCATCGGCATAACTTTGCAGGCAAAGTTGAGGGAGCCCAATAGTGACTGCATTTGCACTAGGGTGACTTTTCCGACCGAGATGACCGCCGAAATAAGGTTAACCAGGCCGCTGATTTTTTCTGGGGGGAGCCTGAACTCCATTGCGTCGGTGTCGATGATTATACCCAGAAAAGACAGGACAGTAACAGGGCCAATGGTTTTTGCTTGTGAAAGGGGGACCCCGAACAGCCCCATCAAGGACTGAAAGCGGTCCAAAACCAGTTGACATGAAGGGGAGGAGGCGGGGCCGACAAATAAGAAATCATCCAGATAGTGGGTTATTCCAGCGGAACCTGTCTCCCGGCGGGCAGCCCATTCTAGGAAAGAGCTAAACATTTCAAAATACTGGCAAGAGATGGAACAACCCATGGGAAGGCAGGTGTCAAAGTAATACTCGCCATCCAGCATAGCCCCCAGAAGGTGGTGGCAATCTGGATGTACCGGCAAGAGGCGGAAAGCCGACTCTATATCAGATTTGGCCAATAGGGCACCCCTGCCGGCCCGCCTGACCAACTCTACCGCCTTGTCGAAAGACACGTAATGGACCGCCGAGTCTTCCTCGGGTATACCGTCATTCACAGACCTGCCCTTGGGATAGGAAAGATGGTGAATGAGGCGGAACTGCCCCTCCTCCTTTTTGGGGACAACCCCCAGAGGAGACACCCGAAGATTGCTGAAGGGAGGGGCCTTAAACGGGCCTCGGAAACGCCCTAAAGCAACCTCCTTAAACACTTTTGACCGAATGACCTCCGGATTTTCCCTGGCCGATTTTAGGTTGGGGGATAACGAGGGTAGCTTAGAAAAAAGGAAAGGTATGAAAAAACCGAAAGAAAAACCGAATCTGATTTGGGCTGCTGCCTCCTTATTGGGGTACTTGTTTAACCACGGCCCCATCCTGGTGACGCTCACTGGGGTCCCGGTGTTCCTGGGTACCGGGTTTTGTTCCGTGAACTTTTTGGGCAGATCTGTTGCATTTTGAGGCAGTGTGAGGTCCGCCGCACGCCGAGCATTCGTGCTTGTATTTGCACAGGGTGTGGTACTTGCAGAACCCGTCGTTAAATAACCAACATGTTCCCGGTCGGCGGACGGCCACTGCACCCATGTGAGATCCGGGCACAGCGGCCGCCCCGGAAAAGGGCTGGATAGCCCTCTGAGCCATCATCAGGCGGAGCCAAGAGTCAGTGGCCTTGACTCCCCAACCCAGGTGAGGCTGAAGGCCTAAGCGTCGGCGGAAATCCTCATCGTATTTCCACCACGCAGACCCTCCATGGGACTTATATGAGCTGTAAATGCTGTCCATATAAGTAAACAGTTCTGAGCACCTTTCCGGGTGCCGTTGACCCATAACGCATCCTAAAACGGAGAAAGCCTGCAACCAATTATTTATGGTCTTAGCGACCTTTGGCTTGCGATCGTAAATTTTTTCACCCAGCCGGCGCTCCCGGTCTATCGAATGCTGGTCAGTCGATATTAACGACCAAATATCGACGTAGCTGTTGGCCCAAATCAGCTCTTTCACTTGTGCTTCAAGGTGGGAACCAAGGGGAGGAACCCCACAAAAAAGCCCATCTTTGTAAAGATCCGGACAGGGGAGGGTCGGTTTAGGCTCGGGATGCTGTAACAATTTTGGGTTCAAAAAGATCTTATGTCCTTGGGTCAGATCCCTGGACTCGGCCCCGGTGGACCCCACCCCGTTCCAGACACCCACATAAGGGTACTCACCATGTGTCGTAGGAACTGTATTTCCCAGCTCCTGGAGATGCTCACCGGACGTCGGACCCACGTCCACCCGATGGACAGCTGTCGCCGTTGATGATCTTCGTCCCCTGTGCGAAGTCTCCGGGGATGCGTCTGAGGAAGAGGGGGAACGCCAGCGCGAGGACCTAGAACGCCGGCTACGCCGCCTGGACCTGGATCTGCCGTGGCGACGGCTGCTGTGGCGACGCCTGCTGCGCCGACGCGCTCGCTGCTCATCGGATGATGATGATGATGAATCCCGACCACGATGGCTGCCCGCACCATCCGCAATAGCCGTGGCCGGGGTCCCAGCACGTGACCGTGATATGCTCTGGTAGGCCCCACTAACCACCCCCGCCCTCATCTGTAGGTGGCTATTCTGCAGGACAAGTGGCGAACTAGCACCATCCCCCCTTACATAAGCTGCCAACTGAGTAGGTACCTGCACACTAAAGGGATTCAGCTGAGAAGCTAAGCCTGGACCTGGTGGGGCAATATATAAAGGCTGGCTCGGCTGAGATGGTGGCGGTGTCTGATCAGATGGGGGCCACAGAACTAACTGGCCCTCCACTGTTGTAACATTTTGGGGGCCCTCTCCCCCCCCCCCCCCCTCTGAACTACAGGGGCAGGTTCAGGCAGTGCTCTTATCTCTGCTGAGGCACTACTAGAGCCAGAAGAACTCTGGCTTGTATTATTGGCCCCCATGGATATTAAAGGCAGGCTAGACGGGGCAGTGCTAAAAGCTGGCTGCTGAGGGAAAACGGATCCCTTTCTCCCAGCGCAGCTGCTTGCAGCCTGAGCTGGAGTAACTCCAACCTGCGGTGGGCCCGTTCCCTGGAGCGTCCCCCGTGATGGCGCCGGCAGCCGCGATAAAGCAGGTGGGCGGGGGCATAATCTGAGAGCGCGAAGGGTTTTTCTTCGCGCTCTTTTTTGAATTTTGCGGCGGGCTCAAACGGGCCGGCGGGCGGGTATGTCTCTTAGACCTCCGCGCGCCGGCGCCGAACGTTTGAACCTCGGCAGAGAGGAAGCTGCCCACCGGGAAAAGCCCAGTGAGCCATTCGCTGCCCTCCCTGCCGATGCGCTCTCTTACCGCATCCATCAGCGGGTCCATAGTGCCGGCAGTCCACACTGGTCCGGGTCCTGGGTAAGAGTGGCTGGAGAAACCACTGCTCCTGCGCAGTAAGCTGCGGGAGGGGGGATCCGATGACGCCTCAGGGGGAGTGGCAATGTCGAGGGATCTCTTAAAGGGGGCGAAACTAATTACCACGGGGGAGAGGGCCAGCAGTCAGGGGGCAGCATCCACATTCGGGCTGCAGTGCCCCACATCGAGCAGTTTCAGACTCACAACAGCCAGGGCGGAGGCCTTTATATGCTGCGGCCAGGGCGGAGGCCTTTATATGCTGCGGCCAGGGCGGAGGCCTTTATATGCTGCGGCCAGGGCGGAGGCCTTTACATGCTGCAGCCAGGGCGGAGGCCTTTACATGCTGCGGCCATGACGGAGGCCTTTATATGCTGCGGCCAGGGCGGAGGCCTTTATATGCTGCGGCCAGGGCGGAGGCCTTAATATGCTGCGGCCAGGGCGGAGGCCTTTATATGCTGCGGCCAGGGCGGAGGCCTTTATATGCTGCGGCCATGACGGAGGCCTTTATATTCTGCGGCCAGGGCGGAGGCCTTTATATGCTGCAGCCAGAGCGGAGGCCTTTATATGCTGCGGCCAGAGCGGAGGCCTTTATATGCTACGGCCAGAGCGGAGGCCTTTATATGCTGCGGCCAGGGCGGAGGCCTTTATATGCTGCGGCCAGGGCGGAGGCCTTTATATGCTGCGGCCAGGGCGGAGGCCTTTATATGCTGCAGCCAGGGCGGAGGCCTTTATATGCTGCGGCCAGGGCGGAGGCCTTTATATGCTGCGGCCAGGGCGGAGGCCTTTATATGCTGCGGCCAGGGCGGAGGCCTTTATATGCTGCGGCCAGGGCGGAGGCCTTTATATGCTGCAGCCAGGGCGGAGGCCTTTATATGCTGCGGCCAGGGCGGAGGCCTTTATATGCTGCGGCCAGGGCGGAGGCCTTTATATGCTGCGGCCAGAGCAGAGGCCTTTATATGCTGCAGCCAGAGCGGAGGCCTTTATATGCTACGGCCAGAGCGGAGGCCTTTATATGCTGCGGCCAGGGCGGAGGCCTTTATATGCTGCGGCCAGGGCGGAGGCCTTTATATGCTGCGGCCAGGGCGGAGGCCTTTATATGCTGCGGCCAGGGCGGAGGCCTTTATATGCTGCGGCCAGGGCGGAGGCCTTTATATGCTGCGGCCAGGGCGGAGGCCTTTATATGCTGCGGTCATGTAATACAGGAGATCATCTTTACGGAGTGGTTAATGAAAAAGACAACAGCACAGGAGAGTCCGCTACAGCACACCCAGCCCCCTACCCAAACGGAGGTATAGTTTATAGTGTTACGGTTGAAGGGAGACTCTAAGTCCATCTAGTTCACCCCGTAGCCTAACATGTTGATCCAGAGGAAGGCAAAAAAAAACCCAAATGTGTCAAATAAGCTCCAATGGGGAAAAAATGTCCTTCCTTCGTCCACATCCGGCAATCAGACTATTCCCTGGATCAATACCCTGTCATAAAATCTAATATACATAACTGGTAATATTACATTTTTCAGGAAAGGCGTCCAGGCTCTGCTTAATGTTAGTAGTGACTCACTCATTACAACATCATGCGGCAGAGAGTTCCATAGTCTCACTGCTCGTACAGTAAAGAATCCTCATCTGTGATTATGATTAAACCTTCTTTCCTCAAGACGTAGCGGATGCCCCCGTGTTCCAGTCGCAGGCCTAGGTGTAAAGAGATCTTTGGAAAGGTCTCTGTACTGTCCCCTCATATATTTATACATTGTGATTAGATCCCCCCTAAGCCTTCGTTTTTCCTGTCTTGGTGTTGCAGCCCCCCCATTCCTCTAATAATCTTGGTCGCTCTTCTATCTACCTGTAAGATTATGCTATTTATAACCTTCTATACTGTTGCTTTCTAGAAAAGCCTCCATTCCTCTCTTACATTCATTCAGTGAGTGGCCATCACCACTTCCTCAGGAAGAGAGTTCCAGAGCCTCACTGCTCTTACCGTGAAGAACCCTCTTCTATGCTGATGTAGGAATTTTCTTTCCTGCAATCGAAGAGAATGCCCCCTTGTTCTTGTCATAGTCCTTGGTACAAACAGATCATGGGAGAGATCTCCATATGGCCCTCTGATATACTTGTACATATTTATTAGGTCTCCCCTAAGTCTTCTCTTTTCTAGAGTAAATAGACCTAATTTTGATAACCTTTCCGTGTATTGTAATGCACCCATTCCATTTATTATTTTAGTAGCCCGCCTCTGAACCCTTTCAAGTTCAGTAATGTCTTTCTTCAGCACCGGCGCCCAAAATTGCACACAATACTCCAAGTGTGGTCTGACTAGTGATTTGTACAGAGGGAGAATGATGTTTTCATCTCGTGCCCCCAGACCTCTTCTAATGCATCCCATCACCCTATTTGCTTTGGTGGCTGCTGCCTGACACTGGGCACTCCAATTTAGCTTCTTATTCACTAAGATGCCTAAGTCTTTTTCCATGTCTGATTTCCCCAGCAGTTTCCCATTTAGTAAGTAATCGTAGCATCTGTTTCTCCTTCCCATGTGCAGAACCTTACACTTATCTGTGTTAAACCTCATTTGCTATTTTTCAGCCCAATTCTCCAATTTACTCAAATCCATCTATAGTTGCAAACTGTCCTCCTTTGTGTTAACTACCTTACATAGTTTTGTATCATCTGCAAATACTGATATTTTACTCTGTAAACCATCCACCAGATCATTAATAAATATATTAAATAATAGAGGGCCCAATACAGACCCCTGTGGCACCCCACTAGTAACCCTGGCCCAATCCGAGTATGCGCCATTAATAACCACTCTTTGTTTTCTACCACTAAGCCAGCTACCTACCCATCTACACACATTTTCCCCGAGCCCAAGCTTTCTCATTTTACTTAGCAGTCTTTTATGTGGGACAGTGTCAAATGCTTTACCGAAGTCGAGATAAATGTCATCCAATGATTCTCCTCGGTCCATGTGAGAGCTTACATCCTCATAGAAGCTGATCAGGTTAGTGTGACAGGAGCGATCCTTCATAAATCCATGCTGATATGGAGTTATACAATTATTAACATTGAGATATCCCATAATAGTATCCCTTAAAACCCCTTCAAACATTTTACCCACAACAGATGTTAAGCTGAGGTATTAGCGTTGCAGGAGGTCAAAGGCGTTTACTCTCACTTTATACTTTCTTGGTTTTGGATTTGTGTTTCGGCCCATGTCATCATTAGACCCACAGCACTGTACCTGCGGACCATTACAGAGGTGACATTTGCGCACTCTTCAGTGTTGCACTATATATTTACATCAGCCAAGCCCTAGACGCTGCAGAAATCTGTGCAAGACTAAACTACGACAGCTGCAAATTCACTGTATCAAGCCATGACCAGCAGGGGGCGATAGTGACCGACAAAAGCTGCGTATGACGGGACAAGCTGGAAGAAGGTAATCCAAGAGATGCTGCAAGTGGTACTATACACAGATATATACTAAGAATTACACCCAGTATACAGGAGAAGAGGCACTGTGCAGTGTATATACAGAACAATACAGACACTGAGGATTATACCCAGTATACAGGACAGGAGAAGTGGCACTGTGCAGTGTATATATACAGAATAATACATATACTGAGGATTACACCCAGTATACAGGACAGGAGAAGTGGTACTGTGCAGTGTATATATACAGAACAATACAGACACTGAGGATTATACCCAGTATACAGGACAGAAGTGGCACTGTGCAGTGTATATATACAGAATAATACATATACTGAGGATTACACCCAGTATACAGGACAGGAGAAGTGGTACTGTGCAGTGTATATATACAGAATAATACAGATACTGAGGATTACACCCAGTATACAGGACAGGAGAAGTGGTACTGTGCAGTGTATATATACAGAATAATACAGATACTGAGGATTACACCCAGTATACAGGACAGGAGAAGTGGCACTGTGCAGTGTATATATACAGAATAATACAGACACTGAGGATTACACCCAGTATACAGGACAGGAGAAGTGGTACTGTGCAGTGTATATATACAGAATAATACAGATACTGAGGATTACACCCAGTATACAGGACAGGAGAAGAGGTACTGTGCAGTGTATATATATACAGAATAATACAGACACTGAGGATTACACCCAGTATACAGGACAGGAGAAGTGGTACTGTGCAGTGTATATATACAGAATAATACAGATACTGAGGATTACACCCAGTATACAGGACAGGAGAAGTGGTACTGTGCAGTGTATATATACAGAATAATACAGATACTGAGGATTACACCCAGTATACAGGACAGGAGGAGTGGCACTGTGCAGTGTATATATACAGAATAATACAGACACTGAGGATTACACCCAGTATACAGGACAGGAGAAGTGGTACTGTGCAGTGTATATACAGAATAATACAGATACTGAGGATTAAACCCAGTATACAGGACAGGAGAAATTGTACTGTGCAGTGTATATATACAGAATAATACAGATACTGAGGATTACACCCAGTATACAGGACAGGAGAAGTGGTACTGTGCAGTGTATATATACAGGATAATACAGATACTGAGGATTACACCCAGTATACAGGACAGGAGATGTGGTACTGTGCAGTGTATATATACAGAATAATATAGATACTGAGGATTACACCCAGTATACAGGACAGGAGAAGTGGTACTGTGCAGTGTATATATACAGAATAATACAGATACTGAGTATTACACCCAGTATACAGGACAGGAGAAGTGGTACTGTGCAGTGTATATATACAGAATAATACAGATACTGAGGATTACACCCAGTATACAGGACAGGAGAAGTGGAACTGTGCAGTGTATATATACAGAATAATACAGGTACTGAGGATTACACCCAGTATACAGGACAGGAGAAGTGGTACTGTGCAGTGTATATACACAGAATAATACAGATACTGAGGATTACACCCAGTATACAGGGCAGGAGAAGTGGTACTGTGCAGTGTATATATACAGAATAATACAGATACTGAGGATTACACCCAGTATACAGGACAGGAGAAGTGGTACTGTGCAGTGTATATATACAGAATAATACAGATACTGAGGATTACACCCAGTATACAGGACAGGAGGAGTGGCACTGTGCAGTGTATATATACAGAATAATACAGACACTGAGGATTACACCCAGTATACAGGACAGGAGAAGTGGTACTGTGCAGTGTATATACACAGAATAATACAGATACTGAGGATTACACCCAGTATACAGGACAGGAGAAGTGGTACTGTGCAGTGTATATATACAGAATAATACAGATACTGAGGATTACACCCAGTATACAGGACAGGAGAAGTGGTACTGTGCAGTGTATATATACAGAATAATACAGACACTGAGGATTACACCCAGTATACAGGACAGGAGAAGTGGTACTGTGCAGTGTATATACACAGAATAATACAGATACTGAGGATTACACCCAGTATACAGGACAGGAGAAGTGGTACTGTGCAGTGTATATATATACAGAATAATACAGATACTGAGGATTACACCCAGTATACAGGACAGGAGAAGTGGTACTGTGCAGTGTATATATACAGGATAATACAGATACTGAGGATTACACCCAGTATACATGACTGATGGACTAGTGAATTGCGCTCCTGGTAACCTAATAAATAAGACACCACACACTGCGTGACATGGATTAAAATTTTGGCCACAGCAGCCCTTTATTTTTATAAGAAAAAACATCAACAAGAAAAAACAAGATTATCGGCCCAGAGATGTGGTTGTTATAAATCCCAGCCCCATATCCCCCTCCGCCGTGTACACCTAGCTCAAGGGGGATTCTGGGTATACCCCTTGATCATTTTCCTTGTGTCCGCTGAGCTCCTCCCCAGGGACCCATCTATTCCACTGTCCGCTGAGCTCCTCCCCAGGGACCCATATTCCACTGTCCGCTGAGCTCTGGCCCAGGGACCCCATTAAAAACATAATTCTCCAACCAACAAAGAGGGGGTTTAAACAACCACATCCCGCCGCCAAATGCTGCTGTAACATACAATATTAAAATGTTAATACAATATTAATATGTTGATATGACATTGACAATTTGGATACATTACTGATAACAATTGATACAATACTAATAATGTTGATAAAATACCGATGATGTTGAATACCAAAACATTGTTAGAATAATGACAGTGTTGCAATGTCCTGATATTGATACATTTCCCTTTATTATAGGGAGGGTGGGTGGGACAACTGCTGGTTCAGTCTTTGAGTCCAGGACAAAGGAATGACACCTTAACATGGGACCTATTTCTTATATGGCCCCTGCCCCCATCTCTCCTCCTGCTCGCTGACCACCACCACATTCCTTAGGTAAAAACCCATCCCTTACTCCTTAACCCTTTCCTGGATCTATCACTGCCTCAGTCATGTACGTTACGGCTATCTGCCTTCACTCTGCTTGACTGATGGACTAGTGAATTGCGCTCCTGGTAACCTAATAAATAAGACACCACACACTGCGTGACATGGATTAAAATTTTGGCCACAGCAGCCCTTTATTTTTATAAGAAAAAACATCAACAAGAAAAAACAAGATTATCGGCCCAGAGATGTGGTTGTTATAAATCCCAGCCCCATATCCCCCTCCGCCGTGTACACCTAGCTCAAGGGGGATTCTGGGTATACCCCTTGATCATTTTCCTTGTGTCCGCTGAGCTCCTCCCCAGGGACCCATCTATTCCACTGTCCACTGAGCTCCTCCCCAGGGACCCATATTCCACTGTCCGCTGAGCTCTGGCCCAGGGACCCCATTAAAAACATAATTCTCCAACCAACAAAGAGGGGGTTTAAACAACCACATCCCGCCAAGACTCGCTCTTGTGACACCTTACAAGAGTGAGTTCCTCCACAACTTAATGGCTCGTTCTACTCCTTCTTGTATTCCCAACATCCATATATCAATGCCAATGTCATTAAGATGTACCTTATCATCTCTCCAAAAATGTTCCTTTGTATTTTCCAGCATCTGGTGACGTATGGCCACCCCTCCGTTTTCCAACACAAATTTTGTTATTTTTTTATTAACCTTTATCCTTGTATTATTGATGCGAGCCACTGATCGCGCTGTTCTCCACATTTGTCTAGCTACTATATCCGACCAGACCCCCACTGTTTCTGGGTAAGACCTCCATAAATTCAACATATCGAGCTTTATGTTCCTAACTAAATGTCTTGATGTTCTTATTGCTAAATCATTACCACCTAAATGGATAAGTAAGACGCCCGGGGGCGGTAGAACTCCACATGATACTGGATTTCTTTTAACAGCTGATGCCACTGCATTCCCCTCTTTCCTATCCATGTCACCCGTGCCAAGGAACTGGGCAATCCCAAGGTCCCCCAAAAACAAATGAATGTCCCATGATCCAAACCAGGCATTGCTGTTCAGCTAAAACAAAAACAATTATCACACAATTGTCTAAATGAAGACACAACTACTATAAGATTGCCAAAATGTACACATATATATATATATACATGTACGCCATTTATAATAAATGTAATCTAATGTAGCTCTTAAATCTGCTCGATTCCCATCTCCCGATTTTTTTTAACTATGTCAGGCTCTAAGCCCCATCTAGCGGCTTCTGTGGCTGCTCCTATCCTAAATGAGTGTGAAGTGAATGCATTTGGAGACTCTCCCAATATTGTCAGGCATTTTTTAAGAACTGCTGTGAATTGAAATTGTGACAATGACTTACAATCCTCATGAATTAGTAATGAACCTTGGATATTTGGCCTTCTTGAGACATAGTTTCTAAAACAGATGACCGGGCCGGCCCTGGAACCGATTAAAGGAAACAATGTGATCCATTTTCCTCTACCCTGTTGATCAGTTTTTGACTTTGCCAGAAAACATTCCAATCTGTCTGTGTACTGATGCATGTCCTCGGCTTGTAGACCCCGTCTGTCTGTGTACTGATGCATGTCCTCAGCTTGTAGACCCCGTCTGTCTGTGTACTGATGCATGTCCTCGGCTTGTAGACCCCCTCTGTCTGTGTACTGATGCATGTCCTCGGCTTGTAGACCCCCTCTGTCTGTGTACTGATGCATGTCCTCAGCTTGTAGACCCCATCTGTCTGTGTACTGATGCATGTCCTCAGCTTGTAGACCCAGTCTGTCTGTGTACTGATGCATGTCCTCGGCTTGTAGACCCCGTCTGTCTGTGTACTGATGCACGTCCTCGGCTTGTAGACCCAGTCTGTCTGTGTACTGATGCACGTCCTCGGCTTGTAGACCCCGTCTGTCTGTGTACTGATGCACGTCCTCGGCTTGTAGACCCAGTCTGTCTGTGTACTGATGCACGTCCTCGGCTTGTAGACCCCCTCTGTCTGTGTACTGATGCATGTCCTCGGCTTGTAGACCCCCTCTGTCTGTGTACTGATGCATGTCCTCAGCTTGTAGACCCATCTGTCTGTGTACTGATGCATGTCCTCAGCTTGTAGACCCCGTCTGTCTGTGTACTGATGCATGTCCTCGGCTTGTAGACCCCGTCTGTCTGTGTACTGATGCATGTCCTCAGCTTGTAGACCCCGTCTGTCTGTGTACTGATGCATGTCCTCAGCTTGTAGACCCATCTGTCTGTGTACTGATGCATGTCCTCAGCTTGTAGACCCCGTCTGTCTGTGTACTGATGCATGTCCTCGGCTTGTAGACCCCGTCTGTCTGTGTACTGATGCATGTCCTCAGCTTGTAGACCCCGTCTGTCTGTGTACTGATGCATGTCCTCGGCTTGTAGACCCCCTCTGTCTGTGTACTGATGCATGTCCTCAGCTTGTAGACCCCCACTTCTGATGGAGCTACTCGACACTAACTCGCTGATTCTAAAAGCTCCAAAAAAGGCCAGTGTGAATGCACAACTAAAGAGTAACACTTCAAACGGACTGCTCCAGACTCGGCCTCGTACACTCAGTATCTGCTGCAATAACTGGAAAGAAATCGGACGCCGTTTATCTCTGGTCTTCTTACAACTTTTCCTGTAACCCTTTAGGGCCTGCTTAACTAAAAATTGCTTTGTGTAATCAGTGAAGTCGTGCAACTTAAACCAAAAAGCTAATCCAGACATTTTACTATCAATACTGGACAATGAAGTACCATCCACAAAGGCCCTGCTAATGTAAAATAACAACAAGGAAACATTGTCATGTACACTGGCATCATGTGCCACTAGAGCACACAAGTCTTCCCATTCCCTCCATGCTGACTGGTACCTCTGCCATGTGCTTACACCCACAGACCGTTCTATCAGAGCGTATGCGGTGTCACTGGCAGTGACCACAGAAAATCCGGACACTTCTTGCCTTGTACCTCTGCCATCGGGGCTAACGAACGGAATCTGTCCCACTGAAAACGAGACAGAGCATCAGCCACAGAATTGCAAACACCGGGGACATGCACAGCTGTAATCTGACAATTTGACTTTAAACAGCGCAGCACTAGATGACGCAGCAACGTAACAACAGGCAGGGAAGAAGCTGATTGTTTGTTGATGACTTCTACAACTCCCAAATTATCACAATGAAATCTCACTTTTCGGTTTTGGAAAATATTGCACCAAATTTCACAAGCAACCACTATGGGGAACAATTCAAGGAGTACTAAGTTTCGTGTTAACCCATTGTTTCTCCAACTCTCTGGCCACCTATCTGCACACCACTGTCCCGAACAATATGCACCAAAACCAGTTGACCCCGCTGCATCAGTGTGGATGTCTAGATCAAAATTTGAAACCGGTGGTCTGATCCACAATGACCTCCCATTAAACTCCATTAAGAACTGTTCCCATACCGCCAGATCGTCCTTTAATGTTCTAGCCAGCCGCACAAAGTGATGTGGAAAGGTTATGCCTGAGGTAGCTGCAGCTAGGCGCCTACAAAAAACTCTACCCATTGGAATAATGCGACACGCAAAGTTCATTTTTCCTAACAGCGATTGTAGATCCTTTAATCTGATCTTACGGTGGGATCTAACTTCTCTGACTGCCTCCAGCAGATCACTGACCTTGTCATCCGGTAATCTGCACTCCATGGCCTCACTGTCAATCAAAATTCCTAAAAACTTGATAAGTGTAGATGGGCCTTCTGTTTTATCTGATGCTAACGGTACTCCAAAACACTTAAAAACCGACTGAATCGCTGCCAATAATGAAGCACAAACAAATGACTTTGGTGGACCAATACATAGGAAATCATCTAGATAATGCAGGACAGAACGCACGCCGGCTTCCTTCTTTACTACCCACTCCAAAAATGTGCTAAATGATTCAAACAAGGAGCATGAGATGGAGCAGCCCATCGGTAAACACAAGTCTACATAAAACCTGCCACTAACAACCCAAGAGATGGAAGCTTCTGGATGGACTGGTAAGAGTCTAAAGGCAGCTTCAATGTCTGTTTTTGCCATTAAAGCTCCTCTGCCGTACTTCTGAACCCATGCAATCGCTGTATCAAATGAAGTATACGAGACTGTGCAAAGTTCCTGATCGATTCCATCATTAACTGAGCTTCCATGAGGGAAGGACAGATGATGGATCAGTCTAAACTTATTGGGTTCCTTCTTTGGGACCACCCCCAATGGAGAGACCCTTAAGTTTTCTATTGGCATTTTGGGGAATGGGCCTGCCATGCGGCCCAGGTCAATTTCTTTGTTTAGTTTTGTGGAGACAATGTGAGAATATGTATAAGCTGAAGCAAGGTTACGAGAACAGGTTAATGGGCCTGAAGTAGATGGGATCTTAAAACCTTCTGAGAAACCCTCCCCCAGCAATTGTGCTGCTTTTCTATCTGGGTACCTGCTTAGATAGCCCACCATCTCCCCGAGTCTAATTGGGGTTTCCCCCTTTTTGGTTAATCTCTGCTGTTGGGGTTTTATTTCGTTTAAAGCATTTGGATAGGCTATGGTTTCCACTACAGAAGGTGCATTCATGTTTGTACCTGCATGTGTTTCCGAATCTGCACTGGCTATCATTGAACTGCCAGCAGCAACCTTTTCTGTTTGCTGCCGACAATCCGATTGCTGATGATCTGCCGACATAGCCCTGAAAGGGCTGATTAACCCCACGTGGCGCTGTCATGAGACGCATCCATAAACTAATATCTTTGTGATCCCAACTGTGAGGTAAATCCTGGGATATGAAGAGGAATTATGACTAGAAGTCATAATTGCTCTCATCACTCCCTGGCAGTGCCCCCCTCCCTCCTTGTTCCCAAATGTCCAGCATCTGTGAAGGTGTCACATCCCACTTACACCTCCAACAGCCATCTCCTCTGATATGGAGATGAGATGTTGTGCGGACAATGGACACAGGATGACTCCCTGCCGTCACCCTGTAACAAGAGTTGTATCTCATTAGCAAGGCTTGGAAGTAGCCAGACAGAACGACTCCAGTAAAAAATGGTTCATATCTCGCAAGCCATATCTCCGATAAATATGGCAACCATAAAAATGGTGTTTGCGCAGGCGGACGATGCTGGCACACCTTTTTTATGGAAGGGGGAGCTTGGGAAATACCCCAGGCGTGATATCAGCCATATGGGAACTCGTAGACAGGTCATGAGTCCCCTCGTTCTGTGGCTAAATTCATAACTGTCACAATGAGAGCATTGGCGTCCGCCTACGACGCTCCCAGGCAAAGTTATGGCCAATATCCCCTTTGCTGGATAATTCTGATCCATGCAGGGGGAGTGGCAGTGCTTCCCTGTGAGGTCACTAAGGTAGGAGGGGACCTGGATCTGCCCAGGTTGATAACCCTATTTCGGCCATTTTCCAGTGTTCTTCTGCTCGGGGGCCTGGTTGGGAAAGACCTGTGAGGAAGAATCCTAGAAACCTGGTCTACAGCGCCCCCCTGTGGCCAGACACACAAGGTAACTGATGTAATTGTATACCTGTTTGTAACCCATGCTTTATCTGTAGCTGTACTCTGACATAACTGTATATTCTGTAGATTCCCTATTGTATATATTGTAGTTTCTAGTGTGCTTTAGGCGATTAAATTATATAATTAATCTTGGGCTGTTCTGTTATCTCGATCTTGAATCCCACGTCTGTGTGTTCGGCTAATAGTTACCGTAAATCGGTTGGTGGCAGCGAGTTGTGCCAAGGATTATTGTGGGGAGGCCAGTGAGATTCGGGGAGAGTTTATATATTCCGCCCGCGGAGGTCGGGGGAATATATACCCTTCTCTCGCCGGGGGCCCTTCAATAATCGGCATAAGTAGTATAGCGGCCTCCTTGCTTATGGTCGGGCAATTCCATAATTGGCCTGACTATAAGAGGGGCGCTAGAGAGCGCGTCACGTGCTCTGTCTGTCGGTCGGGAGGTATAAAGGAGGGGGACGCCCCCTTGCTACCCCCCGATTGTGACGTACTGGTAGCCAGCGCGGGGGATTTCTGAGTGACCCCCCGGTGGTTTGTGACATATTGGTGGCATAGCGGTGGGATCGAGATAATAGTGTGTGTGAGTGTGAGACCCATACTCCCAGACACTAAAGACTGCCTGCAGCAGCTGTGGCTGCTGGGGTCTTCAGACCAGCTCAACACTAGAGTGTCAGAGTGCAGATACTGTAAGGTGTGTGGAGGCATCAGGTGTCAGTTCTGTGTCAGTGACCAAAAGTCTGCAAGAATGGCTGATGGCACCAGGAGCAGAGCTATGCAACTGGCCAATGCTAAAGCAGGAGCCGAAGAGAGGGAGGACGGTGCTGTGGACAGCAATGAGGAGGTTGCCCACGAGTCCTCCAGGAGCTCGACGCCAGAAAACAGCTCTGCAGAGGACATTGCACAACCGGGCACTGCTGGACAAGATGAGGAGCAGCTCGCCCAAGGGTCCTCAACGAGCCAGACGCCAGCCCCCCGCTCTGCAATGGACAGTGAATCACCAGGCTCCGCAGCGGGCCGCAGATCACCACGTGCCATTCCACCGAGCCTGGGAGGCTCGGATAGCCTTCTTCAAATGGCTATGGCCCTACGCCAGGCTGGAGACCGGGAGGGCTACAAGGAACTCATGGCCGAGCGTGAGCGGCAAGCAGCGCGTGAAGAGCGCCAGGCAGAGCGTAACTACCAGCTGCAGCTAGCTCAGCTCCGGCCCTCATCAGCCACCCGTGACCTTCCAGACACCAAACTTCCAAAGGTCCGTGTTGAGGACTTCCCAGTGCTGGAGAAGGATGGAGACTTGGACTCTTTCTTGACTGCTTTTGAACGGACTTGCTTGCAGCATCATCTGAACAAGGACCAGTGGGCCAAATACCTGACCCCCCGTTTAAGGGGTAAGGCCCTGGATATCCTTGGGGACTTGCCTGCTGAGGCGGATCAGGGCTACGACACCATCAAGCGGGCCCTGATCCAACAGTACAACCTCACCCCGGAGTCCTACCGCAAGAAGTTCCGGACGCTGCAGAAGGGACCAAAGGACTCCTGGGCTGACCACCGGCGGGCACTTGCCCGAGCTGCCGACCACTGGACCCAAGGCCTGCAGCTTTCCACCGGACCGGAGATCCTGGACTTGTTCATCACGGAGCAACTCTTGTGGAACTGCCCTGAGGATCTCCGCCAGTTCATCCGAGACCAGAAGCCAAAGGGATCCACGGCTACAGCTGCCCTGGCAGATGACTACACCAACAATCGGGCTCCTGAAGCCAGGAGAGCAGCCACCAGCAGCACCTGGAGAGGGGGTAAGATGAACTCTGCGACTGCCCCACCTGCCCCTAGACTGCAGGGGGTGTCCCCCTCAACTCCCCTCTCCAGGCCCGTGGCAGAGCCAAGACGGTGCCACCAGTGCAACCTACCTGGACACTTCAAGGCCATGTGCCCTCAGCGTCCCAAGGCCCCGGCTCCGTCCCCGTCCCAAGGGCCGCCCAAGGTGTATTGTGTGGGTGGGGGTGGTGGTAGGTCCCTGGACAGCTTCCAACCTGTCACCGTCGGCCAGTCTGTGACCATAGGACTGCGAGACAGCGCCTCGGAGGTGACTCTGGTGCGGCCTGAGATGGTGTCCCCCCAAGACTTGATCCCTGGAAAAACCCTCGCTGTCTCCGGGATTGGAGGCATTGACCCGGCGCTGCCTGTTGCTGACATTTATGTGGACTGGGGCGCAGGGCGAGGGGTGAGGGAGGTGGGGGTAACTGATCGGATCCCTGCAAACGTGCTACTTGGGACAGATTTGGGGCAAATAACCTCCCAGTTTGGCCCCGCCCCAAAGGCTGAACCTTCAGCCAGTGCTGACGTGCCTCCGGACAATGTTAATGTGTTATCTATGAATGATGTAAGGGAGGAGGGAGTGAACTCTGATATTTCTGCTTGCACAGACACCATAGACACACACACAGCTGCAGCTGTGACAGGGGAGGGGGTCAGAGAAAGGTGTGACAATGCCTCTACAAGTAATCAGCCTGTGAGCTGGGATCTGTTGCCCTCTGCAGGGATAAGCAGAGAGCAGGGTGCTGCAGGGGGAGGACCAGTGTGTGGGGTGGGGGCTACCACAGCAAATGTGGGGTCCCCAGAGATTTCACAGCGGGGTTCTGTTGCTGCAGGGGGGGAACAGGCAGGTGAGATTGGGGCCGGTCCAGGAGCGGAAGTGCTCCCAGGTAAGATCTCGGTGCAGGGTTCCCCCACAACCGGGGTGTCAGGAAGCCAGGTAGGTCTGCCTGAGCCGGCGACTTGGTCAGGAACGGAGGAGGAGCAGGCACGACCCACGGTCGCAGCGGCTGTGGCCGCTGTCACCCGCAGTGGGAGTGCTGGAAGCCAAGGGGCCTCCCGGAGGTCCGATAGCTCTTCCCCTTCTGACCAAGTGGCAGCCGAGTCAGGTGGAGGCCAGGACACAGGTCCCGGGGTACTGACTGAAGATGTGACAGTCTCGTCGATTCTGGCCACATCTAGTCAGGAGTTTCAGGCAGCGTTAGAAGCTGACGACAGCCTGAAAGCTCTAAAGGAGCAGGCGGCACAGCCTCCCTCGGACTCGGACCCGGAGCGAGTGGTCTGGGACCAAGGACGGCTGTACCGGGCCACGGTCCAGCAGGGTTCACCGGAGGCGTGGCCCAGGGACCGACAGTTGGTGGTACCCTATCCGTTCCGGACGGAGTTGTTGCAGATCGCACATGAGATTCCGATGGCCGGACACCTAGGGATCGCTAAGACCAAGGCCAGGTTAAACCAGCATTTCTACTGGCCAAAAATGGGGGCCGATGTGGCTGCCTACTGCCGTTCGTGTGAAACCTGTCAGAGAGTGGGGAAGGCGGGGCCACGCCCCAAAGCCCCACTGGTATCTCTGCCCATCATCGATGAGCCTTTCAGGAGGGTGGCTGTGGATCTGGTCGGCCCGCTGGCCATCCCCAGCAGCTCCGGGAAACGCTTCATACTGACGGTAGTGGACTATGCCACCCGGTACCCAGAAGCAGTGGCCTTGTCGTCCATTCGGGCTGACAAGGTGGCCACCGCATTGCTGGAGATTTTCTCCCGAGTGGGTTTTCCCCAGGAAATGCTCACCGACCGGGGGACCCAATTCATGTCCCAGCTGATGGAGACCCTCTGTAAGCAAGTCCAGGTGCGACATCTGGTGGCCAGCCCGTACCATCCACAGACTAATGGCCTGTGCGAGCGGTTCAATGGCACCTTAAAGCAGATGCTTAAGATGTTGGTCGACTCCCATGGGCGTGACTGGGAGCGGTATCTCCCACACCTGTTATTTGCTTACCTGGAGGTTCCACAGGCCTCAACAGGATTCTCACCGTTTGAGCTCCTGTACGGGCGACGTGTGCGGGGCCCCCTGGCTCTGGTGAAAGAGGCTTGGGAAGGGGATTTGGCCACCCCTGGAGTGTCGGTTATCGAGTATGTCATGCGCTTCCGGGACAAAATGCAGGCCTTGACGCAACTGGTACACGACAATATGGCTCAAGCCCAGGCCGATCAGAAGCGTTGGTACGACCAGAACGCTTGTGAGAGGACCTACCAAGTGGGTCAAAAGGTGTGGGTACTGGTCCCCGTACCACAGGACAAGCTTCAGGCAGCCTGGGAAGGCCCATACCTCGTGTACCAGCAGCTCAACCCTGTGACGTACCTGGTCACCCTGGACCCTGCCCATGGAAGGCGGAAGCCCTTCCATGTGAACATGATGAAGGCACATCATGAGCGGGAGGCATGTGCGCTCCCCGTGTGCAACCTGCCCGAGGAGGGAGAAGCGGAAACCCTCTTGGATATGCTAGCCCAGGTTAGGGCAGGCGGATCCATTGAGGATGTGGAGGTTGGCCACCAGCTCTTGGAGGACCAACGGTCCCAGCTGTGGGCCACCCTACACCCCTTCCGGGGGTTGTTTACCAACCAGCCCGGAAGGACTGACTTGGCTGTCCATCACGTGGACACTGGGGATCATCCCCCGATCCGGCGTTCAGCATATCGGGTCTCCCTGGAGGTGCAGCAACACATGCGCCAGGAGATTGACGAGATGCTGGAGCTGGGGGTGATCCAGGCATCCAACAGCGCTTGGGCCTCGCCTGTAGTCCTCGTCCCTAAGAAGGACCGAACCACTCGGTTCTGCGTGGACTACAGGGGGCTCAATGCGGTCACGGTCGCCGATGCGTACCCAATGCCACGCATCGATGACCTGCTCGATCAGTTGGCCGGGGCTCAGTACCTGACCATCATGGATCTGAGCCGGGGATATTGGCAGATCCCCCTGACTCGCAAGGCCAGGGAACGCTCTGCCTTTATTACCCCATTTGGACTGTACGAGTCCACGGTGATGCCATTCGGGATGAGGAATGCCCCTGCCACTTTCCAGCGGATGGTCAACACCCTGCTCAAGGGACTTGAAGGGTACGCGGCCGCGTACCTAGATGACATTGCCGTCTTCAGTCCCACCTGGGAGGACCACCTAGAGCATCTAGCACAGGTGCTCAGGCGGATCCACCGGGCAGGTTTGACCATCAAGCCGGGAAAGTGTCAGCTGGCCATGAGCGAGGTCCAGTACCTCGGTCACCGGGTAGGTGGGGGAACGCTGAAGCCCGAGCCTGAGAAAGTGGAGGCCATCGCATCCTGGCCCACCCCCAGGACCAAGAAGCAGGTGATGTCCTTCTTGGGGACCGCTGGGTACTATAGGAGGTTTGTTCCATGCTATAGTAGCCTGGCAAAGCCCTTGACGGCCCTCACCAAGAAGAAGCTGCCCTCTGCAGTCGATTGGACAGTGGACTGCGAGACAGCCTTCCGGGCCCTAAAGGACGCCCTGTCCAGCCCGCCCGTGCTACAGGCAGCCGACTTCACGCGGCCGTTTGTAGTACAGACCGACGCCAGTGACTTCGGCCTCGGTGCGGTGCTCAGCCAGGTGGACTCTGCGAGCCAAGAGCACCCAGTCTTGTACCTGAGCAGGAAGCTGTTACCAAGGGAAGTGGCCTATTCTACAATGGAGAAGGAGTGCCTGGCCATAGTGTGGGCCCTGCAGCGTCTGCAACCCTATCTATACGGGCGCCACTTCATCGTGGAGACGGACCACAATCCCCTCAGCTGGTTGCACACCGTCTCTGGGACGAATGGGCGATTGTTGCGATGGAGCCTTGCGCTCCAGCAATACGACTTCACCATTCGCCACAAAAGGGGCCGTGACCACGGTAACGCAGACGGGCTGTCCCGACAAGGAGAGGTCGCGGACGGGCGCACGGGGGAACACCGGAGTGTGCTGCCCCCTAGCGCCCTCAAAAGGGGGGAGGTGTGAGGTAAATCCTGGGATATGAAGAGGAATTATGACTAGAAGTCATAATTGCTCTCATCACTCCCTGGCAGTGCCCCCCTCCCTCCTTGTTCCCAAATGTCCAGCATCTGTGAAGGTGTCGCATCCCACTTACACCTCCAACAGCCATCTCCTCTGATATGGAGATGAGATGTTGTGCGGACAATGGACACAGGATGGCTCCCTGCCGTCACCCTGTAACAAGAGTTGTATCTCATTAGCAAGGCTTGGAAGTAGCCAGACAGAACGACTCCAGTAAAAAATGGTTCATATCTCGCAAGCCATATCTCCGATAAATATGGCAACCATAAAAATGGTGTTTGCGCAGGCGGACGATGCTGGCACACCTTTTTTTATGGAAGGGGGAGCTTGGGAAATACCCCAGGCGTGATATCAGCCATATGGGAACTCGTAGACAGGTCATGAGTCCCCTCGTTCTGTGGCTAAATTCATAACTGTCACAATGAGAGCATTGGCGTCCGCCTACGACGCTCCCAGGCAAAGTTATGGCCAATATCCCCTTTGCTGGATAATTCTGATCCATGCAGGGGGAGTGGCAGTGCTTCCCTGTGAGGTCACTAAGGTAGGAGGGGACCTGGATCTGCCCAGGTTGATAACCCTATTTCGGCCATTTTCCAGTGTTCTTCTGCTCGGGGGCCTGGTTGGGAAAGACCTGTGAGGAAGAATCCTAGAAACCTGGTCTACAGCGCCCCCCTGTGGCCAGACACACAAGGTAACTGATGTAATTGTATACCTGTTTGTAACCCATGCTTTATCTGTAGCTGTACTCTGACATAACTGTATATTCTGTAGATTCCCTATTGTATATATTGTAGTTTCTAGTGTGCTTTAGGCGATTAAATTATATAATTAATCTTGGGCTGTTCTGTTATCTCGATCTTGAATCCCACGTCTGTGTGTTCGGCTAATAGTTACCGTAAATCGGTTGGTGGCAGCGAGTTGTGCCAAGGATTATTGTGGGGAGGCCAGTGAGATTCGGGGAGATTTTATATATTCCGCCCGCGGAGGTCGGGGGAATATATACCCTTCTCTCGCCGGGGGCCCTTCAATAATCGGCATAAGTAGTATAGCGGCCTCCTTGCTTATGGTCGGGCAATTCCATAATTGGCCTGACTATAAGAGGGGCGCTAGAGAGCGCGTCACGTGCTCTGTCTGTTGGTCGGGAGGTATAAAGGAGGGGGACGCCCCCTTGCTACCCCCCGATTGTGACGTACTGGTAGCCAGCGCGGGGGATTTCTGAGTGACCCCCCGGTGGTTTGTGACACCAACGAATCCCTTGGCGACCAGCCTTTCGTTGGTGAAACTGCTCATCATAGCGCAGCCATGCTAAACCTCCATACACACGGTGCGCCTCCCCGATAGAATTCATGTAACAAAATAAGGCAGAGCAATGTTCAGGAGTTTTTTGGCCTATTACACTTGCTAATATGGCAAAAGCCTGGAACCAATTGCTAAATGTTTGGGGGATGAGACAATACCGTCTTTCTTGTTCCTCTCTTTTCCTCTCATCAAACCTTACTCTATCCAAGTTATATTTTTCTAAGGGCAATAATGAAAATATTTCCACATATTCGTCGGCCCAAATCTTCTCCCTAACCTCCTGTTTCAAATGAATTCCTAGAGGACCCTCAAAACATACATATAATTCTCCTTTTGCTGCATCAGATAATGTAACCCCTTGTGAAATTACTACATCCTCCTGTGTCTCTGGATCAGCACACGACTGACTTACCACCTCCGATGTCCGGCGACCATTCCCGCACCATGCAGCAATAGGAGAAGAAGTTATGGGTAAGCTAGACTGACTCAAAGCCTCCTTAACCCCGGACACTAATTGCTGTACTACTGAATTAAGATCCCATCCTACATTGCCGGGAACTGCACCCCCAACTGAGCCCACTGGACTCATTACAGGTATTGTTACACTAGATATAGGACAAGAAAAAGTGTTCTCACCAATACCTGGCTGCGTCCTAGGTTGACCAGCCGTCCGTGACGTATTAGTTATAGTCTCTACAGCCCCTTCATTATTGAAGTGCTGCGTGCTGCTGCCCTCTACTGGGGAGTCGTTATCTGTGTCATAGTCATTGTCTGGAATCTCTGCTGAGTCTTGTAGCTGTAGATTTATTGCCTGACTCCAATCCTGAGCCGGCCGATGAAGTCTTTGTCTGGTTAAAGTACTTTTGCGCAGTTGTCTTTTTGGATTCCTACCACTCCTCGTGTAATGTGAACCCGGATCCGGAAAAGTTGTGTGTCCTAAGCCCATCCCCCCGTGTTGGTTTAGTTCCTGGGGTGAGGCCGTATGATGTCCTCTAGAATGATGCAAAGATTGTTGAGGAAGTTCTAAGGATCCATCGTGGGCTGTGGTCACGTCAGTTGTAGCTTGTGTGGCTGCTTCTCTGGCTGGCACCTCAGTAGAGCTGGACTTTCTCCTTGGACTTCTTGGTGTCTCTCTGGTTAGATGGTCTGGCTCTTTTCTCTGTACCTTGTTCTTCTGATATTGTATTTTTCCTCCCGGCCTGTAAGATGGATCAGAGGCC
The DNA here is from genome assembly GCF_048569485.1 of Anomaloglossus baeobatrachus. Lineage (NCBI taxonomy): Eukaryota > Metazoa > Chordata > Amphibia > Anura > Aromobatidae > Anomaloglossus > Anomaloglossus baeobatrachus. The sequence continues at coordinate 701,088,722 of NC_134356.1, forward strand.
GTGCTGCGCTTTGCTCTTTTCCTAGAAGTAACAGAAGGACTGATGATCCTATTGTGAGTCCTATTGGCCATTTCAGAAGTTAGTCTCTCAGGAGGTCTGGATCTTCTTAAAGTTTGATGTTCAGAAAGTTCAGAAGGGACAGATGCTGTATCCCGGGCACTCTTCAGCAATTCGTCTAGCTGGGCCTGAATCCATTCGGGCCTACACGTCAAAGCCGCTGTCTGAACGCTCCTCAGCAAGGCATCCATACTGCTGGTTCAGTCTTTGAGTCCAGGACAAAGGAATGACACCTTAACATGGGACCTATTTCTTATATGGCCCCTGCCCCCATCTCTCCTCCTGCTCGCTGACCACCACCACATTCCTTAGGTAAAAACCCATCCCTTACTCCTTAACCCTTTCCTGGATCTATCACTGCCTCAGTCATGTACGTTACGGCTATCTGCCTTCACTCTGCTGGACAGGAGATGTGGTACTGTGCAGTGTATATATACAGAATAATATAGATACTGAGGATTACACCCAGTATACAGGACAGGAGAAGTGGTACTGTGCAGTGTATATATACAGAATAATATAGATACTGAGGATTACACCCAGTATACAGGACAGGAGAAGTGGTACTGTGCAGTGTATATATACAGAATAATACAGACACTGAGGATTACACCCAGTATACAGGACAGGAGAAGTGGTACTGTGCAGTGTATATATACAGAATAATACAGACACTGAGGATTACACCCAGTATACAGGACAGGAGAAGTAGTACTGTGCAGTGTATATATACAGAATAATACAGATACTGAGGAATACACCCAGTATACAGGACAGGAGAAGAGGCACTGTGCAGTGTATATATACAGAATAATACAGATACTGAGGATTACACCCAGTATACAGGACAGGAGAAGTGGTACTGTGCAGTGTATATATACAGAATAATACAGATACTGAGGATTACACCCAGTATACAGGACAGGAGAAGTGGTACTGTGCAGTGTATATATACAGAATAATACAGATACTGAGGATTACACCCAGTATACAGGACAGGAGAAGTAGTACTGTGCAGTGTATATACAGTTAGGTCCAGAAATATTTGGACAGTGACACAATTTTGGCGAGTTGGGCTCTGCATGCCACCACATTGGATTTGAAATGAAACCTCTACAACAGAATTCAAGTGCAGATTGTAACGTTTAATTTGAAGGTTTGAACAGAAATATCTGATAGAAATTGTAGGAATTGTCACATTTCTTTACAAACACTCCACATTTTAGGAGGTCAAAAGTAATTGGACAAATTAACCAAACCCAAACAAAATATTTTTATTTTCAATATTTTGTTGCGAATCCTTTGGAGGCAATCACTGCCTTAAGTCTGGAACCCATGGACATCACCAAACGCTGGGTTTCCTCCTTCTTAATGCTTTGCCAGGCCTTTACAGCCGCAGCCTTCAGGTCTTGCTTGTTTGTGGGTCTTTCCGTCTTAAGTCTGGATTTGAGCAAGTGAAATGCATGCTCAATTGGGTTAAGATCTGGTGACTGACTTGGCCATTGCAGAATGTTCCACTTTTTTGCAATCATGAACTCCTGGGTAGCTTTGGCTGTATGCTTGGGGTCATTGTCCATCTGTACTATGAAGCGCCGTCCGATCAACTTTGCGGCATTTGGCTGAATCTGGGCTGAAAGTATATCCCGGTACACTTCAGAATTCATCCGGCTACTCTTGTCTGCTGTTATGTCATCAATAAACACAAGTGACCCAGTGCCCTTGAAAGCCATGCATGCCCATGCCATCACGTTGCCTCCACCATGTTTTACAGAGGATGTGGTGTGCCTTGGATCATGTGCCGTTCCCTTTCTTCTCCAAACTTTTTTCTTCCCATCATTCTGGTACAGGTTGATCTTGGTCTCATCTGTCCATAGAATACTTTTCCAGAACTGAGCTGGCTTCATGAGGTGTTTTTCAGCAAATGTAACTCTGGCCTGTCTATTTCTGGAATTGATGAATGGTTTGCATCTAGATGTGAACCCTTTGTATTTACTTTAATGGAGTCTTCTCTTTACTGTTGACTTAGAGACAGATACACCTACTTCACTGAGAGTGTTCTGGACTTCAGTTGATGTTGTGAACGGGTTCTTCTTCACCAAAGAAAGTATGTGGCGATCATCCACCACTGTTGTCATCCGTGGACGCCCAGGCCTTTTTGAGTTCCCAAGCTCACCAGTCAATTCCTTTTTTCTCAGAATGTACCCGACTGTTGATTTTGCTACTCCAAGCATGTCTGCTATCTCTCTGATGGATTTTTTCTTTTTTTTCAGCCTCAGGATGTTCTGCTTCACCTCAATTGAGAGTTCCTTAGATCGCATGTTGTCTGGTCAAAGCAACAGCTTCCAAATGCAAAACCACACACCTGTAATCAACCCCAGACCTTTTAACTACTTCATTGATTACAGGTTAACGAGGGAGACCCCTTCAGAGTTAATTGCAGCCCTTAGAGTCCCTTGTCCAATTACTTTTGGTCCCTTGAAAAAGAGGAGGCTATGCATTACAGAGCTATGATTCCTAAACCCTTTCTCCGATTTGGATGTGAAAACTCTCATATTGCAGCTGGGAGTGTGCACTTTCACCCATATTATATATAGAATTGTATTTCTGAACATGTTTTTGTAAACAGCTAAAATAACAAAACTTGTGTCACTGTCCAAATATTTCTGAACCTGACTGTATACAGAATAATACAGACACTGAGGATTACAACCAGTATACAGGACAGGAGAAGTGGTACTGTCCAGTGTATATATACAGAATAATACAGATACTGAGAATTACACCCAGTATACAGGACAGGAGAAGTGGTACTGTGCAGTGTATATATACAGAATAATACAGATACTGAGGATTACACCCAGTATACAGGACAGGAGAAGTGGTACTGTGCAGTGTATATATACAGAATAATACAGATACTGAGGATTACACCCAGTATACAGGACAGGAGAAGTGGTACTGTGCAGTGTATATATACAGCATAATACAGATACTGAGGATTACACCCAGTATACAGGACAGCAGAAGTGGTACTGTGCAGTGTATATATACAGCATAATACAGATACTGAGGATTACACCCAGTATACAGGACAGCAGAAGTGGTACTGTGCAGTGTATATATACAGAATAATACAGATACTGAGGATTACACCCAGTATACAGGACAGCAGAAGTGGTACTGTGCAGTGTATATATACAGAATAATACAGATACTGAGGATTACACCCAGTATACAGGACAGCAGAAGTGGTACTGTGCAGTGTATATATACAGAATAATACAGATACTGAGAATTACACCCAGTATACAGGACAGCAGAAGTGGTACTGTGCAGTGTATATATACAGAATAATACAGATACTGAGGATTACACCCAGTATACAGGACAGCAGAAGTGGTACTGTGCAGTGTATATATACAGCATAATACAGATACTGAGGATTACACTCAGTATACAGGACAGCAGAAGTGGTACTGTGCAGTGTATATATACAGAATAATACAGATACTGAGGATTACACCCAGTATACAGGACAGCAGAAGTGGTACTGTGCAGTGTATATATACAGAATAATACAGAAACTGAGGATTACACCCAGTATACAGGACAGCAGAAGTGGTACTGTGCAGTGTATATATACAGAATAATACAGATACTGAGGATTACACCCAGTATACAGGACAGCAGAAGTGGTACTGTGCAGTGTATATATACAGAATAATACAGATACTGAGAATTACACCCAGTATACAGGACAGCAGAAGTGGTACTGTGCAGTGTATATATACAGAATAATACAGGTACTGAGGATTACACCCAGTATACAGGACAGGAGAAGTGGTACTGTGCAGTGTATATATACAGAATAATACAGATACCGAGGATTACACCCAGTATACAGGAGAAGTGGTACTGTGCAGTGTATATATACAGGATAATACAGGTACTGAGGATTACACCCAGTATACAGGACAGGAGAAGTGGTACTGTGCAGTGTATACATACAGAATAATACAGATACTGAGGATTACACCCAGTATACAGGACAGGAGAAGTGATACTGTGCAGTGTATACATACAGAATAATACAGATACTGAGGATTACACCCAGTATACAGGACAGGAGAAGTGAAACTCTGCAGTGTATATATACAGAATAATACAGGTACTGAGGATTACACCCAGTATACAGGACAGGAGAAGTGGTACTGTGCAGTGTATATATACAGAATAATACAGATACTGAGGATTACACCCAGTATACAGGACAGGAGAAGTGGTACTGTGCAGTGTATATATACAGAATAATACAGATACTGAGGATTACACCCAGTATACAGGACAGCAGAAGTGGTACTGTGCAGTGTATATATACAGAATAATACAGATACTGAGGATTACACCCAGTATACAGGACAGCAGAAGTGGTACTGTGCAGTGTATATATACAGAATAATACAGATACTGAGGATTACACCCAGTATACAGGACAGCAGAAGTGGTACTGTGCAGTGTATATATACAGAATAATACAGGTACTGAGGATTACACCCAGTATACAGGACAGGAGAAGTGGTACTGTGCAGTGTATATATACAGAATAATACAGGTACTGAGGATTACACCCAGTATACAGGACAGGAGAAGTGAAACTCTGCAGTGTATATATACAGAATAATACAGGTACTGAGGATTACACCCAGTATACAGGACAGGAGAAGTGATACTGTGCAGTGTATACATACAGAATAATACAGACACTGAGGATTACACCCAGTATACAGGACAGGAGAAGTGGTACTGTGCAGTGTATATATACAGAATAATACAGATTCTGAGGATTACACCCAGTATACAGGACAGGAGAAGTGGTACTGTGCAGTGTATATATACAGCATAATACAGATACTGAGGATTACACCCAGTATACAGGACAGCAGAAGTGGTACTGTGCAGTGTATATATACAGAATAATACAGATACTGAGGATTACACCCAGTATACAGGACAGCAGAAGTGGTACTGTGCAGTGTATATATACAGAATAATACAGATACTGAGGATTACACCCAGTATACAGGACAGCAGAAGTGGTACTGTGCAGTGTATATATACAGAATAATACAGATACTGAGAATTACACCCAGTATACAGGACAGCAGAAGTGGTACTGTGCAGTGTATATATACAGAATAATACAGATACTGAGGATTACACCCAGTATACAGGACAGCAGAAGTGGTACTGTGCAGTGTATATATACAGCATAATACAGATACTGAGGATTACACCCAGTATACAGGACAGCAGAAGTGGTACTGTGCAGTGTATATATACAGAATAATACAGATACTGAGGATTACACCCAGTATACAGGACAGCAGAAGTGGTACTGTGCAGTGTATATATACAGAATAATACAGAAACTGAGGATTACACCCAGTATACAGGACAGCAGAAGTGGTACTGTGCAGTGTATATATACAGAATAATACAGATACTGAGGATTACACCCAGTATACAGGACAGCAGAAGTGGTACTGTGCAGTGTATATATACAGAATAATACAGATACTGAGAATTACACCCAGTATACAGGACAGCAGAAGTGGTACTGTGCAGTGTATATATACAGAATAATACAGGTACTGAGGATTACACCCAGTATACAGGACAGGAGAAGTGGTACTGTGCAGTGTATATATACAGAATAATACAGATACCGAGGATTACACCCAGTATACAGGAGAAGTGGTACTGTGCAGTGTATATATACAGGATAATACAGGTACTGAGGATTACACCCAGTATACAGGACAGGAGAAGTGGTACTGTGCAGTGTATACATACAGAATAATACAGATACTGAGGATTACACCCAGTATACAGGACAGGAGAAGTGATACTGTGCAGTGTATACATACAGAATAATACAGATACTGAGGATTACACCCAGTATACAGGACAGGAGAAGTGAAACTCTGCAGTGTATATATACAGAATAATACAGGTACTGAGGATTACACCCAGTATACAGGACAGGAGAAGTGGTACTGTGCAGTGTATATATACAGAATAATACAGATACTGAGGATTACACCCAGTATACAGGACAGGAGAAGTGGTACTGTGCAGTGTATATATACAGAATAATACAGATACTGAGGATTACACCCAGTATACAGGACAGCAGAAGTGGTACTGTGCAGTGTATATATACAGAATAATACAGATACTGAGGATTACACCCAGTATACAGGACAGCAGAAGTGGTACTGTGCAGTGTATATATACAGAATAATACAGATACTGAGGATTACACCCAGTATACAGGACAGCAGAAGTGGTACTGTGCAGTGTATATATACAGAATAATACAGGTACTGAGGATTACACCCAGTATACAGGACAGGAGAAGTGGTACTGTGCAGTGTATATATACAGAATAATACAGGTACTGAGGATTACACCCAGTATACAGGACAGGAGAAGTGAAACTCTGCAGTGTATATATACAGAATAATACAGGTACTGAGGATTACACCCAGTATACAGGACAGGAGAAGTGATACTGTGCAGTGTATACATACAGAATAATACAGACACTGAGGATTACACCCAGTATACAGGACAGGAGAAGTGGTACTGTGCAGTGTATATATACAGAATAATACAGATTCTGAGGATTACACCCAGTATACAGGACAGGAGAAGTGGTACTGTGCAGTGTATATATACAGAATAATACAGATACTGAGGATTACACCCAGTATACAGGACAGGAGAAGTGAAACTCTGCAGTGTATATATACAGAATAATACAGGTACTGAGGATTACACCCAGTATACAGGACAGGAGAAGTGATACTGTGCAGTGTATATATACAGAATAATACAGATACTGAAGATTACACCCAGTATACAGGACAGGAGAAGTGATACTGTGCAGTGTATACATACAGAATAATACAGATACTGAGGATTACACCCAGTATACAGGGCAGGAGAAGTGGTACTGTGCAGTGTATATATACAGAATAATACAGATACTGAGGATTACACCCAGTATACAGGACAGGAGAAGTGGTACTGTGCAGTGTATATATACAGAATAATACAGATACTGAGGATTACACCCAGTATACAGGGCAGGAGAAGTGGTACTGTGCAGTGTATATATACAGAATAATACAGATACTGAGGAATACACCCAGTATACTGGACAGGAGAAGTGGTACTGTGCAGTGTATATATACAGAATAATACAGATACTGAGGATTACACCCAGTATACAGGGCAGGAGAAGTGGTACTGTGCAGTGTATATATACAGAATAATACAGATACTGAGGATTACACCCAGTATACAGGACAGGAGAAGTGGTACTGTGCAGTGTATATATACAGAATAATACAGATACTGAGGATTACACCCAGTATACAGGACAGGAGAAGTGGTACTGTGCAGTGTATATATACACAGAATAATACAGATACTGAGGATTACACCCAGTATACAGGACAGGAGAAGTGGTACTGTGCAGTGTATACATACAGAATAATACAGATACTGAGGATTACACCCAGTATACAGGACAGGAGAAGTGGTACTGTGCAGGGTATATATACAGAATAATACAGGTACTGAGGATTACACCCAGTATACAGGACAGGAGAAGGGGTACTGTGCAGTGTATATATACAGAATAATACAGACACTGAGGATTACACCCAGTATACAGGACAGGAGAAGTGGTACTGTGCAGTGTATACATACAGAATAATACAAATAAAATGAACCAACTCCTAAAATATATAATTAATTGGGTCCAGCGGTCAATGCAGAATGTGATGAATATTTTTTCATAAGAATTTGGGAAAGTAAAGAAACGTCCTATAAATGTCTGTTCTGTTCCAGAAGATCTCTGCTTTTAGTTGAGATGAATTTGTGCTTTCAGTTCCATGATGTAAGTAGTGAAGTCACCATTATTACTATAGGACATTTATCACAAACATAAGTCATATGCAGGTGAGAACAGAAGTTTCCCACCGCTCTCTATGCAGACACATCTGCAGGTTTTCCCCTACACTCTCTATGCAGACATCTGCAGGTTTTCCCCTCTGCTCTCTATAAAGACATCTGCAGGTGTTTCCCTCCGCTCTCTATACAGACACATCTGCAGGTGTTTCCCTCCACTCTCTATACAGACACATCTGCAGGTTTTCCCCTCCACTCTCTATACAGACACAGCTGCAGGTTTTTCCCTCCGCTCTCTATACTGACACATCTGCAGGTGTTTCCCTCCACTCTCTATACAGACACATCTGCAGGTGTTTCCCTCCACTCTCTATACAGACACATCTGCAGGCTTTCCCCTCCACTCTCTATACAGACACAGCTGCAGGTTTCTCCCTCCACTCTCTATACAGACACATCTGCAGGTGTTTCCCTCCACTCTCTATACAGACACATCTGCAGGTGTTTCCCTCCGCTCTCTATACACACAGCTGCAGGTTTTCCCCTCTGCTCTCTATACAGACACATCTGCAGGTGTTTCCCTCCACTCTCTATACAGACATCTGCAGGTGTTTCCCTCCGCTCTCTATACAGACACATCTGCAGGTTTTCCCCTCTGCTCTCTATACAGATACATCTGCAGGTTCTTCCCTCCGCTCTCTATACAGATACATCTGCAGGTTTTTCCCTCCGCTCTCTATACAGACACACCTGTGGATATATTGTAATGCACACCTGAAACACACTGCTTCTTTGTGGAGCATCATGGGAAAGTCAAAACAAATCAGCCAAGACCTCAGGAAGAGAATTGTGGACTGGTACATGTCTGGTTGATCCTTGGGTGCAAGGTCCAGATACCTGAAGGTATGTATACCTGCAGCTGTGTCTGTATACACAGCAGAGGGAAAAACCTGCAGATGTGTCTGTATACACAGCAGAGGGAAAAACCTGCAGCTGTGTCTGTATAGAGAGCGGAGGAAAAACCTGCAGATGTGTCTGTATAGAGAGCGGAGGGAAAAACCTGCAGCTGTGTCTGTATAGAGAGCAGAGGGAAAAACCTGCAGCTGTGTCTGTATAGAGAGCAGAGGGAAAAACCTGCAGCTGTGTCTGTATAGAGAGCAGAGGGAAAAACCTGCAGCTGTGTCTGTATAGAGAGCAGAGGGAAAAACCTGCAGCTGTGTCTGTATAGAGAGCAGAGGGAAAAACCTGCAGATGTGTCTGTATAGAGAGCGGAGGAAAAAACCTGCAGATGTGTCTGTATAGAGAGCGGAGGGAAAAACCTGCAGCTGTGTCTGTATACAGAGCAGAGGGAAAAACCTGCAGCTGTGTCTGTATACAGAGCAGAGGGAAAAACCTGCAGATGTGTCTGTATACAGAGCAGAGGGAAAAACCTGCAGATGTGTCTGTATACAGAGCAGAGGGAAAAACCTGCAGATGTGTCTGTATACAGAGCAGAGGGAAAAACCTGCAGATGTGTCTGTATACAGAGCAGAGGGAAAAACCTGCAGCTGTGTCTGTATACAGAGCAGAGGGAAAAACCTGCAGCTGTGTCTGTATACAGAGCAGAGGGAAAAACCTGCAGCTGTGTCTGTATACAGAGCAGAGGGAAAAACCTGCAGCTGTGTCTGTATACAGAGCAGAGGGAAAAACCTGCAGATGTGTCTGTATACAGAGCAGAGGGAAAAACCTGCAGATGTGTCTGTATACAGAGCAGAGGGAAAAACCTGCAGCTGTGTCTGTATAGAGAGAAGAGGGAAAAACCTGCAGCTGTGTCTGTCTAGAGAGCAGAGGGAAAAACCTGCAGCTGTGTCTGTATAGAGAGCAGAGAGAAAAATCTACAGATGTGTCTGTATAGAGAGCAGAGGGAAAAACCTGCAGCTGTGTCTGTATAGAGAGCGGAGGGAAAAACCTGCAGAGGTGTCTGTATAGAGAGCGGAGGGAAAAACCTGCAGCTGTGTCTGTATAGAGAGCGGAGGGAAAAACCTGCAGCTGTGTCTGTATAGAGAGCAGAGGGAAAATCCTGCAGATGTATCTATATAGAGAGGGAGGGAAAAACCTGCAGCTGTGTCTGTATAGAGAGAGGAGGAGGGAAAAACCTGCAGCTGTGTCTGTATAGAGAGCGTAGGGGAAAAACCTGCAGCTGTATCTGTATAGAGAGCAGAGGGGAAAAACCTGCAGCTGTATCTGTATAGAGAGCGGAGGGGAAAAACCTGCAGCTGTGTCTGTATAGAGAGCGGAGGGGAAAAACCTGCAGAGGTGTCTGTATAGAGAGCGGAGGGAAAAACCTGCAGAGGTGTCTGTATAGAGAGCGGAGGGAAAACCTGCAGATGTGTCTGTATAGAGAGCAAAGGGAAAAATCTGCAGCTGTGTCTGTATAGAGAGCGGAGGGGAAAAACCTGCAGATGTGTCTGTAGAGAGCGGAGGGAAAAACCTGCAGCTGTGTCTGTATAAAGAGAGGAGGGGGAAATCTGCAGCTGTGTCTGTATAGAGAGCGGAGGGGAAACCTGCAGATGTGTCTGTATAGAGAGCAAAGGGAAAAATCTGCAGCTGTGTCTGTATAGAGAGCGGAGGGGAAAAACCTGCAGATGTGTCTGTAGAGAGCGGAGGGAAAAACCTGCAGCTGTGTCTGTATAAAGAGAGGAGGGGGAAATATGCAGCTGTGTCTGTATAGAGAGCGGAGGGGAAACCTGCAGATGTGTCTGTATAGAGAGCGGAGGGAAAAACCTGCAGCTGTGTCTGTATAGAGAGAGGAGGGGAAAACTTGCAGATGTGCCTGTATAGAGAGGGGAGGGAAAAACCTGCAGCTGTCTGTATAGAGAGCGGAGGAAAAAACCTGCAGGTGTGTGTATAGAGAGCGAAGGGAAAAACCTGCAGCTGTGTCTGTATAGAGAGCGGAGGAAAAAACCTGCAGCTGTGTGTATAGAGAGCGGAGGAAAAAAACCTGCAGCTGTGTGTATAGAGAGCGGAGGGAAAAACCTGCAGCTGTGTGTATAGAGAGCGGAGGGAAAAACCTGCAGCTGTGTCTGTATAGAGAGCGGAGGGAAAAACCTGCAGCTGTGTCTGTATAGAGAGCGGAGGGAAAAACCTGCAGCTGTGTCTGTATAGAGAGCGGAGGGAAAAACCTGCAGCTGTGTCTGTATAGAGAGCGGAGGGGAAAAACCTGCAGATGTGTCTGTATAGAGAGCGGAGGGGAAAACCTGCAGCTGTGTCTGTATAGAGAGCGGAGGGGAAAAACCTGCAGCTGTGTCTGTATAGAGAGCAAAGGGAAAAACCTGCAGCTGTGTCTGTATAGAGAGCGGAGGGGAAAAACCTGCAGATGTGCCTGTATAGAGAGCGGAGTGGAAAAACCTGCAGATGTGTCTGTATAGAGAGAGGAGGGGAAAACTTGCAGATGTGTCTGTATAGAGAGCGGAGGGAAAAACCTGCAGCTGTGTCTGTATAGAGAGCGAAGGGAAAAACCTGCAGCTGTGTGTATAGAGAGCGGAGGGAAAACCTGCAGATGTGTCTGTATAGAGTGGAGGGAGAAACCTGCAGATGTGTCTGTATAGAGCGCGGAGGAAAAACCTGCAGATGTGTCAGTATAGAGAGCGGAGGGAAAAACCTGCAGCTGTGTCTGTATAGAGAGAGGAGGGGAAAATCTGCAGCTGTGTCTGTATAGAGAGAGGAGGGGAAAACCTGCAGATGTGTCTGTATAGAGAGCGGATGGGAAACCTGCAGATGTGTCTGTATAGAGAGCGGAGAGAAAAACCTGCAGCTGTGTCTGTATAGAGAGCGGAGGGAAAAACCTGCAGCTGTGTCTGTATAGAGAACGGAGGGAAAAATCTGCAGCTGTGTCTGTATAGAGAGCGGAGGGAAAAACCTGCAGATGTGTCTGTATAGGGAGCGGAGGGAAAAACCTGCAGATGTGTCTGTATAGAGAGCGGAGAGAAAAACCTGCAGATTTGTCTTTATAGAGAGTGGAGGGAAAAACCTGCAGATGTGTCTGTATAGAGAGCGGAGGGAAAAACCTGCAGCTGTGTCTGTAGAGAGCGGAGGGAAAAACCTGCAGCTGTGTCTGTATAAAGAGAGGAGGGGGAAATCTGCAGCTGTGTCTGTATAGAGAGCGGAGGGGAAACCTGCAGATGTGTCTGTATAGAGAGCAAAGGGAAAAATCTGCAGCTGTGTCTGTATAGAGAGCGGAGGGGAAAAACCTGCAGATGTGTCTGTATAGAGAGCGGAGGGGAAAAACCTGCAGATGTGTCTGTAGAGAGCGGAGGGAAAAACCTGCAGCTGTGTCTGTATAGAGAGCGGAGGGAAAAACCTGCAGCTGTGTCTGTATAGAGAACGGAGGGAAAAATCTGCAGCTGTGTCTGTATAGAGAGCGGAGGGAAAAACCTGCAGCTGTGTCTGTATAGGGAGCGGAGGGAAAAACCTGCATATGTGTCTTTATAGAGAGCGGATGAGAAAAACCTCCAGATGTGTTTTTATAGAGAGCGGAGGGAAAAACCTGCAGATGTGTCTGTATAGAGAGCGGAGGGAAAAACCTGCAGCTGTGTCTGTATAGGGAGCGGAGGGAAAAACCTGCAGATCTGTCTGTATAGAGAGCGGATGAGAAAAACCTCCAGATGTGTTTTATAGGGAGCGGAGGGAAAAGCTATAGATGTGTCTGTATAGAGAGCGGTTGATGGAAACTTCTGGTTTTAACTGTACGAGGGCATCTGAGTAAGAGTCGTACAGGAATGACCAAAACACATTTCAGCTGGATGGCGACAAACTGTAATTTGTAAAGGACTTCAACCTGCTCGGACCAATGATCACTGAAGATGGAGCAACGACACCAGAAGTCAATAGGAAAATAGCTAAGGGCAAATCAACAATGAAGTCCCTGGACAAGGTCCTCAAATCCAGGAACATTTCACTGGAGACAAAGACAATGCATGTACATAGTCTGGTCTCGGCTCGTGCATAGTCTGGTCTTCTCTGTAGTCACATGTGGATGGAAAACCTGGACGATAAAAAGAACACGACAGAAGAATCGATACTTTTGAAATGTGCTGGAGAAGGATGTTATCAAAACCATGGATGGCAACAAGAGCAAACAAATCAATTGTTAAACAAATCAAGCCAGACCTGTCACTTGAAACAAAGATCACAAAGCTATGACCAGTGAACACATCATACGAAGCAAGAAATCACTGGAGAAGGACATCATCATAGGAAGAATAGAAGAAATAATATGATGAGGAAGACCAGCAATCCGACGGCTTGATACTATTAAAAATGGTGTAGAAGACCCTGGTGGACCTATCAAGACTGCACAAGATCGATCTTCCAGAGAGTTCATCCATCAAGTCGCCATGGCTCCAGATTGAGCTGAAGGCCATTAAGCTATAACAGTAATTTAAAAGACATTGATTGTAAGCACTTGGGAGAGAGCTACTGCAGTACTTAAAGGGGTTTTCCAGTACTTAGATGGACCTATCCTCATGATAGATCATTAATGGCTGATCGTCTGGGATTCGACACCCAGCACCTCTGCCGATCAGCTGCTTTCGGTGGTAGCAGCCGGAAACGCTCAGTTCCGAAGCTGATCAGTCTTCTGATAGTGGCCATGGCCGGGTACCGCACACCCACCTCCCATTCAGATCAATAGGAGGCAGATGTGCAGTTCCCAGCCGCGGCCGATATCAGAGGACGGAGCAGCTCCGGAATTAAGCGTTTCTGGCTGCCTGCTGCTACCGCCAAGACCGATAACAGCTGATCGGCGGGGGTGCGGGGTGTCGGACATTATTGATGACCTATCCTGAGGATAGGCCATCAACGTAAAAGTAGGGGACAACCTCTTTAATAAGTACTTGTCATTAAGGTACTGTGCTTTGGAATTTACGCTTTATTCATTTGTGCAGTCTGACCTGGTAAAAGTGATACTGAAAACTGACCTCCTCCTCCATTTTCTCTGAAATTCTGGGGATTGCACAGACCTGCTTATATCTACTCTCCTGAGCGCAGGACCTTGTGCCTCGGGGCGTCCCATAGAGTATGGTCAGTGATATTAATACCGATCTGTTTGCTTTGGCCGCTGGCCTGACTTTTGAAGGGACAGTAGGTCAGACCTTGGCGTGATGAGAGGCCAGGTCTGCACGTCTCTGGCAACCCTGACGAGCTGAAAGTGCTTAGACCTCTGACTGCTGCAACCTCTGACTCCTCCAGCAAACAAGACTCCCCGGCTCCACAGCCCTAAAACAAGCACCGCCGGGCCCCCGGGGGCCGAGTCCAGACACAGCGAAAACCAGCACAGGCAAAATATTTGCAGAACTCTGGGTCCTGAGGAATTAGTCCACATTTACTGCGTGCCATCAGGATGAAGAGAGAAACAAAACGTGGTAAGTATTAGCAATGAATCCAGTGTCACATGCCCCAGCCCCCCAGGATCGCTCCGATCACCCGGACACGAAGAAGGCCACGCAAGTCTCTGCCGCCACGGGGGCTTCTTCCCGTGGGCACGATACTCATATTAAACCATCGACCTGTGTAAACATGCTGCAGATAAGCCGATGAACCAGAAGACGGCTCCGTCACTGCTGGGTACAGTCATGGCCAAAAGTTTTGAGAATGCTACAAATATTAATTTTTACAAAGTCTACTTCTTCAGTTTTTCTAATGGCAATTTGCATATACTGCAGAATGTCATAAAGAGTTATCAGCTTAACAGCAATTACTTGCAAAGTCAATATTGGTAAGAAAATGAACTTTAACCCCCAAAACACATTTCAACATCATTGCATTCCTGCCTTAAAAAGGAGCAGCTAACATTGTTTTAGTGATTGTTCCAGTAACACAGGTGTGGGTGTTGATGAGGACAGGGCTGGCGATCAATCAGTCATGATTAAGAATGACACCACTGGGCACTTTAAAAGGAGGTTGGTGCTTGGTATCATTGTTTCTCTTCAGTTAACCATGGTTATCTCTAAAGAAACACGTGCAGCCATCATTGCTCTGCACAAAAATGGCCTAACAGGGAAGAGTATCGCAGCTACAAAGATTGCACCTCAGTCACCAATCTATCGCATCATCAAGAACGTCAAGGAGAGAGCTTCCATTGTTGCCAATAAGGCTCCTGAGCGCCCAAAAAGGACCAGCAAACGCCAGGACCGTATCTTAAAACTGTTTCAGCTGCGGGATGGGAGTACCAGCAGTGGCGAGCTAGCTCAGCAATGGCAGCAGGCTGGTGTGAGTGCTTCTGCACGCACTGTGAGGTGGAGACTGCTTGAGCAAGGCCTGGTTTCAAGGAGGGCAGCAAAGAAGCCACTTCTCTCCAGAAAAAACATCAGGGACTGACTGATATTCTGCAGAAGGTACAGGGAGTGGACGGCTGAGGACTGGGGGAAAGTCATTTTCTCACATGAACCCCCTTTTCGATTGTTTGGGGCATCTGGGAAACAGCTTATTAGGAGAAGAGGTGACCGCTGCCACCAGTCTTGTCTCATGCCAACTGTTAAGCATCATGAAACCATTCATGTGTGGGGTTGCTTCTCAGCCAAGGGAATCGCACCACTCACAGTCTGGCCTAAAAACACAGCCATGAATAAAGAATGGTACCAGAATGTCCTCCAAGAGCAACTTCTCCCAACTGTCCAAGAGCAGTTTGGTGCCCAACAATGCCTTTTCCAGCATGATGGAGCACCTTGCCATAAAGCAAAGGGGATCACTAAATGGCTCATGGAACAAAACATAGAGATTTTGGGTCCATGGCCTGGAAACTCCCCAGACCTTAATCCCATTGAGAACTTGTGGGCAATCATCAAGAGACGGGTGGACAAACAAAAACCAACAAATTCTGGCAAAATACAATACAATTATGCAAGAATGGACAGCGATCAGTCAGGATTTGCTCCAGAAGTTGATTGACAGCTGCCAGGGAGAATTGCAGAGGTCCTGAAGAAGAAGGGGCAACACTGCAAATATTCACTTGCTGCATTAACTCATTCTAACTGTCAATAGAAGCTTCTGGTCTCATAATATGATTGCAATTATATTTCTGTATGTGATGTAACATCAGACAAACACAATTAAACACCAGAGGGAACAGATCATGTGAAAATAGCATTGTGGTGTCATTCTCAAAACTTTTGGCCATGACTGTAAAGTCTTACCTCAGTATTTGTAGCCAAAACCAAAATCAGAGGAAAAGTCTAAGGTTAGGTTCACATTTCCGTTGTTTTGCATCAGTCACATGCGTTGCTTGACGCATGTAACTGATGCGTTGTACAACAGATGACAAAGAACAGAAATCATTGTCGGACTCCGTTGTGTGCGGGGGGCAGAGCGCGAGGGGGGCAAAGCGCGAGGGGGCGGAGCGCGAGGGGGGCCGTGGCGCTGAGGACGTCAGTGCCGTGGGAACAAGTGTGTGTGTGTACACATGCGGAGTGCGGGAGGGGGCGGAACAGAGTGGGGAAGTGTCGGCCTCCTTGCACACGTATCCAGGGTAAATATCGGGTAACTAAAAGCAAACCACTTTTTGCTTGGTTACCCGATATTTATCTTGGATACCAGCGTACACCGCTTAGCGCTGGCTCCCTGCACACGTAACCAGTGTAAATATCAGGTAACTAACCAAAGCGCATTGCTTGGTTACCCGATGTGTACCCTGTTTACGGGTGCAGGGAGCCAGAGACAGCATGCGCAGAAAAATCCTATGGATTGCGCTGCTCAAAAAACGTTACAGGCTGCGTTGCTCCCGCCCGGCGGTCAGTTAAACCACTGACTGCGACGCAGCAGATGCAACGCAGCATCATCAGTCGCAATCCGTCACTAATAGAAGTCTATGGGGAAAAACTGAATTCCTGCAAAATATTTTGCAGGATACCGTCATTCCTCAAGGCTACGGATTGTGACTGATGCAAAACAACGCAAGTGTGAACCTAGCCTTATAGAAACACGTCCCCACTTCTGTAGAATTATCCACTCCTGATTTTATCTACAAATACGGAGGTAAAAAACTCACCAAATACAGAGAAACACTGTATACTGTACATACACAATACATGCATAGTAGACTGTGCACAATATTACATTTACTGTACACCATATACACTGTTATATACACTACTTACTGCCTACATGCCCCCACCGCCCTACACTACACACTGCCCACGTACACACTATCTACTGCCTACGCGCGCACACCGCTCTACACTACACACTGCCTACGCGCGCACACCGCTCTACACTATCTACTGCCTACGCGCGCGCACACCGCCCTACACTACACACTGCCCACGTACACACTATCTACTGCCTACGCGCGCACACCGCTCTACACTACACACTGCCTACGCGCGCACACCGCCGCTCTACACTACACACTGCCTACGCGCGCGCACACCGCCCTACACTACACACTGCCCACGTACACACTATCTACTGCCTACGCGTGCGCACACCGCTCTACACTATCTACTGCCTACGCGCGCGCACACCGCTCTACACTATCTACTGCCTACGCGCGCGCACACCGCTCTACACTATCTACTGCCTACGCGCGCGCACACCGCTCTACACTATCTACTGCCTACGCGCGCGCACACCGCTCTACACTATCTACTGCCTACGCGCGCGCACACCGCTCTACACTATCTACTGCCTACGCGCGCGCACACCGCTCTACACTATCTACTGCCTACGCGCGCACACCGCTCTACACTATCTACTGCCTACGCGCGCACACCGCTCTACACTATCTAGACTGCCGAGACCCACCAACCGGTTCCCCCTCCCCACCGCGCAATGAAGGAGACCACACATGGAATATCTTTCTTTGTTCTTTATTGAAGGTATCCACGTAACACCATTCAATTTTGATATAAAAAGGGGGTTGCTTGATATTTTGGCCACAGCTTTAACCACAGGCACAAATCCGCCTTAAACCTGAGGGAGGAGGCCCGCGGCCGTCCGTGGCAGGTTGGCTCTCACCAAATCCCTCTTCCACCGGCTGTGACTTCCGAACTTGTAACAAAACCTTCTTAAGGGAGGGAGGGCGGGCGATGCTCACCCTGAGGGCAGATGTAGTAAGAGAAAGGAGGGACTCCGGCAGCTGTTTATATGCCCTGTAGGAGGTCCCAGCAGGGAAGGGGGGCAGCGGGGGGCATTGCACAGTGGGGAGGAGGGAGAGGTGACCATGGGGGGGACGTAGCGAGGGGCTCAGCAGTCAGGGGCAGCGGCAGCGGCCGCAGTGCCCTCCAGACTGCCGAGACCCACCAACCGGTTCCCCCTCCCCACCGCGCAATGAAGGAGACCACACATGGAATATCTTTCTTTGTTCTTTATTGAAGGTATCCACGTAACACCATTCAATTTTGATATAAAAAGGGGGTTGCTTGATATTTTGGCCACAGCTTTAACCACAGGCACAAATCCGCCTTAAACCTGAGGGAGGAGGCCCAATGCCTACGGCCGTCCGTGGCAGGTTGGCTCTCACCAAATCCCTCTTCCACCGGCCACGGAGTGGCGAAGGCCCACGCCTGACCTGCGACCCCCACACAGGGCCCTCATGGCCCGCTCAACCCCGTCCTGGATGTCTGACAGGAAAATATCCAGACCTATGTCATTGAGGCTAAAACCATCCTCTAGCACCAATCTGCTGATCTCTGATTCCAGCAACTCATGTCCCAGCACTATCCCTCTTCCTGATGCTATAAATTTGGCGATCTGCATATTGACATGCCGCCTTGACCTCTCCACAGCCGCTATGTTCCTTGCCCCTATCCAGCTTAATCTTGGTAATATTCTGGACCATACCACCACTACGTTGCTGAAGAAGCCGCTAAACCTATCCAGGTCTGCTTGCATGACCGCAAGCAGTTCCTGGATCCTCACATTTACCAGGTCGTTCCCACCCGCGTGGATGACTAACACTACTGGGCCCTTGGCTATCCTTGCTATGTTCACTACCTCGGGCAGGACCTGTGTCCAGGCCATGCCCCGAACTCCTCTCCAATGGAACTTGAGGTGATGAAATCCCAGCTCGCTTCCACCTGGTCTCGACTCGGCCCGCCGTGCTGCCCAGAATATGTGTGAGTGACCTAGGATCCAAATGATAGGTCTCGCCGGATCTAGGAAGAAAAGCTGTTAGCAACTGTACTCAGCATATTTATCATAGTGTCAGCGTTCATCATTGTATTAGTGTTGTCATAGCTTTTGGTGGCGGAACTACGGGACTGAATGGTTAGCAATGATTAGTTATCTGAGATGTGGAAAGATGTAGTGACTGCCGAGGCTGGTTCGAGGTTAAAACTTGTGGTAAAATTTGGTGGTTTGCAGGGATCGGGGGGTTAAATTAGATCTGGCCTAATATAGCGGAAGAAACAGTCTGATTTCCAACGCCCTATCCGCTGTATCTCCTCGTTCGAGAAGCTGGCCCTTGCTGCCTCGGTTGCTGCGCCTATGCGGAAGGAGTGCGTGCTGTAATCCCCTGGCTGTAAGCCCAGGTTGGAAAGTGACGTTTTTAGCAAGGCTGAAAACTGCGTTGCCGTGAGCGGGGATCCATCCGCGTGCTCTAAAAAGAATTTATTGGGAACCCGAGACTCTAAGTAACACTGCAAGATAAGGATGGGACAGAGGGGGCCGGGAAACGGGAAAATGGGGAACCAAACTCCTCTACCGAGCTGATCTGTTTTAGAGCGCCTTATGCGAACTCGTACTCCACCATTGCAAATTATAACATCGTCGTGGAGCAGACCCCCGGGACGAGCTGATGATCTGCTGACTAATTCACTGATTCGCAAAGCCCCAAAGAATGCAAGCGAGAAGGCAGCCGAGAACAAGCGGACCTCGCTGTCATTGGCACATACGTCGCCTAGCTGGTTTATTATGCCTGAGAGGATGGCAAATGAAATGGGCCTTCTGCTTTCAGTGCACTGCCGCTTCCGCTTCCAGCCTTTAACGGCCTGCGTAAACAGGAAGGACTTGGTGACATCGGACCATCCACGAACCCGGAAGTGAAAGGCTATGCCTGCGAGCCGCTGCTGCGCTACTATACCCGACACGCCATTACTATGCAAATGCGCTATATACCGAGCAACGGAGTTGCTGAGAAAATAAGCAGACACCTGGCTAGGCAGCGGTTGTGCTATATTTAACCATTCGTTCCAAGCCTTACCGTACGAACGCCACGTAGATGGAGCTAGAGATGCCTGGACCAAAGGCATGAGCTGTCCTCGTTGACCGTCCAAAGGAACTGTGGACAGTTCTGGCCAATGCTGTCCGCTTCCGGATGTAATACACGAAACTTCTGAAATTCAAAACGTGATAAGGCATCAGCAATAGTGTTATCGATCCCTGGCACGTGACGGGCCCTGAACCAGATGTTATGCTCGAGGCACTTGAGGACTAAATAGCGCAGTAAGCTGATCACTGGCGGGGAAGAAGATGCCAGGTGGTTAATGGCGTGGACGACACTTATGTTGTCGGTCCAGAAGCAGATTCGTTTATTCGCCAGTTGATCTGCCCAAAGATCCGTAGCTACAATTATAGGGAACAGCTCAAGTAAAGTGAGTTTTTTTGTCCAACCTGACAAGTGCCATTTTTGGGGCCAGCGACTAGCGCACCGCTTGGGACCAAGGAAAACTCCGAATCCGGTGGACCCGGCAGCATCCGAAAATAGAGATATGTCAGAGCTGGAAACCTCCTGTTCCTGGAAACACGTGCGTCCATTGTAAGTAGCTAGAAAAGACCTCCATACACGTAGGTCCTCCCGTAGGGCGCTGGTGATGCGAATCCTGTGGTGGGGGGCAGCTATGTCCCTAGTGGCCAGGCAAAGCCTACGGGAAAAGATCCTTCCCATAGGCATGACTCTACAGGCGAAGGCGAGCAAGCCTAATAAAGATTGCATTTGCGCCAGGGTTACCTTACGAACCGCACAGAACCCGTCGATGAGCGATGTTGTTTTTTGGACCTTTTCCAGTGGTAACCGAAACATCATGGTAATTGAGTCTATTTCAATTCCCAAAAAGGAAAGGCATGTCACAGGGCCAACTGTTTTTTCGTTTGACAGCGGAACCCCGAATTTGTCCGCTAGTGCCTGGAATGAATTTAACGCAATAGCGCATGTTTCCGAGTTGGCGGGGCCAACGAACAGGAAATCATCTAGATAATGGGTGACTGATTTGATCTTTACCACGTCCTTAACCACCCATTCTAGGAAGGTGCTGAAGAGCTCGAAGTGAGAGCAGGATATGGAGCAACCCATGGGAAGACACATGTCATAGAAGAAATTTTTGTTGAAATAGCACCCTAGCAGGTGGTGACAATCAGGGTGCACTGGTAGCAGGCGAAAGGCGGACGCTATGTCCGATTTAGCCATTAATGCTCCTTGCCCTGCTTTGCGTACCAGTCCGACTGCTTTGTCAAAAGACGCGTAGGACACTGCTGAGTCCTCTGTGGGGCTGCCGTCATTTACTGACCTCCCGGCCGGGAAGGATAAGTGGTGTATGAGGCGAAATTCACCCTTTTCTTTTTTAGGCACAACCCCTAGGGGTGAAACGCGAAGGTTTGGGAATGGTAATTTAGTGAATGGGCCTGCTACGCGGCCTAGTGCCACTTCCTTGAGTAATTTGTTTTCCAGGACCTGTGGGAGGTCCCGGGCAGATTTTAGGTTGGGGGCAAAGGTTGGTTCTGAGGAGAAATTAAAGGGGATAAAGAAACCGTGGGTGAAACCGTCTTCTGATGGTGTCAGCCGCCGCCTTATTGGGGTAACGTTCGAGCCATGGCTCCATCTCGTGCACGATCACTGGGGTCCTTGGGACCTGGTGGTGCATTTTTTGCATGGTGCCTTGTTGTTTGCTTATCGCATTTGGTGGAGGTGTGATTTCCCCCGCAGGATGAACACTCATGCTTGTATTTGCAGAGACCTTGATACCTGCAATGGCCTTCGTTGAAGAGCCAGCAGCAACCTGGTCTGCGAACATTTGCGGCTCCCGGTGTGCCGTGGTTTGGGGAAAATTGGCCTGGAAAGGACTGAAAGGACTTTTGCGCCATCATGAGTCTGAGCCACGAATCGGTTGCCTTTACACCCCAACCCAATTGTGGTTGGAGTGCCAGGCGTCTCCTAAATTCTTCATCATACTTCCACCACGCTGATCCCCCATGGGTTTTATAGGAGTTGTAAATGGTGTCGCAGTAAGTGAAGAGTTCTGAGCATCGTTCGGGGTGCTTCTGACCCATCACGCACCCCATAACGCAGAAAGCCTGCAACCAATTATTTATGGTCTTGGCTACGGTGGATTTTTTAGCGAATTGGCGGTCGTTGCCTCGTCTTTCCTTGTCGACGGTGTTTTGATCCGCAGATATTAGGGACCAGATATCCACATAATCATTAGCCCAAATTTTTTGGACTGTTTCCGGGGTTAGGTGGGTTCCAAGCGGTGAAACACCACAATAGAACATGTCCCTGTGTAGGTCAGGGCGCTGATGCGCTATGTCTTGGCGTTTTACGAACGCGGGGTTAACTAGAACTAGTCCCGACGGTGAACGAACCGCTTCCCTCATTACTCCTGGATGGGTCCCCCCTGCCCAAGCGCTGGTAAAGCTGTACTCACCGGCCGATGTGGTAGGTTGGTCCTCTGGCGCCGCCATCTGAGGTAGTTCTTCGGGTAGTGGTTCACTGCCGTGGTGGTGATTAGCAAACCTTTCGCCTGGAGGGCCGCTTAGTGAGCGGCTGCGGCGAGAGTCGGATGACGCAGTGCTGGATGGCGTGTGGTGTCTCCTGCGGGATGATCTCTTGCTGCGGTTGGATGAACGGAAATGGTGATTGTGCCGTGAGCGCCGGGAGTGACGCCCGTGGCTATCTCGGCTTCTGCTGCGGGAAGTGGACGGTGATCTTCTGTGGTTATGACCCCTAAGGGGTCTACGATGGAGAGCTGATGATCCTGGCTCGGCTGACCCCACGCGTGATGAGTGCCTTGCTTCTATCTGCGGTTGGCTTACTGGCAGGATGGGCGATGGATGGATTGCAGGGGTTGGCAGGGGGTGCAGGGGGGGTAAATCTAATGGAGGAGTACCTTGGATTTCCTGCGGTTGTAGCTGTAGGTTGGAGCATGGCGGTGTCAGGGGTAAAGATGGATCCTCTTCACCATGGAACTCCGTGCTCTTGCTAGGGTCAGATTGGGAAAGGTGCCCATGATGGTCCCTGTATTCCTGGTGCGAGTCAGAGTGTGCTGATCCCTCGGCTGAAGAGCTTCTGCTTTCTGATGCTCCCATAATGTGGCCTGGATGCTGATGTGTGATTAGAGGGCAGTGGAGATTGCTGGCTGGAGGGTGGGTGCTTGACTGCTGCAGACCACCACGTTCGCTTTGTAAAGAATGCGAACGCTGGGCAGGAAATGCAGTTATAAAGCATGTTTGTTTATGACTGCATTTCCCTTTAAATTTGCCGCTTTTACATTTAATGACATCACTTCCGGTCCGGGGGCCGAAAACCGGAAGTACAGTATAGTCACATGGTTGCCGAGTCACAGGAAGTGACTCGGCTGCCATGGATACCGGATGTGACGCAGCCTCAGCATGGAGTGGTAAGCAACATGAGGGGCGCGTCATGCTGGGCGGTGCAGAGTGCCTGGGGGGAGGCGCTCTGCATTGTGGTGGCGAACGTGATGCCAGGGTGGGGGCAGCATTCCTGAGGGGAGGGGGAGCATCGCTGCGTGGCGTGGACGAACGCGATGCCTGGTGGGGGGCAGCATGCCTGGGTGTCGGAGGAGCAGCGCTGCGCGATATTATTGTATGCGACGCCCGATGGGGCAGGGGATAGGTGGCCGGGGGTGAGAGCGGACCGGACCTTCTGGACCGGGCCGCCCTGCGCCTGGGGTCTGTTGTGGGGCTTAGACGCTGCGGTGGACGGGAGGGTCTGGAAGACCTGCGCCCACCGCTGCTGGGAACCGGCAGGAGGGAGCTGGTGCCCACAAGGGAGGCAAGCCAATCGGCTCCCTCCCGTCCGATCCTTTCTCTTACCGCTGCTTCCAGGGGGTCCATCGGCGATGCTCACCCTGAGGGCAGATGTGGTAAGAGAAAGGAGGGACTCCGGCAGCTGTTTATATGCCCTGTAGGAGGTCCCAGCAGGGAAGGGGGGCAGCGGGGGGCATTGCACAGTGGGGAGGAGGGAGAGGTGACCATGGGGGGGACGTAGCGAGGGGCTCAGCAGTCAGGGGCAGCGGCAGCGGCCGCAGTGCCCTCCACTGCCTACGCGCGCACACCGCTCTACACTATCTACTGCCTACGCGCGCACACCGCTCTACACTATCTACTGCCTACGCGCGCACACCGCTCTACACTATCTACTGCCTACGCGCGCACACCGCTCTACACTATCTACTGCCTACGCGCGCACACCGCTCTACACTATCTACTGCCTACGCGCGCACACCGCTCTACACTATCTACTGCCTACGCGCGCACACCGCTCTACACTATCTACTGCCTACGCGCGCACACCGCTCTACACTATCTACTGCCTACGCGCGCGCACCGCTCTACACTATCTACTGCCTACGCGCGCGCACCGCTCTACACTATCTACTGCCTACGCGCGCGCACCGCTCTACACTATCTACTGCCTACGCGCGCGCACCGCTCTACACTATCTACTGCCTACGCGCGCGCACCGCTCTACACTATCTACTGCCTACGCGCGCGCACCGCTCTACACTATCTACTGCCTACGCGCGCGCACCGCTCTACACTATCTACTGCCTACGAGCGCGCACCGCTCTACACTATCTACTGCCTACGCGCGCGCACCGCTCTACACTATCTACTGCCTACGCGCGCGCACCGCTCTACACTATCTACTGCCTACGCGCGCGCACCGCTCTACACTATCTACTGCCTACGCGCGCGCACCGCTCTACACTATCTACTGCCTACGCGCGCGCACCGCTCTACACTATCTACTGCCTACGCGCGCGCACCGCTCTACACTATCTACTGCCTACGCGCGCGCACCGCTCTACACTATCTACTGCCTACGCGCGCGCACCGCTCTACACTATCTACTGCCTACGCGCGCGCACCGCTCTACACTATCTACTGCCTACGCGCGCGCACCGCTCTACACTATCTACTGCCTACGCGCGCGCACCGCTCTACACTATCTACTGCCTACGCGCGCACACCGCTCTACACTATCTACTGCCTACGCGCGCACACCGCTCTACACTACACACTGCCTACGCGCGCACACCGCTCTACACTACACACTGCCTACGCGCGCACACCGCTCTACACTACACACTGCCTACGCGCGCACACCGCTCTACACTACACACTGCCTATGCGCGCGCACCGCTCTACACTACACACTGCCTATGCGCGCACACCGCTCTACACTACACACTGCCTATGCGCGCACACCGCTCTACACTATCTACTGCCTACGCGCGCACACCGCTCTACACTATCTACTGCCTACGCGCGCACACCGCTCTACACTACACACTGCCTACGCGCGCACACCGCTCTACACTACACACTGCCTACGCGCGCACACCGCTCTACACTACACACTGCCTATGCGCGCACACCGCTCTACACTATCTACTGCCTACGTGCGCACACCGCTCTACACTATATACTGCCTACGTACGCACTGATATACACTACATCCTGCATACACACTATTAGCTGTATGGACCTATGCTGAAGTCTGCGGAGTCTTCTCTGCCCCCTCCAGGACCTCTCTCTGAAGTCTCTGCTCAGCAGGACATGGAGGCCACAGCTTAGAGCAGGAGATGGGCAGAGCTGCCCCTGTCACCGCTACAGCCGCCATCTCCTCCCCTCTGCGCTCTGTCCCGACTGCTTCCAATGACAGAGGGAGTGCTGGCTGTACAGCTCTGCCGGCAGCAGCTGCTGGCGAGGCGGAGGCCATCACAGCGCCATCTGCAGGGCGGCTCCTACACCTGCTAATGACGCCGGGACAGATGGGATCAGAGGGCCCCAGAGATCGGGCAGTGATCCACTGGAGATCCATACAATCTTGGCATCTGTCCCCCTCCCTCTCTGTGCCGTATACCCGGTCCTCATAGTACTGAGAAGATGGAGGACGGAGCGCAGTGCACCGATACCGGGAGCAGCCACCTGCCCCATCACCACACGATGTCCTCCAAGCACGTGACCTCACTGCGACAAACTCCCGCTCAAACCCAACATCCAATAGCGACCAGGAACGCGTAACTGACAGCTTGTAAGGCCAATCACAGCTCAGCAATGCGGCGCGCTCACCACAAGGGAATACTGGGAAAGCCATGGAGTCACCACTGAGTGATTGGCAGTGACCGCTCCTCTGTGACCTAGAGGCGGCTCCGCGCACACTCAGGCGGCTCCACGCTAGTGATGGGAAATCTAGTTCATTTTGGTGATTAGTTCAAAAGATTAGCTCATTTAGTTCATTTAGTTCAGTATTTCTCTCCTGTGAGGAGCCGACAGGAAATGCATCATGTGACCTGTGAACTAAATGAACTATATGAGCTGCTGAACTAAATGTTCTACTGAGAATGAATCAGGACGGCCTAGTTCAGTCTGATGCATCTCACTGAGCCCAGCAGCGCCCCCTGTGTAGAGTGTAGAGTACTGACTCCTAATGAATGTGTATGAGGGAGCTGAGGAGCAGTTCAGCAGCCACCATTTTGAGAACAGAACATGAGCCAGAGGTAAAGATTTTAGCAAGACTGATCTTCTAGACTACAGGAGGCTGATCCTCTACAGGAGGCTGATCCTCTACAGGAGGTTGATCCTATCACACAGACGGGTGAGGGGCATGAACCACACACACAAACACTCTCTCTCATACGCACATATGAGGGGGCGGAACCGAGTGGGGAAGTGTCGGCCTCCTTGCACACGTATCCAGGGTAAATATCGGGTAACTAAAAGCAAACCACTTTTTGCTTGGTTACCCGATATTTATCTTGGATACCAGCGTACACCGCTTAGCGCTGGCTCCCTGCACACGTAACCAGTGTAAATATCAGGTAACTAACCAAAGCGCATTGCTTGGTTACCCGATGTGTATCCTGGTTACGGGTGCAGGGAGCCAGAGACAGCATGCGCAGAAAAATCCTACGGATTGTGCTGCTCAAAAGAAGGGAATTTTGTTACTTACCGTAAATTCCTTTTCTTCTAGCTCTTATTGGGAGACCCAGACGATTGGGTGTATAGCACTGCCTCCGGAGGCCACACAAAGCAATTACACTAAAAAGTGTAAGGCCCCTCCCCTTCTGGCTATACACCCCCAGTGGGATCACTGGCTCACCAGTTTTAGTGCAAAAGCAAGAAGGAGGAAAGCAAATAACTGGTTTAAACAAATTCTCTCCGAGTAACATCGGAGAACTGAAAAACCGTTCAACATGAACAACATGTGTACCCGCAAACAAACCAACAATCCCGAAGGACAACAGGGCGGGTGCTGGGTCTCCCAATAAGAGCTAGAAGAAAAGGAATTTACGGTAAGTAACAAAATTCCCTTCTTCTTCGGCGCTCTATTGGGAGACCCAGACGATTGGGACGTCCAAAAGCTGTCCCTGGGTGGGTAAAGAAATACCTCATGTTAGAGCTGCAAGACAGCCCTCCCCTACGGGGAGGCAACTGCCGCCTGCAGGACTCTTCTACCTAGGCTGGCGTCCGCCGAAGCATAGGTATGCACCTGATAATGTTTGGTGAAAGTGTGCAGACTCGACCAGGTAGCTGCCTGGCACACCTGTTGAGCCGTAGCCTGGTGTCGTAATGCCCAGGATGCACCCACGGCTCTGGTAGAATGGGCCTTCAGCCCTGATGGAACCGGAAGCCCAGCAGAACGGTAGGCTTCAAGAATTGGTTCTTTGATCCATCGAGCCAGGGTGGCCTTAGAAGCCTGCGACCCTTTGCGCTTACCAGCGACAAGGACAAAGAGTGCATCCGAACGGCGCAAGGGCGCCGTGCGGGAAATGTAGATTTTGAGTGCTCTCACCAGATCTAACAAATGTAAATCCTTCTCATACCGATGAACTGCATGAGGACAAAACGAAGGCAAAGAGATATCCTGATTAAGATGAAAAGAGGATACCACCTTCGGGAGAAACTCCTGAATGGGGCGCAGCACAACCTTGTCCTGGTGGAAGACCAGGAAGGGAGCCTTGGATGATAGTGCTGCCAGCTCAGACACTCTCCGAAGAGATGTGATCGCTACCAGAAAAGCCACTTTCTGTGATAGTCTAGAAAGTGAAACCTCCCTCAGAGGCTCGAAGGGCGGCTTCTGGAGGGCAACTAGTACCCTGTTCAGATCCCATGGATCTAACGGCCGCTTGTACGGGGGTACGATATGGCAAACCCCCTGTAGGAACGTGCGCACCTTAGGAAGGCGTGCCAAACGCCTCTGAAAAAAGATGGATAGCGCCGAGACCTGACCTTTAAGGGAGCCGAGCGACAAACCTTTTTCTAACCCAGATTGCAGGAAAGAAAGAAAGGTAGGCAATGCAAATGGCCAGGGAGACACTCCCTGAGCAGAGGACCAGGATAAGAATATCCTCCACGTTCTGTGGTAGATCTTAGCGGACGTGGGCTTCCTAGCCTGTCTCATGGTGGCAACGACCCCTTGGGACAATCCTGAAGACGCTAGGATCCAGGACTCAATGGCCACACAGTCAGGTTCAGGGCCGCAGAATTCCGATGGAAAAACGGCCCTTGGGACAGTAAGTCTGGTCGGTCTGGGAGTGCCCACGGTTGGCCGACCGTGAGCTGCCACAGATCCGGATACCACGCCCTCCTCGGCCAGTCTGGGGCGACAAGTATGACGCGGCTGCAATCGGATCTGATCTTGCGTAGCACTCTGGGCAAGAGTGCCAGAGGTGGAAACACATAAGGGAGCCGGAACTGTGACCAATCTTGCACTAGGGCGTCTGCCGCCAGCGCTCTTTGATCGCGAGACCGTGCCATGAAGGTTGGGACCTTGTTGTTGTGCCGTGACGCCATTAGGTCGACGTCCGGCACCCCCCAGCGGCGACAGATTTCCTGAAACACGTCTGGGTGAAGGGACCATTCCCCTGCGTCCATGCCCTGGCGACTGAGGAAGTCTGCTTCCCAGTTTTCTACGCCGGGGATGTGAACTGCGGATATGGTGGAGGCTGTGGCTTCCACCCACATCAGAATCCGCCGGACTTCCTGGAAGGCTTGCCGACTGCGTGTCCCCCCTTGGTGGTTGATGTATGCCACCGCTGTGGAGTTGTCCGACTGAATTCGGATCTGCCTTCCTTCCAGCCACTGCTGGAAGGCTAGTAGGGCAAGATACACTGCTCTGATTTCCAGAACATTGATCTGAAGGGTGGACTCCTGCTGAGTCCACGTACCCTGAGCCCTGTGGTGGAGAAAGACTGCTCCCCACCCTGACAGACTCGCGTCTGTCGTGACCACCGCCCAAGACGGTGGTAGGAAGGATCTTCCCTGTGATAATGAGGTGGGAAGAAGCCACCACTGCAGAGAGTCTTTGGCCGTCTGGGAAAGGGAGACTTTCCTGTCCAGGGATGTTGACTTCCCGTCCCATTGGCGGAGAATGTCCCATTGAAGTGGACGCAGATGAAACTGCGCAAACGGAACCGCCTCTATTGCCGCCACCATCTTCCCGAGGAAGTGCATGAGGCGTCTTAAGGAGTGCGACTGACTTTGAAGGAGAGCCTGCACCCCAGTCTGTAGAGACCGCTGCTTGTCCAGCGGAAGCTTCACTATCGCTGAGAGAGTATGAAACTCCATGCCAAGATACGTTAGTGATTGGGTCGGTGACAGATTTGACTTTGGGAAGTTGATGATCCACCCGAACGCCTGGAGAGTCTCCAGTGCAACATTCAGGCTGAGTTGGCATGCCTCTTGAGAGGGTGCCTTGACCAGTAGATCGTCCAAGTAAGGGATCACAGAGTGTCCGTGAGAGTGCAAGACTGCTACCACTGCCGCCATGATCTTGGTGAACACCCGAGGGGCTGTCGCCAGACCAAATGGCAGAGCTACGAACTGAAGATGGTCGTCTCCTATCACGAAGCGTAGAAAGCGTTGGTGCTCTGTAGCAATCGGCACGTGGAGATAAGCATCTTTGATGTCTATTGATGCTAGGAAATCTCCTTGAGACATTGAGGCAATGACTGAGCGGAGGGATTCCATCCGGAACCGCCTGGCGTTCACATGCTTGTTGAGCAGTTTTAGGTCCAGAACAGGACGGAAGGAGCCGTCCTTTTTTGGAACCACAAAGAGATTGGAGTAAAATCCTCGCCCCCGTTCCTGAGGGGGGACAGGGATCACGACTCCTTCTGCTCTTAGAGAGTCCACCGCCTGCAGCAGGGCATCTGCTCGGTTGGGGTGTGGGGAGGTTCTGAAGAACCGAAGTGGAGGCCGAGAACTGAACTCGATTCTGTACCCGCGAGACAAAATGTCTGTTACCCACCGGTCTTTGACCTGTGACAGCCAAATGTCGCAAAAGCGGGAGAGCCTGCCACCGACCGAGGATGCGGAGGGAGGAGGCCGAAAGTCATGAGGTAGCCGCTTTGGAAGCGGTTCCTCCATTTGCTTTCCTGAGGCGTGAGTGAGCCCGCCAGGAATCTGAGCTCCCTTGTTCTTTCTGAGTCCTTTTGGACGAGGAGAATTGGGCCTTGCCCGAGCCTCGAAAGGACCGAAACCTCGACTGCCACTTTTTCTGTTGAGGTTTACTTGCTCTGGGCTGTGGTAAGGACGAGTCCTTACCCTTGGACTGTTTTATGATTTCAGCCAATGGCTCACCAAACAGTCTGTCTCTAGATAATGGCAAGCTGGTTAAGCATTTTTTGGAACCAGCATCTGCTTTCCAGTCCTTTAACCACAAGGCTCTGCGCAAAACCACAGAATTGGCGGACGCCATAGCGGTACGGCTCGTAGATTCTAGGACAGCATTGATAGCATAGGTCGCAAACGCAGACATTTGCGAAGTTAGGGACGCCACTTGCGGCACTGCTGGATGTATGATAGCATCCACCTGTGCTAAACCAGCTGAAATAGCTTGGAGTGCCCACACGGCCGCGAATGCTGGAGCAAACGACGCGCCGATAGCTTCATAGACAGATTTCAACCAAAGGTCCATCTGTCTGTCGTTGGCATCTTTAAGTGAAGCGCCATCCTCTACTGCGACTATGGATCTAGCCGCAAGCTTGGAAATTGGGGGATCCACCTTTGGACACTGGGTCCAGCGTTTGGCCACCTCAGAGGGAAAAGGATAACGGGTATCCTTAGAACGTTTAGAGAAACGCTTGTCTGGATGAGCGTCGTGTTTCTGGATCGATTCTCTGAAGTCAGAGTGGTCCAAAAAAGCACTTAATTTACGCTTGGGATACAGGAAATGGAACTTCTCCTGCTGTGCAGCTGCCTCCTCTGCAGAAGGGGCTGGGGGAGAAATATCCAACAGTCTATTAATTGCCGATATAAGGTCATTAACCATGGCGTCACCATCAGGGGCATCCAGATTGAGAGGGGCCTCAGGATTAGAATCCTGATCACCGTCCTCAGTCTCATCACAGAGAGACTCTTCTCGCTGAGACCCTGAGCAGTGTGATGACGTGGAGGGTCTTTCCCAGCGAGCTCGCTTAGGCTGCCTGGGACTGTCATCTGAGTCAGAGACTTCAGCCTGTGATGCTTGAGACCCCCTTGAAGTACGGATTAGTTCCAACTGAGGGGGACCGGAGAGCATAGACACAGCAGTGTCCATGGTCTGAGTAACTGGCCTGGACTGCAAGGTCTCCAGGATTTTTGTCATAGTCACAGACATTTTATCAGCAAAAACTGCAAAGTCTGTCCCCGTCACCGGGGCAGGGTTCACAGGCGTCTCTGCCTGGGCCACTACCACCATAGGCTCTGGCTGACGAAGTGCCACTGGGACTGA
The DNA here is from genome assembly GCF_048569485.1 of Anomaloglossus baeobatrachus. NCBI lineage: Eukaryota > Metazoa > Chordata > Amphibia > Anura > Aromobatidae > Anomaloglossus > Anomaloglossus baeobatrachus. The sequence continues at coordinate 701,120,688 of NC_134356.1, forward strand.
ACATTGCACACAATGTGGGTCTTTGGAGCCTGCCGGTAGATCAGCCCCACATGCAGTACAAACAGTGTACACAGCCTGTGCCTTGGCACCCTTGCGTTTTGCGGATGACATGTTGCTGCCTCCTCAGAGCAGTACAGGGTGTCCAGCCAAGAAGCGACCTTACAGTGCAACTATATATATATATGGTACCAAGAAAAAAGTACACTAATATAACACTGAGGCACTAGTGGGGCCAGCACTAAAGTGCAGCTTACCGCCCGCTTAGGAGCGGGTGTGTGGTCGCCGAAATCCCTTTAGTCTGGGTCTCCCAGAGCCTGCTGCCTTTCCCCAGCCAGACTGCATGTGTAATGGCTGCCGGCGTCCTTGTGGAGAGGGGGGGCGGGCCCTGGGCGTATACAGACGAAGAGCGGGAAGCCTGCTTCCCACTGTGCCTAGTGAGAGGGCTGGAGCATGTAAATAAAGCTCCAGCCCTCGGCGCTGCCAATTGAGCAGCGTCTCTCCCCTACCCTGATTGACAGGGTGGGGGCGGGAACGAAGCGGCGCTAGGCCGCAGAAGCCGGGGGCTAAAGTTAGAAGCGCCGCCGCCGTAAAAGCGCGGTCGGCGCAAAGTCCCCGGCGCACCACAAGTCGCAGCTGCGCCGCCGCTCCAGTAGCGGTCGGCGCAGTAGTTCCCAACATGTAACGTCACTCAGCAAAGCTGCAGTGACCTAACCCCAGCGCACAGCGCTACTGTCCCCGGCGCACTATAACGCTCAGCAAGCCTTGAGAGTGTCCGTGCCTGCCGGGGACACAGAGTACCTGAAAGTTGCAGGGCCTTGTCCCTGAACGGCACTCCCGCTCCAAATCCAGCAGGTTCTCTGGGTCTGTGGATGGAGCCCGGCCTCAGGGCTTGGGGGCCGGCAAGATCCCACTTCCACAGAGCCCTCCAGGGGATGTGGAAGGAAAACAGCATGTGGGCTCCAGCCTCTGTACCATCAATAGGTACCTCAACCTTACAAGCACCACCGCGGGTGAGAAGGGAGCATGCTGGGGGCCCCATATGGGCCCTCTTTTCTTCCATCCGATATAGCCAGCAGCTACTGCTGACTACAAACAGTGGAGCTATGCGTGGATGTCTGACCTCCTTCGCACAAAGCAGAAAACTGGTGAGCCAGTGATCCCACTGGGGGTGTATAGCCAGAAGGGGAGGGGCCTTACACTTTTTAGTGTAATTGCTTTGTGTGGCCTCCGGAGGCAGTGCTATACACCCAATCGTCTGGGTCTCCCAATAGAGCGCCGAAGAAAATGTTACAGGCTGCGTTGCTCCCGCCCGGCGGTTAGTTAAACCACTGACTGCGACGCAGCAGATGCAACGCAGCATCATCAGTCGCAATCCGTCACTAATAGAAGTCTATGGGGAAAAACTGAATTCCTGCAAAATATTTTGCAGGATACCGTCATTCCTCAAGGCTACGGATTGTGGCTGATGCAAAACAACGCAAGTGTGAACCTAGCCTTATAGAAACACGTCCCCACTTCTGTAGAATTATCCACTCCTGATTTTATCTACAAATACGGAGGTAAAAAACTCACCAAATACAGAGAAACACTGTATACTGTACATACACAATACATGCATAGTAGACTGTGCACAATATTACATTTACTGTACACCATATACACTGTTATATACACTACTTACTGCCTACATGCCCCCACCGCCCTACACTACACACTGCCCACGTACACACTATCTACTGCCTACGCGCGCACACCGCTCTACACTACACACTGCCTACGCGCGCACACCGCTCTACACTACACACTGCCTACGCGCGCACACCGCTCTACACTATCTACTGCCTACGCGCGCGCACACCGCTCTACACTATCTACTGCCTACGCGCGCGCACACCGCTCTACACTATCTACTGCCTACGCGCGCGCGCACCGCTCTACACTATCTACTGCCTACGCGCGCGCGCGCGCACCGCTCTACACTATCTACTGCCTACGCGCGCGCGCACCGCTCTACACTATCTACTGCCTACGCGCGCGCGCACCGCTCTACACTATCTACTGCCTACGCGCGCGCGCACCGCTCTACACTATCTACTGCCTACGCGCGCGCGCGACCGCTCTACACTATCTACTGCCTACGCGCGCGCGCACCGCTCTACACTATCTACTGCCTACGCGCGCGCGCACCGCTCTACACTATCTACTGCCTACGCGCGCGCGCGCACCGCTCTACACTATCTACTGCCTACGCGCGCGCGCGCACCGCTCTACACTATCTACTGCCTACACGCGCGCGCGCACCGCTCTACACTATCTACTGCCTACGCGCGCGCGCGCGCACCGCTCTACACTATCTACTGCCTACGCGCGCGCGCACCGCTCTACACTATCTACTGCCTACGCGCGCGCGCGCACCGCTCTACACTATCTACTGCCTACGCGCGCGCGCACCGCTCTACACTATCTACTGCCTACGCGCGCGCACACCGCTCTACACTATCTACTGCCTACGCGCGCGCACACCGCTCTACACTATCTACTGCCTACGCGCGCGCACACCGCTCTACACTATCTACTGCCTACGCGCGCGCACACCGCTCTACACTATCTACTGCCTACGCGCGCACACCGCTCTACACTATCTACTGCCTACGCGCGCGCACACCGCTCTACACTATATACTGCCTACGTACACACTGATATACACTACATCCTGCATACACACTATTAGCTGTATGGACCTATGCTGAAGTCTGCGGAGTCTTCTCTGCCCCCTCCAGGACCTCTCTCTGAAGTCTCTGCTCAGCAGGACATGGAGGCCACAGCTTAGAGCAGGAGATGGGCAGAGCTGCCCCTGTCACCGCTACAGCCGCCATCTCCTCCCCTCTGCGCTCTGTCCCGACTGCTTCCAATGACAGAGGGAGTGCCGGCTGTACAGCCCTGCCGGCAGCAGCTGCAGGAGAGGCGGAGGCCATCACAGCGCCATCTGCAGGGCGGCTCCTACACCTGCTAATGACGCCGGGACAGATGGGATCAGAGGGCCCCAGAGATCGGGCAGTGATCCACTGGAGATCCATACAATCTTGGCATCTTCCCCCTCCCTCTCTGTGCCGTATACCCGGTCCTCATAGTACTGAGAAGATGGAGGACGGAGCGCAGTGCACCGATACCGGGAGCAGCCACCTGCCCTCATCACCACACGATGTCCTCCAAGCACGTGACCTCACTGCGAGAAACTCCCGCTCAAACCCAACATCCAATAGCGTTCAGGAACGCGTAACTGACAGCTTGTAGGGCCAATCACAGCTCAGCAATCCGGCGCGCTCACCACAAGGGAATACTGGGAAAGCCATGGAGTCAACACTGAGTGATTGGCAGTGACCGCTCCTCTGTGACCTGGAGGCGGCTCCGCGCACACAAGCGGCTCCGCACTGCCTCCGCCATGTCAGTTGTGTCCCCTCTATGGAGGACTGTATGTGATCTGTACAAGGTATCAAGTCATAAATGTGATATTAGCAGTATACTGAGGTATATTATCCCTAAATTCCTGTATATAAGGTGATAAATTATATATCTGCCTGTTATATATGTGATATTATCCATATACTGAGGTAAATTATCCCTAAATTCCTGTATATAAGGTGGGGGATGATAAATTATATATCCGCCTATTATATATGTGACACTAGCTGTATACTGAGGTAAATTATCCCTAAATTCCTGTATATAAGGTGGGGGGTGATAAATTATATATCCGCCTGTTATATATGTGATATTAGCCGTATACTGAGGTAAATTATCCCTAAATTCCTGTATATAAGGTGGGGGTGATAAATTATATATCCGCCTATTATATATGTGGCATTAGCTGTATACTGAGGTAAATTATCCCTAAATTCCTGTATATAAGGTGAGGGGTGATAAATTATATATCCGCCTATTATATATGTGACACTAGCTGTACGCCCCGGCTTCGCCCGGGTTAATAACTGCTGTTAACAAAATAGAATGTATTAACAAAAATGTATTCTTCACACAAACACCACAAAATAAATAGATAGAAATGTAATTATAATGTCTGTCTCCCCCTCTGTATATATCTGTCTCTCTTTGTCTGTCTGTCTCTTTCCCTGTCTGTCTCTGACTGTCTCTGTCTCTTTCTCCGTCTGTCTCAATCTCTTTCCCTGTCTGTCTATCTATCTCTGTCACTTTCCCTGTTTGTCTCTTTCCCTGTCTCTCTTTCCCTCTCTTTCCCTGTCTCTTTCCCTCTGTCTGTCTCTTTGTCTTTCTCTTTACCTGTCTTTGTCTGTCTCTTACCCTGTCTGTCTCTTTACCTCTCTTTCCCTGTCTGTCTGTTTCCCTGTGTCTCTCTGTCTCTTTGTCTGTCTCTTTACCTGTCTGTGTCTGTCTCTTAACCCGTCTCTCTTTCCCTCTCTTTCCCTGTCAGCCTGTCTCTTTGTCTGTGTCTGTCTCTGTCTCTTTGTCTCTGTCTCTTACCCTGTCTGTGTCTGTTTCTTACCCTGTCTGTGTCTGCCTCTTTCCCTGTCTGTGTCTGTCTCTTTCCCTGGCTGCATTGTGACACGCCAACATTCCATATAAGGGCATGGCTGCGCAGTCTTCTGAAGTTCTGGCTGCACTGTGGCTCCGAGCTCCATTTGCTTTAATGGAGGCAGGTTTTTTGGCGAATAACTGTAAAGAGCGGGGTTAAAATTTCCCCTCAAAACATAGCCTATGACGCTCTCGGGGTCCAGAAGTGTGAGTGTGCGAAATGTTGTGGCTGTAGCTGCGACGGTGCTGATGCCAATCCCAGACACGCACGCACGCACGCACGCACGCACGCACGCACGCACACACACACACACACACACACCTCTTTATATATTAGATTAGCCGTATACTGAGGTAAATTATATCTAGATTCATGTATATTATGTGCGGGGTGATAAATTATATATCCGCCTATTATATATGTGATATTAGCCGTAAACTGAGGTAAATTATATCTAGATTCATGTATATTATGTGCGGGGTGATAAATTATATATCCGCCTATTATATATGTGATATTAGCCGTATACTGAGGTAAATTATCCCTAGATTCCTGCATATTATGTGCGGGGTGATAAATTATATATCCGCCTGTTATATATGTGATATCTGTATTCTGAGGTAAATTATCCCTAGATTCTTGTATATTATGTGCGGGGTGATACATTATATATCCGCCTGTTATATATGTGATATTAGCCGTATACTGAGGTAAATTATCCCTAGATTCCTGCATATTATGTGCGGGTGATACATTATATATCCGCCTGTTATATATGTGATATCTGTATTCTGAGGTAAATTATCCCTAGATTCTTGTATATTATGTGCGGGGTGATAAATTATATATCCGCCTATTATATATGTGATATTAGCCGTATACTGAGGTAAATTATCCCTAGATTCCTGCATATTATGTGCGGGTGATACATTATATATCCGCCTGTTATATATGTGATATCTGTATTCTGAGGTAAATTATCCCTAGATTCTTGTATATTATGTGCGGGGTGATAAATTATATATCCGCCTGTTATATATGTGATATTAGCCGTATACTGAGGTAAATTATCCCTGCATTCCTGTATATTATGTGCGGGGTGATAAATTATATATCCGCCTGTTATATATGTGATATTAGCCGTATACTGAGGTAAATTATCCCTGCATTCCTGTATATTGTGTGCGGGGTGATAAATTATATATCCGCCTGTTATATATGTGATATTAGCCGTATACTGAGGTAAATTATCCCTAGATTCCTGTATATAAGGTGATAAATTATATATCTGCCTGTTATATATGTGATATTATCCATATACTGAGGTAAATTATCCCTAGATTCCTGTATATTGTGTGCGGGGTGATAAATTGTATATCCGTCTGTTATATACTGTATGTGATATTATCTGTATTCTGAGGTAAATTATGTCTAGATTCCTGTATATTGTGTGCAGGGTGATACATTATACAGTGCCTACAAGTAGTCTTCAACCCCCTGCAGATTTATAATACATACAGTGCCTACAAATAGTCTTCAACCCCCTGCAGATTTATAATACATACAGTGCCTACAAGTAGTATTCAACCCCCTGCAGATTTACAGTGCCTACAAGTAGTCTTCAACCCCCTGCAGATTTACAGTGCCTACAAGTAGTATTCAACCCCCTGCAGATTTAGCAGGTTTGATAAGATGCAAACTTCAAACAAGAGCAGGATTTATTAACAGATGCATAAATCTTACAAACCAACAAGTTTTGTTGCTCAGTTAAATTTTAATAAATTTTCCACATAAAAGTGTGGGTCAATTATTATTCAACCCCTAGGTTTAATATTTTGTGGAATAACCCTTGTTTGCAATTACAGCTAATAATCGTCTTTTATAAGACCTGATCAGGCCGGCACAGGTCTCTGGAGTTATCTTGGCCCACTCCTCCATGCAGATCTTCTCCAAGTTATCTAGGTTCTTTGGGTGTCTCATGTGGACTTTAATCTTGAGCTCCTTCCACAAGTTTTCAATTGGGTTAAGGTCAGGAGACTGAATAGGCAACTGCAACACCTTGATTTTTTTCCCTCTTGAACCAGGCCTTGGTTTTCTTGGCTGTGTGCTTTGGGTCGTTGTATTGTTGGAAGATGAAATGACACCCATCTTAAGATCCTTGATGGAGGAGCGGAGGTTCTTGGCCAAAATCTCCAGGTAGACCGTGCTGTCCATCTTTCCATGGATGCGGACCAGATGGCCAGGCCCCTTGGCTGAGAAACAGCCCCACAGCATGATGCTGCCACCACCATGCTTGACTGTAGGGATGGTATTCTTGGGGTCGTATGCAGTGCCATCCAGCCTCCAAACGTCACGTGTGTGGTTGGCACCACAGATCTCGATCTTGGTCTCATCAGACCAGAGAACCTTGAACCAGTCTGTCTCAGAGTCCTCCAAGTGATCATGAGCAAACTGTAGACGAGCCTTGACATGACACTTTGAAAGTAAAGGTACCTTACGGGCTCGTCTGGAACGGAGACCATTGCGGTGGAGTACGTTACTTATGGTATTGACTGAAACCAATGTCCCCACTGCCAGGAGATCTTCCCGGAGCTTCTTCCTTGTTGTCCTTGGGTTAGCCTTGACTCTTCGGACAAGCCTGGCCTCGGCACGGGTGGAAACTTTCAAAGGCTGTCCAGGCCGTGGAAGGCTAACAGTAGTTCCATAAGCCTTCCACTTCCGGATGATGCTCCCAACAGTGGAGACAGGTAGGCCCAACTCCTTGGAAAGGGTTTTGTACCCCTTGCCAGCCTTGTGACCCTCCACGATCTTGTCTCTGATGGCCTTGGAATGCTCCTTTGTCTTTCCCATGTTGACCAAGTATGAGGGCTGTTCACAAGTTTGGGGAGGGTCTTAATTAGTCAGAAAAGGCTGGAAAAAGATAATTAATCCAAACATGTGAAGCTCATTGTTCTTTGTGCCTGAAATACTTCTTAATACTTTAGGGGAACCAAACAGAATTCTGGTGGTTTGAGGGGTTGAATAATAAATGACCCTCTGAATAAACTTTTCACAATTTAAAAAAAAGAAATAACATTCTTTTTTGCTGCATTTCATACTTCCAGGCTGATCTACAGTCCAAATGTCACAATGCCAAGTTATTCCGAATGTGTAACCTGCTAAATCTGCAGGGGGTGAATACTACTTGTAGGCACTGTATATCCGCCTGTTATATATGTGATATCTGTATTCTGAGGTAAATTATGTCTAGATTCCTGTATATTGTGTGCAGGGTGATATATATAACAGGCGGATATATAATGTATCACCCCGCACACAATATACAGGAATCTAGGGATAATTTACCTCAGTATTTGGATAATATCACATATATAACAGGCGGATATATAATGTGTGATATTATCCATATACTGAAGTAAATTATCCCTAGATTCCTGTATAGATTCCTGTATATTGTGTGCGGGGTGATAAATTGTATATCCGCCTGTTATATATGTGATATTAGCCATATACTGAGGTAAATTATCCCTAGATTTGGCGTCTGGTGAGTATGATTGATGTGTCTAAAGATCTCTTTATCTATGCTACTAGATACAGAGACAGTTAGGTACCCAGATGGGTTAAACAACGTAGTGGAGCAGGGATACATTAGGATTTAGAAAAACCTCATCGTTTTAGCATTTTTCCATATAATTTCATCAGGAGTGCACAATTTGGGTTTTTGCTATTTCAGTTTCATATATCTAATAACTGATGGACTCAGTAATATTTCTGGATTGAAATGAGGTTTATTGTACTAACAGAAAATGTGCAATCCGCATTTAAACAAAATTTGACCGGTGCAAAAGTATGGGCACCCTTACCAATTTCTTGATTTGAACACTCCTAACTACTTTTCACTGACTTACTAAAGCACTACATTGGTTTTGTAACCTCATTGAGCTTTGACCTTCATAGGCAGGTGTAACCAATCATGAGAAAAGGTATTTAAGGTGGCTACTTGCAAGTTGTTCTCCTATTTGAATCTCCTATGAAGAGTGGCATCATGGGCTCCTCAAAACAACTCTCAAATGATCTGAAAACAAAGATTATTCAGCATAGTTGTTCAGGGGAAGGTACAAAAAGTTGTCTCAGAGATTTAACCTGTCAGTTTCCACTGTGAGGAACATAGTAAGGAAATGGAAGAACACAGGTACAGTTCTTGTGAAGCCCAGAAGTGGCAGGCCAAGAAAAATATCAGAAAGGCAAAGAAGAAGAATGGTGAGAACAGTCAAGGACAATCCACAGACCACCTCCAAAGACCTGCAGCATCATCTTGCTGCAGATGGTGTCAATGTGCATCGGTCAACAATACAGCGCACGTTGCACAAGGAGAAGCTGTATGGGAGAGTGATGCGAAAGAAGCAGTTTCTGCAAGCACGCCACAAACAGAGTCGCCTGAGGTATGCAAAAGCACATTTGGACAAGCCAGTTACATTTTGGAAGAAGGTCCTGTGGACTGATGAAACAAAGATTGAGTTGTTTGGTCATACAAAAAGGCATTATGCATGGAGGCAAAAAAACATGGCATTTCAAGAAAAGCACTTGCTACCCACAGTAAAATTTGGTGGAGGTTCCATCATGCTTTGGGGCTGTGTGGCCAATGCCGGCACCGGGAATCTTGTTAAAGTTGAGGGTCGCATGGATTCAACTCAGTATCCGCAGATTCTTCACAATAATGTGCAAGAATCAGTGACGAAGTTGAAGTTACGCAGGGGATGGATATTTCAGCAAGACCATGATCCAAAACACCGCTCCAAATCTACTCAGGCATTCATGCAGAGGAACAATTACAATGTTCAGGAATGGCCATCCCAGTCCCCAGACCTGAATATCATTGAAAATCTGTGGGATGATGTGAAGCGGCTGTCCATGCTCGGCGACCATCAAACTTACCTGAACTGGAATTGTTTTGTAATCAGGAATGGTCAAATCTACCTTAATCCAGGATCCAGGAACTCATTAACAGCTACAGGAAGCGACTAGAGGCTGTGATTTCTGCAAAAGGAGGATCTACAAAATATTAATGTCACTTTTATGTTGAGGTGCCCATACTTTTTCACCGGTCAAATTTTGTTTAAATGCGGATTGCACATTTTCTGTTAGTGCAATAAACCTCATTTCAATCCAGAAATATTACTCAGTCCATCAGTTATTAGATATATGAAACGGAAATAGCAAAAACCCAAATTGTTATAAAGAAAGAAGGCTAACATTAATAGGGGTGCACAAACTTTTTCATATGACTGTATTTAAGTGAAAAATGTATTGTAGTACAGTGTGATCATCAGACATTTAATCATTTTCATGATACAATAATCAAGATATTTAGATAGAACAAAAAATATATTTATTGGATACAAGTTTAGAACAGAAAAAACTAATAAATTGTAAATATGTAATATATATATATTATACATGCACACACAAGATATATATGTAATCTACTGTATATTAAATAGTGTATTACATATTTACAATTTATTACAGTTTTTTGTGTTCTAAAGTTGTATCCAATAAATATATTTTATGTTGTATACAAATATCTTGATTATTGTATCATACAAAATATTAAATGTCTGATGGTCACATACACATGTTCATGTACTATAATAAACTTTTCACTTAACTATAAGCAATATATGTGGGAGTCGGAGTCAGTGCAAGGGAAATTGAGGAGTCGGAGTGGAAGGTTTGGCCGACTCCACAGCTCTGGTGCCTACTAAGTGCAATCTTTCAATAAATTAAAAAAATAAAATGTAATTATATTGTTGAATTTCTTGGGAGCACCAATCACAGTCTTTTATTTCTTTCCTACTCCACAATGTTTCCGTTTCTTTCATCATTTGCAGATCATTTAAAGGAACCTGACATTGATACATGCTGCTGATTTATATTACACCGTATAATGGTTTATGTGGTGACTGTTCATCAGCAGATATTATCCCGGCAAGGTTACATTATTGTTGTATAGCAAATTATCTCTATATTACAATATATTATATATTTGAGGTTTTGTTTTTTTTTTATAATTTTCTATTAGTATATTTCTTTTATAATTAATATTATGATAAATTGTTTGTCTGTTACTTTGTATTAAATTACATGTGAAGGGTCAGCAAACATTTCCAGTGATACATGGGATATTATTGTTATGATGAGGTAAATTATTTTCATGTTAATTACGATATTCGGAGTGCGGTTGTTCTGACATATTATGCGGTTATATATGTGGTGCTTTTATGAAGTAAAATATGACTAGATTACTGTCTAATGTAAAGGGGTGAATAGATACCAGAATGCAGAAATATGATATTTTAGGGCTGTGAAGACAATTTTTCGGTGAGTGGAGCTAGAAATGTACATGTAAGGCCTGTAGCATGTAAACTTTCATTGAAATGTAAGAAAGTTTTTTTAATTTATTTACATATAAACATTTGTTATGTTCTATAAGGGCATGTGTATGCCTTAAAGGGAACCTGTCACCTACTCATCTGCCCGTGGTCCGATGGGTGTCAGTGGACTCCACCCAGCGCCTCCTCGTTTTTTTGTGATCACCATCCTTTTTGGATGACGCATTCTACGTCATCCACTCAGTGTCCTCCATTGCTGCTGGCATAGTACAGTACTGTAATGCGCAAGCGCGGGGAAAGGTTAAGTAACTCCCGTGCATGTGCACTACAATACGTTGATCTGCCATCAGCAGGGCAAAGAGAAGTGTGTGAGGAAAAAAGAGCAATGGAGGACACTGGATGATGTACAAATCATCCACACAAAGCAAGAAGGAGGACGGCGATCGCAAGAAGAGAGGAGGCAGCGGATCGAGACCAGCGACGCCCATTGGACCGGACAGCCCCACAGGGGAGTCAGTTAACAAATAAATGAATAAGCCTGCTTAATGATGAGGTATTTGTGCCTAGAAAGCTTACTGTCAGGCAGACTTTTTATTTTTCTGGATTACACATCACAACGAAAATTTAGTTGAACATCAAAGGAAAATGGCAGTGCTATTCCTCACAGGCTTTATTTCTGCTTCATAATTATTTCATCGGGAGCTTGATTTGGCGACTATAAGCTGCGGCAATCACGCTCTTATATATACAGTAATCTAACATGATGTATATAAGAGCCCAGGCCGCTGTGAGAAACGAACAAATGACTTTATAATACTTACCTAAACGGTCGGTTCGGTGCAGACTGGTCAAATGGATGCGGGGCCTCCTCTTTCGGCCATCTTTATCCTTTTTCTTCTGAAGCCGGGGTGCATGACGCGTCCTACATCAAGGCGTCCTACCTCAATGCCGGCGCGTTTGCTTGACGTATGGAGGACAAAGGTGGATGAAAGACGCACCGCATCCGGATCCACCCATTTCGGCCTGGACTCTTATATACAGCATGTTAGAATGCTGTATTTAAGAGCCCACTGATCCTTGCCGCAGTTTATAGGCCTTAATTCGGGTGACAGGCTCCCTTTTAATGTTTTCTTAACAATTGTAAGGCCTCATCCAGACGTTTATTTTTCACATACATGTTCTATGCATGATAGCAATTATAATTCATGGAGCGGTTTAAGTCGTCTGTGTTTTTTTTTTTTTTTGCTGAAAATATGTCCACAGAAATGTCTCTTGTCTAGACATGCTAAAATTAGTACAGGCACCCTGCATCACCGCAATGGATCCAGCTCAGACTGAGTCCGAAACCTCGAGATCGCACTTCAGCTTCTAGACTGCTGATGCTTGTGATTGGCTGCAGCAGTCGGGTCAGGTCAGCCCAAACTATATATTGATATATATACAGTTAGGTCCAGAAATATTTGGACAGTGACACAAGTTTTGTTATTTTAGCTGTTTACAAAAACATGTTCAGAAATACAATTCTATATATAATATGGGCTGAAAGTGCACACTCCCAGCTGCAATATGAGAGTTTTCACATCCAAATCGGAGAAAGGGTTTAGGAATCATAGCTCTGTAATGCATAGCCTCCTCTTTTTCAAGGGACCAAAAGTAATTGGACAAGGGACTCTAAGGGCTGCAATTAACTCTGAAGGCGTCTCCCTCGTTAACCTGTAATCAATGAAGTAGTTAAAAGGTCTGGGGTTGATTACAGGTGTGTGGTTTTGCATTTGGAAGCTGTTCCTGTGAGCAGACAACATGCGGTCTAAGGAACTCTCAATTGAGGTGAAGCAGAACATCCTGAGGCTGAAAAAAAAAGAAAAAATCCATCAGAGAGATAGCAGACATGCTTGGAGTAGCAAAATCAACAGTCGGGTACATTCTGAGAAAAAAGGAATTGACTGGTGAGCTTGGGAACTCAAAAAGGCCTGGGCGTCCACGGATGACAACCGTGGTGGATGATCGCCGCATACTTTCTTTGGTGAAGAAGAACCCATTCACAACATCAACTGAAGTCCAGAACACTCTCAGTGAAGTAGGTGTATCTGTCTCTAAGTCACCAGTAAAGAGAAGACTCCATGAAAGTAAATACAAAGGGTTCACATCTAGATGCAAACCATTCATCAATTCCAAAAATAGACAGGCCAGAGTTACATTTGCTGAAAAACACCTCATGAAGCCAGCTCAGTTCTGGAAAAGTATTCTATGGACAGATGAGACCAAGATCAACCTGTACCAGAATGATGGGAAGAAAAAAGTTTGGAGAAGAAAGGGAACGGCACATGATCCAAGGCACACCACATCCTCTGTAAAACATGGTGGAGGCAACGTGATGGCATGGGCATGCATGGCTTTCAATGGCACTGGGTCACTTGTGTTTATTGATGACATAACAGCAGACAAGAGTAGCCGGATGAATTCTGAAGTGTACCGGGATATACTTTCAGCCCAGATTCAGCCAAATGCCGCAAAGTTGATCGGACGGCGCTTCATAGTACAGATGGACAATGACCCCAAGCATACAGCCAAAGCTACCCAGGAGTTCATGAGTGCAAAAAAGTGGAACATTCTGCAATGGCCAAGTCAATCACCAGATCTTAACCCAATTGAGCATGCATTTCACTTGCTCAAATCCAGACTTAAGACGGAAAGACCCACAAACAAGCAAGACCTGAAGGCTGCGGCTGTAAAGGCCTGGCAAAGCATTAAGAAGGAGGAAACCCAGCGTTTGGTGATGTCCATGGGTTCCAGACTTAGGCGGGCTTTGCACCAGGGCTGTGGAGTCGGAGTCGTGGAGTCGGAGTCGGAGTCGGAGCTCATTTTGGTGGAGTCGGAGTCGGAGTCGGTATAAAATGCACCGACTCCGACTCCTAAAATATATAATAAATTGGGGACAGGAGTGCAATGCAGAATGTGCTGAATATTTTACTAAATAATATTTAGTATAATGCTTATATTTAAGTGAAAAATTTATTGTAGTACAATGTGAACATCAGACATTTAATTGTTTTTATGATACAATAATCAAGATAATTGGATAGAACATAAATATATTTATTGGAATACAACTTTAGAACACAAAAAACTAATACATTGTAAATATGTAATATATATATATATATATATATATATCTATAGTATATAGTATATAGTATCTATAGTATAGTGTATATACACACACAAGATATATATGTAATCTACTGTATATTACATAGTGTATTACATATTTACAATTTATTACAGTTTTTTGTGTTCTAAAGTTGTATTCCAATAAATATATTTTATGTTCTATCCAAATATCTTGATTATTGTATCATAAAAATTATTAAATGTCTGATGTTCACATACACATATTCATGTACTACAATAAATTTTTCACCTAACTATAAGCAATATATGTAGGAGTCGGAGTCGGAGCCGGAGTCGGAGTCGGAGCCGGAGTCGGAGTCGGTGCAAGAGAATTTGAGGAGTCGGAGTCGGAGTCGAAGGTTTGGCTTACCGACTCCACAGCCCTGCTTTGCACACTACGACATCGCAGGCCGATGCTGCGATGCCGAGTGCGATAGTGCCCGCCCCCGTCGCAGCAGCGATATGTGGTGATAGCTGGCGTAGCGAAAGTTATCGCTACGCCAGCTTCACACACACACTCACCTGCCGTGCGACGTCCCTGTGGCCGGCGACCCGCCTCCTTGTTAAGGGGGCGGGTCGTGCGGCGTCACTGCGACGTCACACGGCAGGCGGCCAATCAGAGCGGAGGGGCGGAGATGAGCAGGATGTAAACATCCTGCCCACCTCCTTCCTTCCGCATATCCTACGGAAGCCGCAGTGAGGCCGGTAGGAGACGTTCCTCGCTCCTGCGACTTCACACACAGCGATGTGTGCGGCCGCAGGAGCGAGGAACAACATCGGACCATTGCGTCAGCGTAATTATGAATTACGCCGACGCTGTACCGATGATACGATTACGACGCTTTTGCGCTCGTTAATCGTATCATCCAGCCTTTACACACTGCGATGTCGCATGCGATGCCGGAAGTGCGTCATTTTCAATTTGACCCCACCGACATCGCACCTGCGATGTCGCAGTGTGCAAAGTGCCCCTTAAGGCAGTGATTGCCTCCAAAGGATTCGCAACAAAATATTGAAAATAAAAATATTTTGTTTGGGTTTGGTTTATTTGTCCAATTACTTTTGACCTCCTAAAATGTGGAGTGTTTGTAAAGAAATGTGACAATTCCTACAATTTCTATCAGATATTTTTGTTCAAACCTTCAAATTAAACGTTACAATCTGCACTTGAATTCTGTTGTAGAGGTTTCATTTCAAATCCAATGTGGTGGCATGCAGAGCCCAACTCGCCAAAATTGTGTCTCTGTCCAAATATTTCTGGACCTAACTGTATGAACTGATGAGTGCAAAATGCTGATATAAACCGCCTATTGCACAAACACACACCCCAATGCATGTTTCACTATTGATTTTTGGAGTGTAAATTTGTCTGGACTAAATCATTTTGGAAACTTCACTGATCAAGTAATTCAGAATTAATCTAAGCGAATATTTTGTATTTTGAACCCAAGGGTGCTCCCAAAAAAAAATATCATTGGGCTATGGAAATGTAACATTTTAGTAACAAAAATGTAATTTTTTTTTTTTTTTTTATTACCTACTTCATTTTTTAGTCAAACAAGAGTAGTTGGTGAACATAGAACCTACAATTTGTTGCCAATTTCCCCCAAATGTGATGATGCCCATACAGTGGAACCTTGGATTAAGAGTAATTTGGTTTGAGAGCAATTTGCAAGACAAGCAAAGCTTTTTAAAAATGTGTAACTTGGTTTAAGAACAATGATTTGCAATAAAAGCAAATATCATGCACTCTTCCGATTCTGTCCTTTCATCGCGCTCTGACCCGCTCTGGAGGTAATTTTCTGTACATATTTACTGTATACAATATACCATTGTACAGTACAGTATATACTATATAGCATGTCTATGAATTTGCATTTGTGGATATAGTATTGTAATTTCTTTCTGCTAACATTGCTTGTACTGTAATCTGCCTGTGCAGTGTTCCTACCCCACATTTGGCTTAGTTCTGCCCTTATTTTGGGGAGAGTAGATTTGGGGTGTTTTTTTGTGTATTGCACTAGAATAAAGGTTGTCATATTTATACATCATTTTCTCTGTATAGTATCCTCCGCACACCAACAATTTCATTGTAAGCTAACTTGCAGTTTAATTTGGTTTACATGTTTTTTACTGTACAGTATTTTGCATCATTGTACTGTAATAATTTTATATGAATACAGTACATTATTTTGTATTACTGTAATAAATTTGTATAAAAACAGTAAATATTTTTGGGTTGTGGAACGAATTGTCTGCGTTAAAATTATTTCCTATGGGAAAATTTGCTGTGATATAAGAGTAACTTGGTTTAAGAGCACAGTCCCAGAACGAATTATGCTCGTAATCCAAGGTTCCACTGTATGTCTCAGAAACGTTTGTTAGGCCACATGCCAGGGCAAAGAAGGTCGGAGCAATGTTTGCCCTTTGGAGTGCAAATTCCATATTCATGCCCCTGGATTTTAACCCTTGAGTGTGCTTTGTGCTCGTCTCCTATGTCTGCCGGACCACAGCAGATTCACCTTTTAATCTGGTTTTTAGTTTCTCTTATCTGTTTATTTTATTATAGTAAGAAGTGTATTCATTTACTCATTTTCCTGCCTAATCACCTTTCGGGTGGGGCTTTAATTACGTTCCGCCTGCTGGTATTTTCTGCTGGTGATATTCTCATTTTCAAGTCCAGCCATATTGCTGTTAGTTTCTGCCAGTCCATGGAAGACAAGCTAGGATCCCTCTGTCTGCTGTTTATGTACTCTGCACCTATCTTCTGTGTGATGTTAGTAAGTAGGCAACATATTCTTTAGCAATATTCACCCTATCTAGTATTTTGTTGTTTGTCTTGCTCTCTCTGAGATCTCTTTCTACTTCAGCCCACCTTCCTTTCTGTAGGTTATGTGCACTCTCCTCTGGAGGAACGTGAAGCTCTCGATGGCCGATCGGGCAGAATAGCTCCGAGTTGCCATTGTTTAGTCTGTGGTCAGGGTTATTCCAAGTACCGCAGAAGCCACTAGGGATTGCAAAATTGTGATCGCTAGTCTGTACATGAACCGGCAGTGTCAGTGGCAGTTTTTAGTGTGTTACCTATATTTCTTGTGAGTTGCTACACGACAATAACATTTTGCTACAATAGTTTCATAGTTTTTTAAGGTTGAAGGGAGACTCTAAGTCCATCTAGTTCACCCCGTAGCCTAACATGTTGATCCAGAGGAAGGCAAAAAAAACCCCCAATGTGTCAAAAATCTCCAATGGGAAAAAAACTTCCTTCCTTCGTCCACATCCGGCAATCAGACTAGTTCCCTGGATCAACACCCTGTCATAAAATCTAATATACATAACTGGTAATATTATATTTTTCAGGAAAGGCGTCCAGGCTCTGCTTAAATGTTAGCAGTGAGTCACTCATTACAACATCATGCGGCAGAGAGCTCCATAGTCTCACTGCTCGTACAGTAAAGAATCCTCGTCTGTGATTATGATTAAACCTTCTTTCCTCAAGACGTAGCGGATGCCCCCGTGTTCCAGTCACAGGCCTAGATGTAAAGAGATCTTTGGAAAGGTCTCTGTACTGTCCCCTCATATATTTATACATTGTGATTAGATCCCCCCTAAGCCTTTGTTTTTCCAAACTAAATAACCCCAAGTTTAATAACCTGTCTTGGTGTTGCAGCCCACCCATTCCTCTAATAATCTTGGTCGCTCTTCTATCTACCTGTAAGATTATGCTATTTATAACCGTCTATACTTTTGCTTTCTAGAAAAGCCTCCATTCCTCTCTTAAATTCATTCAGTGAGTGGCCATCACCACTTCCTCAGGAAGAGAGTTCCAGAGCCTCACTGCTCTTACCGTGAAGAACCCTCTTCTATGCTGATGTAGGAATTTTCTTTCCTCCAATCGAAGAGCATGCCCCCTTGTTTTTGTCATAGTCCTTGGTACAAACAGATCATGGGAGAGATCTCCATATGGCCCTCTGATGTATTTGTACATATTTATTAGGTCTCCCCTAAGTCTTCTCTTTTCTAGAGTAAATAGACCTAATTTTGATAACCTTTCCGTGTATTGTAATGCACCCACTCCATTTATTATTTTAGTAGCCGCCTCTGAACCCTTTCAAGTTCAGTAATGTCTTTCTTGAGCACCGGTGCCCACACTTGTACACAATACTCCAAGTGTGGTCTGACGAGTGATTTGTACAGAGGGAGAATGATGTTTTCATCTCGTGCCCCCAGACCTCTTCTAATGCATCCCATCACCCTATTTGCTTTGGTGGCTGCTGCCTGACACTGGGCACTCCAATTTAGATTCTTATTGACTAAGATGCCTAAGTCTTTTTCCATGTCTAATTTCCTCAGCAGTTTCCCATT
The DNA here is from genome assembly GCF_048569485.1 of Anomaloglossus baeobatrachus. NCBI lineage: Eukaryota > Metazoa > Chordata > Amphibia > Anura > Aromobatidae > Anomaloglossus > Anomaloglossus baeobatrachus. The sequence continues at coordinate 701,139,162 of NC_134356.1, forward strand.
TAGTAAGTAATCGTAGCATCTGTTTCTCCTTCCCATGTGCAGAACCTTACACTTATCTGTGCTATATCTCATTTGCCATTTTTCAGCCCAATTCTCCAATTTACTCAAATCCATCTGTAGTTGCAAACTGTCCTCCTTTGTGTTAACTACCTTACATAGTTTTGTATCATCTGCAAATACTGATATTTTACTCTGTAAACCATCCACCAGATCATTAATAAATATATTAAATAGTAGGGGGCCCAATACAGACCCCTGTGGCACCCCACTAGTAACCCTGGCCCAATCTAATACGCCACGTGTGCACAGCTCCTGCATAATCTTCATAGATTATGCAGGACGCATGCAGTTACGCAACGTGCGCACATAGCCTAAATTAGAAAGCAATCCTGCCACTTGGGGAAAACTATATCATCTGGTTCAACTGATGGCCGATTAAAAACTCTCATTACAAAGGAGCCACACAAAAAACATCTCATGATGGGTTAAACTAGTGAGCTGTCTCAAGACCTTCACAACCTTATTGTTGCAGCATATTCTGATGGCATTGCTTACATCAGAATTTCTAAACTGCTGAAGGTTCTAATAAGCACTATTGCGATCATAATCCAGAAGTATAAAGATAATCATTTCACCATAAATCGGCCATGACCAGGTGCTCCCCGCACGTTTTCAGACATAGAAGTGAAAAAAATTATCAGAAGAGTTATCCAAGAGCCAAAGACACCTGTGGAGAACTACAGAAAGACCTGGGATTGGTATGTACATTTGTTTCAAAGAAACCAATAAGTAATGCACTCCCTCTCCATGGCCTATGTGCACGCTCCTGTATGCACGCTCACCATGGAAGACTCCATTGCTGAACACAAAGCAGGTTTAAGAGCGATTAAAGTTTCCTCAACCACATTTAGACAAAACTGTGAAATACTGGAGAATGTAGTCTGGTCAGATGAGACCAAACCTGATCACTTTGTATGTAGTGATGAGCGAGTATGCTTGTTACTACTCGGTACTCGCACGAGTATCACTGTACTCGGGCTACTCGGCGGGTACCGAGTAATTTCGCGATACTCGTGCTGTACTCGTGGTCTTCATCTTTGCATGTTGGCGCTCTTTTGAGAGCCAGCCCTCATGCAGGGATTGGCTGGCAGACCACTGCAATGCCACAGCCCTGTTAGTTGTGGAATTGCAGTGATTGGCCGGCCTGCACAGCGTGACCGAGCCTTTATACCGGCGGGCGCGCTGTGCTCTGCACACAGCCATCTCATATTCCCTGCTTTCCACGCCCACAGGCGCCTATGATTGGTTGCAGTGAGACACGCCCCCACGCTGAGTGACAGGTGTCTCACTGCACCCAATCACAGCAGCCGGTGGGCGTGTCTATACTGTGCAGTAAAATAAATAAATAATTAAAAAAACGGCGTGCGGTCCCCCCAATTTTAATACCAGTCAGATAAAGCCATACAGCTGAAGGCTGGTATTCTCAGGATGGGGAGCCCCACGTTATGGGGAGCCCCCCACCCTAACAATATCAGTCAGCAGCCGCCGAGAATTGCCGCATACATTAGATGCGACAGTTCTGGGACTGTACCCGGCTCTTCCCGATTTACCCTAGTGTGTTGGCAAATCGGGGTAATAAGGAGTTAATGGCAGCCCATAGCTGCCAATAAGTCCTAGATTAATCATGTCAGGCGTCTCCCCGAGATTCCTTCCATGATTAATCTGTAAATTACAGTTAAAAAACACACACACACACACACGAAAAATCCTTTATTAGAAATAAAAAACACTAACAAAGTCCCTCATCACCAATTTATTAACCCCGACAAACCCTCCATGTCCGGCGTAATCCACAGTCCTCCAGCGTCGCTTCCAGCTCTGCTACATTCAGGTGACAGGAGCTGCAGAATACACCGCCGCTCCTGTCAGCTTCACACAGCAACTGAGGTGAGTAATAGCGATCAGCTGCTGTCAGTCAGGTAACTCGCGGCCACCGCTGGATCCAGCGGTGCCGCGATTAACCTCAGTGACAGCAGCTGATTGCTATACTCACCTCATTTGCTGCGTGGAGCTGACCGGAGCGGCGGTGAGTAGCGCGATCAGCTGAGCTGTCACTGAGGTTACCCGCGGCCACCGCTGCATCCACCGCTGCATCCAGGTAACCTCAGTGACAGCTCAGCTGATCGCTATACTCACCTCAGTTGCTGTGTGAAGCTGACAGGAGCGGCGGTGTCTTCTGCAGCTCCTGTCACCTTCATGCAGCACAGCTGGATGCGACGCTGGAGGTCCGTGGATTACGCCGGACATGGAGGGTTTGTCGGGGTTAATAAATTGGTGATGAGGGACTTTGTTAGTGTTTTTTATTTCTAATAAATGATTTTTTCGGGTGTGTGTGTTTTTTAACTGTAATTTACAGATTAATCATGGAAGGTATCTCGGGGAGACGCCTGACATGATTAATCTAGGACTTAGTGGCAGCTATGGGCTGCCATTAACTCCTTATTACCCCGATTTGCCAACGCACCAGGGCAAATCGGGAAGAGCCGGGTACAGTCCCAGAACTGTCGCATATAATGTATGCGGCAATTCTGGGCGGCTGCTGGCTGATATTGTTAGGCTGGGGGGCTCCCCATAACGTGGAGCTCCCCATCCTGAGAATACCAGCCTTCAGCCGTATGGCTTTATCTGGCTGGTATTAAAATTGGGGGGACCGCACGCCGTTTTTTTTAATTATTTAATTATTTATTTCACTGCACAGTATAGACCCGCCCACCGGCTGCTGTGATTGGGTGCAGTGTGACACCTGTCACTCAGCGTGCGGGCGTGTCTCACTGCAACCAATCATAGGCGCCGAAAAGCAGGAAAGCAGGGAATATGAGATTGTTTAATGAGCGGCCGGCTTTTTCAAAAGAGGAAAAGCCGCCAGAGTTTAGTGAACAGCTGTGCAGCGCCGCGGCAGTGATCAGGGAACGGTAAGTAAGAGAGAGGGGGGAGAATGACCGACAGACAGCTAGAGGGACAGATAACACAGAGAGAGACAGACAGAGAGACCGACAGAGCGAGACCGACCGACGGGAGATAGAATGAAAAATAAAATGACCGACATCGCTAGTAAAAAGCACAAAACGTGCGTTTTGGACATCGGAGTGCCACACAATGTTTTACGTAAAATCTTTCATGTAATAATCTCAAAAAGTAACATACACCAGCTCTATCTCACTATTGGGTATGTGCCCTTAACATTTCCGCCATGAAAATTCATTTTGGTGTCATTTTGGAAGGTTTTCTGGTGAGTCCGTAAAAATGGCGTAAAACTCGGACAAAATTGTTCACAGCTGTGACTTTTGAGTGATAAATGCTTCAAGGGGTCTTCCCCATGCTGTTGCCATGTCATTTGAGCACTCTTCTGAGACTTTTGTGACATTTTTAGGGTTTCTACATGCTGCCCGGGGATCATTTCACAAAAATACTCGGGTCTCCCATAGTATAACATTGGGCTCGGTGCTCGGGCCGAGTACACGAGTATCTTGGGCTGCTCGGCTCGAGCCTCGAGCACCCGAGCTTTTTAGTACTCGCTCATCACTATTTGTATGTCATAATACACACAATGTTTAGAGGTCAAAAGACAAGTCACCTCAATAACACCAACACCAGTGAAGTGTGGAGGAGGGAACATCATGGGGTGCGGTTGCTTTTCAGCAGACGGCGCTGGCTAACCTCATATCATTGAAGAAAGGATGAATGGACAGATGTAGAGAGACATTCCTGATAAAAATCTGCAGCCATCTACCTGGATGATGAAGAAGAAACGAGGG